>NW_021137693.1:1120606-1502524 GCF_004193835.3 Ostrinia furnacalis
TAAGTTCATTATGTCAGATAGCTATCTGAATCTTAAGGTACCTATCTTAACATTTCAACACTTAAAATAATGAAAAATCTTTTTACAATTCATCGTAGCATCAAAATTGCGAAATATTTTGCATAAAACACAAAATATTCTGACATCATGACTCCTTACTTCATAAATAAAGATAATTTATTGAAAAGAGCAAAGGAATACGAATTCTTTGCCCTTTGCAAAATGCAAAACATGATTTTCTACGTCGGAAATCGAATTTGACGAAACACAAATAAAAGATTGAATTATGCAAAATTTATCCATTTCCGTGATAAAATATGTACGTCTCCAAATTGGTTATGAACTCAATTAACTTGATGTTTTGCTTCTTTTGCTTGGCTAACTCTATTAACCTTTTTCAGTGTTTGTGTGTTAAGGATCCATAGACATTTAAAAGTATGTCTTGGCTCTGAATTTTACTTCTTTTTTCTTAAGCATTATTAGCAAATTTGTATTGCACAAATTACTAATTAGTCCCGTTAGCCCCTCGTGTTAAGCTAAATAAGCTTGTGTTACGAGTGGGCTCACGCTCACCACAATAGTCGAGCGGCTGTGGGATTCGAACCCGCGTTCCTCGGATCTCGAGTCGGCCAGTCCGACTACTTCACCGTTGGGCTATCGTGGCTATTACCATAGAAAAATACTCTGCTATTACTGACCAAGACAATCCATTTTACGGGATGCTGTATTGCAGGATGCAAAACTGAACTGTCGTAACACACATAATATGTGTTTGAAATTCGAATTACGATTTTGGATGGATCGGTTTTTGCGGGACACTGCAAACGGGATTACCTGCAAAAAACAGTTCCCAAAAAAAGAGATGTCTCCGTGGGAACAAGTCCTTAATCGTTGCACATGCAATGAATACCTACTCACCTTCCTATTTATCATATTATATTTTGTGTATTTTACAACCAAATTGTTTTCTGATGTGCTTGCTGTGTGCACTGGCATAATCCTGTAATTTATAAATAGCTTTTTAATCATGTGTACTGTCAGAATTTCAATTAGATCACAGTTAGGTACCTAATTAAAACTTTTCCAACAAACAAAACCTCACCTCTATTTATAAATGTTTGTACGCGTGTGGGCGAAGATGATTATTAAATCTATGTTCTGAACTGTACCTACAGTGTACACAGTGGTATTAACTTGAGTGTACACACACGGATCAGGGGCTGGCAAACTTAATTAATTCGATTATTACTGCTGATGTTGACTTAAACATCGATTAAGCTTAATCGCTTATCGGTGCGATGCACGTGTCTCGATATAATCAACGCTGACAAGCCCAGAGATTTGGCGCGAATAGCCTTGGTATAATACCACCAGTTTCTATACGAGTACTAAATCATAATCATAATTAAGTAAATTTGCTGCAAAAAGGCTTTTAAAAAGCGCTTTCACACGTCCCAATATTGCTTAACCCCTACCACTGCTTCGGGACAAAAAATGAGCCAGTGCTGAAAAGAAGCAGCGCAAGACAACTCAGTTAGCTTTGTCTGCGACAGTGAGTCTTTTTCAAGGATTTAACTACAATAAAGTTTAGTTCGATCGATTATACCAGATAGCAAGAAAAAAAATAAAATGAAAAAACAAAAAATCCAACTGCGTAGAAATGAATACAAAAGATAGAAACATAACTCCCTTAGGCGCAGTCTGGTAAAAAGAATTGAGTTTTCATAAAACATGAAATTAGTTCATTGAATATTATGATTAGTGATTGGATCTATTAGCCCAACTTATAAGTATTAATAAAGATTGAGCCTCTATTGGCTTTAAGTGTATTTTCCTATGCCATTAATCTTCCTTCCCCATTCCAGCTATAACGAATCAACAGTAGAACAATACGCCACTTTTGGCAATCTACGTCTGCCAAAACCAAGTTCGTTAAAGAAAATGATACGATACAAACAATAATTTGTGAACAAAAACTAGTTTGGCGTACGCTTGCGTAATTTTTTTTTCTAGAAACAAACCAAGGTATACGGCAACATGCCAAACAAAGTTTGAATTAAGAATTGCTCCAATTTCAGTCAAAGACATTTTATTCTAGATTCCTGAATGTCGAATGGTCCTGAATAAGATCTCGTTTTGTTAGAATTTCATGACACGTACCTATAAAGAAGATAGACCCACGTCACGAATAATAAATCTAAACAAATCTGAAATCAAGACTGACATCAAATCGGAGATTTACAGCGGTCATACTATGGGTTGTGATTGTTGAACTAAAACTTATATAAATATTTTAGAAATAACTTTTATCGCTAATAAAATAGGTAGAGAAGCTTTTGAAAAGATATAATTATGTTCATAAAGATTTATCTTTGTATCATGCGTCATAAAATAGAGTGTATTAATTGATAGCCTTCATGTAATCAGGCAATTAAAATTCCGCTCTACACCGGACACTTTATTAGCCTTTATCGGGCCCAAATTTAGAACGGCACCAAAATCACTTACAAAATTGGGCCACAACAAATAGGGTAGGGAGAAGGTGTCAGGTCACGGCAGTCGCCGCGAGCGATCCGTCTCAGTCAGGCAGCAGGTAGGCCCATTAATATGGCCTCCGAACGCCTATCCGAGATACAGCGATCCGGTGTACAGCCACATCTTGGATAGGACAGCAAACTCAATTAAAAAGCATAAAAGTAATTTATTTTTCGCAAATAGGTTTTAGGTGGACCGACGATCTGGTGAAGGTCGCGGGAAGAACCTGGATGTGAACAGCGCAAGACCGGTCGTTGTAAAAATCCTTTTGTCCAGCAATGCACGTTTTGGGTGAAACAAGGCTTTAAAAAGCGCTTTTACCCATCCCAATATTGTTTTACTTTAACCCTACCACTGCTTCGAGACAATATAGAGACCACTGCTGAGAACAAGTAGCGCAAGAAACTCGGTCATCATTGTCAATTGATAAGAAAACAAAACACAAACGATATGACAACAAAAGAAAACAACCCAATGATTTCGGAAACAGACAGTCTTTCGGGGGTTATATCGACCGCTGAAGTGTTTTGTAGTGAACCCACTCAAAAACCAAGCAGATAAAAGCGCGTATTATTGGAATGATTAACGGGAAATTTAGTAATTTGTACACCACGAATGATTGAAATATGGTAAAATTTAAATAAAATACAAATAGGTAGATAATGTTATAACTGTTTATTATGAATTACCTATCTGAGTTCATTGTGTTTAGACTCATAAGTACCTAAGTGTGAAGTAAATTTTTTAAAATTTAGGCCCGTTTTCCACTAAACGGAGCGGAGAAGTATCGGACCGTCAAATTTTTCTATAGAATTTGACAGCGGTGGCGGCGCTGCGCGGATCGGATCTGTGCGGAGCGGAGAGGAGACTGAAGTGGAAATAATGAAATCTGATTAGTTATTCAAATCAAAATACTTCTCCGCCTTGGCGGAAACCAGGCCTAACTGTTGTGTACGGGCTGTGAGATTGGGCTGGGTTTGAAATAGTGCAAGATCGTTATAATTGCTTCCTTGTGTCAGAAGCAATGATCTATATCAAAAACAGGTAGCACAAAAGAAAGATTTATTGTAGAATTACGAGATTTCCGGAAAACAATTGAATAAGGCAGGATTATTTATGAACTAACTAGCTGTGTCCCGCGATGTTACCCGCGGTAAAACGTAGTCTATGTGCTAATCCAGGGTGTCAGCTAACTCCATACCAAATATTATTAAAATCGCTCCAGCCGTTTAGACGTGAAGATACATACACACTCACAAACTTTCGCCTATTAGTGTGATAAATGTTGCAATATAATTATTTAAATGGTTTATTTGGTAACATTTAATTACATTAAACATAATATCACGCTATAATTTGAAACTCTATAGCTTTTTGCGACCTCGATATAAAACCGGAGCAGGTCTCTAGTTTTAACACGTGTATAAAACGGTTATACAATTATTTCAGGCGATATTCTGCCTAAACCTATTTCGTAGAATTTATAACGACGGACGGTTACAAGACAATAATATCAAGTTTCTTTTGATACCAAATTCACTGTTATCAACCGACTTCAACAAAAAAAAAAGGAGGAGGTTCTCAATTCGACCCGTATGTTTTTTTTTTTTTTCTATGTTTGTTACGCGATAACTCCGCCAATTATGAACCGATTTGAACAAATCTTTTTTCGGTGTATAGGTAATACCTCAAGGGTGGTCCCATTTAAATTTAATAATAGAAAAAACAACCCCCAAGGGTGGAAAATTGGGGATGAACTTTTTTATACGCAATATCTCCGCCGATTATAAATCAATTTGAACGATTATTTTTTTGTTGAATAGGTATTAGGTATCAAAAGGGTGGTTTCATGCGAATTTGAAGAAAATATTTCACCCCCAAGGGTGGAAAATTGGGGATGAACTTTTTTATACGCAATTTTTTATACGTTTTTTTTTATGTTCATGCATTTGAAGTCGGTTTTATTTTTTTAAAAAGTTAATTATTATCTTAGGTACTGTGTACATAATATGCCATCGTTTAAAAAAATAAAAAATAAATCTAAGCCAAGAGGAAACTTACTACCACGTATACGACTCTAGGTTAGCTTTCGAGTATTTATATTTTAATTATTAAAAAAATATTTTTATGAAAAAAAAATCGTAATATTCAAAAAGTCATAAAAGTAATTTATTTTCTGCAGAAATATGCTTTTAGAAATTTCTTTCACAAGGTAGTGTGGTCCACTTTTGGAACATGGTCTTTATGGAAATTCTTGATTGCGGCCTTTGTCCTGCAGTGACGTCATTTGGCTGAAAAGAACGAACGATTTGGTCATCAGTCTCACAACTACGTAGATTGAAGACAAAAAAACAACACACAGTCAAAAACGTTATAAAACTGGAACTCTACATTCAGAAAGCTATCTAGCCTGCCAAGAAACCGTATCCATTTTAAATCCAAGCGACAGGTACAATAAAGTCCCGTCGCATTTCGCTCTTTGGTTGCGCCGTTTGGTATTCGCTCAGCATCCGAAGTAACTAAATGCGAGGTGGGAAGATAAGTTGGAACACACACCGTCTGAAAATGAGTTCAAGCTATTTTATAAGAGTGGATTTTGTTTGTCACGGTCTTGCCCCATCTACCGCCTACGTGAGCCGTGGCTCTCCGTTCGAGAGATGCAAGAATGTTTTTTTCGGTCGGTGATAGAATTTTTTAGAGTTTAGTTTCTAAAGAACCCTAAAAAATACTTTAACGGTCTATTGAGCACTAACAGTCGAATTTCATCATCTTGTGTGTCCAGTCTCTTGTGTCAAGTTGGTGCAAAACACCAATTTTCTTTGTCTCCAAAATCTATTTCCAAAGGTGAAATCTAATCACAACAGTGTGCCTACCATGAGTTTACGTTAGGTGAGCTCGTTAGCGAATACGTCAAAAAATTCTATGAAGATTTTATTTCTTGTAAGTAGCCGCTAGGGGCGCTGCACAATATGTCATACATTTAAATGTCATTTTTTACGCAGTCGCTAGCGAGCACACCTAACGTAAACTCATGGTAGGCACACAGGACAGAACGCTTTACCTCGAAACACGTTTACACGTCGATTTCAATCAGACAACCGCAGATGGCGCTGTGGACGTAGTTTACGCGGAAATTGCATGTGCACGACGCATTAGTACCCGCACATTACGCCGCCGCAATCTTAGCCCATCTACCCCCATATACCGCCTACGTGAGCCGTGGCTTTACATTCAAGAGGTCCATGTTTTTGTTTTCAGTAGTGATAGCCAAGGTTGAAAGAGAAACGTTAAATTGTTTTCAACAAGTGGTTTTTCTAATGTTTTTTTTCTTTATAGTTTATAGTTTTCCTTATTTTGTTCATAATAAAATCTTCGGTAAAAATTAATCATCTTCAAAGGACCATAGATTGATGTTCATAAGATTTATAGAGCTGTGGTTGGACTTAAATTATTATTACTTACAGAACTTATAGGATTACGGGACTATTCCCACCTCTCGTGCCCACCGCTGCAACTCCTGTGTAGCCAGGATCTACAGCTTGACCGCCAAAAAAAGCCCAACCAGTAAAGGTCAAGTAACTTCATAGGGTTACTGAATCACTTTGTCCAAAAATGTAGTAACACATTACGCCGCCGCAATCTTGGCCCATCTACCCCCATCTACCGCCTACGTGAGCCACGGCTTTACGTTCGCGAGGTCCATGAAATTTTATGAGCATGGAAATTTCGCGAGTGCCAGGTATCGTTAAAAAAGCTATTAAGAACGTTCTGATTAGATTTGTTTATGGCTGATTATTTTTTGGGAGGTGTTTGTTATTTTTATTATGTACGCGTGCTTGGAATAAAGTGGATGTGCCTCTTGTTTTCATCATTAAATATACAGCATGTATTCTTGAATATTAAATTTAATATTCAAATAAAATGGAAGCTGTTTAGTGTTTATCTGTGAGATGACTGAAATATTTAAAAATACTGAAATTCACTTTATAATTAAATCTAAAGTTATAATTAACGCCTAAAACTACCAGTGATTGAACTACAGTTATTTCTACTTGAACTAACAGTAATGCCTATTAATTACTAAAAAAGTTAATGGACGAGTTAGACATTCTTTCACGTGTAAAAACAAACGAAAATTCTGACTCTATCATAGAGGCATAGTACTAGAAACTCTGAATGACTTTCATTTGCTCTGTAGTTTGGGCCCTGTTCCAATTGGCCCGAAACAATTGACTTCGCCATTCAGACAAACAAAAGGAAAAAACCATTTTTCTGTACCAGTAAATAAAAGTTTTTAATGCCAACAAACCGATTCATTAGTTCGTATTGTTTTCTATTGTCTGCGTTAGGGCTAACTACCACAATTAGTAGGTACTCATTTTCTAGAAACTTCGATAAATTGTATAGGAGGTAAGTATTTTTCGCAATTTAACAACTCTATTCTTGTGATACAGCGTCACACTGCGTCTGCGTACTGCCTCTTGGTCGTCTACAGTACCCAAAGCACCGAACACTAAGCGGCAGGGGAACACCTCAGGTTTTTAGTGGGTTCGAGCCCCACATAACCTACTGCCCCCCGGCGGTAGGTATAGACCAGGGATGTTATGGATATCCGTAATCGTAACCGAAACTTTCGGATATCTGAAATAAAAATATATCCGTAACCGTAACCGAAACCGGTATAATATTATTCCAATATCCGTAACCGTATCCATAATCGAAACTACATATCCATAACATCCCTAGTATGGACCAGTCATTTTCCTGGGAAAAAAGTTATTGTGATTCGGAATTACTCAAAATTCGTATAATTACAAATTACCCAGAAACAGCTTTTGGTCCGGATATTTTCCTAATAACAAAATTACTCAGAAACAGCACTTGATTCGTAAATACTAATAGTCTTTGCAGACAAAGGAAATGAAACGTTCAGCTTTCAATAGACTGTTAATCAGCTTAGATGCAAAAAAAAGGGAATTTTTCGGATGGCAATAGCATTTTTTAGGGTTCTTTAAAACATTCTGGGAATTTGAACCGTTTATTAGATCACGCAATACCTAAATTATATCTTCTTTCTTATAGATTTTTATGATTGCGTATTGCACGATATAAGACTGGCCAATATAAATCTTATCGAGTCAATTTATATTTTTATGATTATTAATCGCGATCATTAAATATTTTGTTCATTCGGTTCAACAGTCATTCATCGTTGTATATGACCCGAGTACCAGACAGTCTCTTTCTAACCTCCGCGGTGAACGGACGCCTAAAGTGTTGAAGTTATCACGTTGTAAATTGGCCTTCGTGCTGCTAAGGTAAGTACATTTTTCAATTTTTTAATATGAATAAATACCTTTATAATTAAGGATGAGCATTGAGCAATGTAAAATAATCCGAACAAAATATTCATTTTAATTATTAAAATATTTTGATTGAATTGTTATATTAATTTCAACCGACTTCGGCATGTATGCTTAAATATTTATTTTAAGTTTTTGCTGATTATCATATTATCCTGAATTCCATCATAAAGTGAAATCATCAAAAATATTTTAAAGGGAATTTTACAAGTTATTCAGGGATTTTAAAAAGTAAATAAAAGCTTACTTTACTTTATCAACCGCTACGGTTAAATAGTCAAGTACGCGTTACCCTCTGCAGGTTAGGAAAATGTCACCTGGCCATCTGGCCGGTATTTTTTATAAAAATTTAAATCGAAGCGCCTAGGAATAGGATTAGAAAAATAAACTTTTCTTTGACAAGGCGCCAACCACGATCCCAGGGAAAAAATCAAAACACAATTTAAATGCCTATATTTTCCGTCACGCGAATAAAAACAAATAACCCCTATTCCTTTGGTGTTTGAAGAAAATCTTTTGAGCATCGCAATGTTCGAGAATCCCCCTGAATGGCATCAATCGATGCCTTTGAAACAAATTCGAAACGGACAAAATGGACGAATAAAGCGGCGTTATCAACGTTCGGATTGAAATTAACATTTCCATTTATTGGCTGATCAGTCCACCCAAAATACTATTGGCACATTTCGGCTGATTTCGATCACGTACCGAATTGAAACGTATATCTGATTCTATTATAAATCGGAAATTATCAGCTAGCAGATTGAACTCTGCCAAACTGTTTTGTATTCTATGGACATTAAATCAACGATTACATAGGATAATAATTTGATACAGGCGTGAAATATTAGTGTTGATGAAAACCTAACAAAAAGACTTCATTTTCATGTGTTCTCTACACACAGCGTTTTACTTTTATAGTTCTACCGTTCTACTTAGACTCTAAAAAGCATGTTAATTGCCTCAAAGCCATAATAACAGGATAAAATAAAGTACCTAACTACTGGTAGCGTTAATTAATACCACAAAAGCAATTTAATTCTTTAAAAATTGCACAATTCTTACTACGCTAATTAAAAGTGCGCACCTATCTGAAGCGCACGGCCGTTTTTGTCCAGTAACTAAAAGGTAACACACCATTTGTACCAACTTTCAGGGCAAAAAGTGTACAAATACAGCTTTGAATGCAGTTGTGTCTGACTCATGGCCATTAGAGAAGCGAGACACAAAAAGACGGTTTCAAATGACCGGCGCAGCAGCGAGACTCGTATCGTCCACGTTTCAGTTTTAACGGACATTTCGTTGATTTAAAACTTAAAATACGGCTTTGAGTTAATGAAGTGAAACGAAAATTAACGCTCTTTTGTTATGACGTGAGCTGAAATTGTAATAGTAATTTAGTATTTTCATTCACGCTTTTTCAGACTCTTAAAATCTATTTATGTTTGTTTATGAAGGGTAATAATTTAACCTTATTTATCACTTAAAAAGTTATAACTCATTATTTTACGAGGCTTACTCAGTTATTAGACATGATATAATATTATAGAATAATCGCCTGAACACACTTTTCCGTGAAAGAATTTATAAAAATAACGTGTCGTCCTCTCGTAACTTTGTAAGCACAAGATACCGGCACTTTCATTAAATCGACCCGTAGATTGGATGCATTTTTCATTCCCAACTCGAAAGTCATCTTCGAATCGAGAGCCGTATCACTAAACCCGTCTTTTTATTTGCGCAATGAAAAAGTAATCTTAATAAACCGAGTGACATTGCAGTCGAAAGCAGTAATTTTTAATACAATCCCGATCAATCACGGCCGAGCGTATCAGATGAGCGCACGTTCATGCTATTACGGGTGGACGTAGCCGACTCATTTGTAATGTCAATATTGATTGAAAATTGGGCGTAATTGATAATTTGATTGCGTCACGTATAGTTTGTTACCCGCCGATATGGAACGCTGCGGTTTGGTATCGATGCAAAGCTAGGGTTGCAAATTATGCCGCACAAAGGGAATGTGACAGTTGTGACATGCTTTTGAAGCTATTAGCGGTTTGTTGGGTGGCGTTAGAAACTAGGTATATTCCACAAGCTCGGCCCTTCTGACAAAGAATATTCGTGATAGACTAAGGCTGGGTTGCACCATCTTACTTTGACTTTAACAAACATCAAAAATCTGTCAAACTACATACAAAATAC
This sequence comes from Ostrinia furnacalis, assembly GCF_004193835.3. Classification (NCBI taxonomy): domain Eukaryota; kingdom Metazoa; phylum Arthropoda; class Insecta; order Lepidoptera; family Crambidae; genus Ostrinia; species Ostrinia furnacalis. Next base: position 1,130,710 of record NW_021137693.1, read on the forward strand.
ACCGGTTATCGTTTTAGTAACGGTCAAAGTTAGGTGGTGCAACTCAGCCTTAGACGTTTTGTAGTCGCTTCGTTACGTCTTTTTTGCTCGCGTTATTTCACAATAATAAAAATAGACTGATTTACCAACCAAGTGACGACTTAATTAGTGAGTACAGTCGTCAGTTGGTTAGATAATGTTAGCCTTCTACAAAGCATTTATTATTGATTGAGACAGTACCTACTATAATTCGTATCACATCATACTTACATTTTCACCCATAATAGTAAATAGAGAGCCGTGTTTACCAGCAGATGCTTCAATTCAATCAACCATAAAATTCTATATGTGTAGAACTTACCTGTATGTATTTCCAAAATAAGGTACTTGATACAAATAAGGCCTACCTAACTTTAAATGCTTATATTTCAATAAATATTAACGCTAATCAACAAAATCAAGGTTAATTAACTTCTTCCATCCTTTAATTTTAGCAATATTACAAAAAATAACACAATTTTTAACTAAATCTATTCAAAATAAGCAAATTACGAAACCACTGATTTTGGCTTTATTAAATCACCTACACGGAATAAGGCCTATATGATTCAAATGCCTCTAGACCTTAAAATTGTGATTGTATTACACAAAATGCGGTCTCATAACATTAAACACGTCGATTTGTTTGCGTTATCAAAATTTTACATACCAAGTAAACATAAATATACTCTACATCTCTAGATAAACTTAAATTCCAATTATTAAGAATTATACATAAATTATAGATAAAATTAAATATTCATAGTAACAAAGTAATGATTCCTTACATCCCAACTAATATTATAAATGCGAAAGTAACTCTGTCTGTCTGTCTGTCTGTCTGTCTGTCTGTCTGTCTGTCTGTCTGTCTGTCTGTTACGCTTTCCCGCTTAAACCTCGCAACCGATTTTGATGAAATTTGGCATAGAGATAGTTTGAGTCCCGGGAAAGAACATAGGATAGTTTTTATCCCGGTTTTTGAAACAGGGACGCGCGCGATAAAGTTTTTCTGTGACAGACAAAATTCCACGCGGGCGAAGCCGCGGGCGGAAAGCTAGTATTTTATATTATTAAAAAAAAATATCAAAAACAAACATTATTATTTTTTTGCATAGGGCTTATTAAAACACCGTGTTCGAATAAGGCCTACACATAAAACCTTTCAAATAAATCAGTTTAGGAACATCATTTAGACTTGAATTTTTGTAAACAAAATGAGACATAATTTTTTGTTAGAACCAGGGCATAAAAAGGCTTCTGAATCATCTCTACGAACTCCTACACAATCTTTGTGATACCACCTAAAGCAGTCGTTTATGGTCGCATATCTGCTACTTTGTCTTCGAGACAGGCATGATAATACCAGCTTTTATTCTCCTTTCCTTTAGATTTATACATACGGCTTTTTTTCCTTTTTTTTTATTGGTTTTGTATTTTGTTTGTTTTTTTTTTATAGGTTTTGTTATGTTTTTTGACACTGTTTTCTTTTTCTTTTCTGTGTTGTTGGTAACATTCTTATTAAATAAATATTTTGTTACTCTTTGACTCATTTAGTTTAATGAATTTGTCCGTAATCAGGTGTTGACATACGTATCTAATATGGCCTACCATGCTGAAATAAGGCCTAGGCCTTATTAGATATCTCGCTCTCGTTGTCTTTAAAAATTTACAAATAATGCATCTATAGCCAGTAGTACAAATTAAGGTAATTATTAGCTAGTAAGAAATATTTAGAAACGATTACTAAGAAAAGCTTAATCTAAAACAGCGTCATTTTACCAAAAACTTAAGATGAAATCGCCGATTTTTTATAAGAGAGCACGAAATCACCCACCACCTTAGAAGAACGCATGCCAATTGGTGCTGGGATCGTGGATCGGGACGCTCTTGCTCTCTACTGGGTTAAAGGGCATATGAGTACGTGTCCTTGAAGTATTATCCCGGTAGGTTTTATTTATCTGTGTTTTCTGATGTATAGGCCTTATTAGAACGTAGGCCTTATTTGTATCAAGTACCTTACTTACTTGAAACTATGCTTTAAATTGGTAAACCACACTGAGATATCGGCCATTAACACCAATTACGATGTAATAACAAATAATATCATTCGAACTAGCTGTGAACGATATTTCACTAGAATTTCCTAACAATCTGTTAAAATTTAGAATAGCCGGAAAGTTACAAATTAATAGAATCAATGGAAAGATCAATAAACATCATCTGTCTATTGAAAGCTACACTATAATTATGTATTTATTACTTTATAAGAATTATGGTTACAAATTATAACCTCTCTGTTGTGTTTTGCAATGAAATTATTAATTTTGGTTTGAATCTATTCTCGATTGTGGAAATGTACCACCAGCGTCATTTACAATAACAGCTTTAAAAAGGCTTCACGAATTGAAGAAAACATACGAACAGGTCAATTTTCATACCTGTTACATAAAAAGAAATTGTGATAAATGGAGTCAAGTGTTCGCTGCGTTAAAGTGCCTAAAGCACCCACCCCCAATATTACCCTTCCACGCATCATATGACGGTATTCACTTTTACGGGACACGTTACCATTTTTCATGGACTTTCATTATTTTCTGGGTTGATAGACTGCCGTGCGATGCTATCTATCATCTTAAAGAAAATTACACCTCACAGGAATATGCTAGAGGTTTCCCCGAAGGGATATTTTATTTTACATGGCGAGCGCATGATTGATATTAGAAAAGCTATTGAAGCTAGTCACAATGTAAAAGAATAGGTACAGAAGTCAATCTACATAATAGGTATTTTCATAAAGAGTATGTATGTATCCCTCGTAGTATGCTTACCTAAATAATATAATAATCATAAAAGAAATAGGTAGAGTAGGTGTGTCTAACAGCACCGTTTAACTTTCCCAGGGACAAACTTGACCTTCACTGGTTGGGTTTTAATTGGCGGTCAAGCTGTAGATGCTTACCTAAATAATATAATAATCATAAAAGAAATAGCACTTGAACGGAAGGAAGTCAACCTAACCTAACCAACTGCGTATTTCCAAACTGCGTATTTCTATACTGTGTAGCCGCGAGAGCTCTTTGGCGCGCTGTCTTCGGCGAAGTATTGCGCGCGCAGATTTTGACAGCGCGAAATACCTACTTTAGCAGAAATACCAAGCCTTAAGATTATTAAAAGCTAATGAATTCAGGCAGCACAGACGTTTAAATATTATGTTAATAGAATAGAATATAATCTATTTCACTTGCAAAATACCTACCTCAGACTAACTACCGTACTTACTTTCGACGCTACTCTAGAAAAATATAATATCTATGTACTTTGCTTCATTTTGATACTTCTATCTTCATACTGCAGCATTCTCAAAAACACACTAGCGAATACTCCAATGAACAAAGGTGATAAATGCTGATAAAAAATTAAATATGCAAAAGTCATAAAAATGCTGAGCACGATTCCCCCGGCACATGGATTTCATGACTTCCCGCCACAAACTGGATTTCTGCCATATAAATAAAGTATCTTTTGCCCGTGACTTCGCCCGCGTGAAATTTTGTCTGTCACAGATAAACTATAATGAACGCGTCCCTGTTCCAAAAACCGGGATAAAAACTATCCTATGTCCTTCTGCGGCGCTTCTTCTCTCTCAGCAGTCTCGGCACTTGCCAATTGTTGGTCTCGAAGGGATGGTCGGGTAAAAAGATTATGAGACATGGTAGAAGCTCTTTAAGAACAAAATATTTGACGATTTGTAAGTACTATCACTATTTAAAGAGTCTATACAAATAAAGAAATTTTTGACTTTGGCTTTAACTTACGCGGGATTCAAACTACTTATATTATTATATCAAAGTCACTGCAGTGGTTTACGCATGAAAGTGTAACAAACATAAAGAGTTACTTTCGCATTTATAATATGAAGTAGGGATTGCGATGTGCAGAAGGCTACCCCTACTACGGATATTAAGATAAATGATTTTGTCCCGCGGCTAAAAGCACCGCCGACAAAGCTATTTTTTCACATAATTTGACCCCATTTTAAGTGTAGACTGCTATTTAACTTGATTCTGTGTTTCATTGCGAAAAATTGACTTGATAGTGATTTGTGTATGAAGTAAGCAGCACTCTAGTGTAGGTATACGAGTAGGTAGAGTCAAAGGTTAATAAGCTATTATTAACCTTACATAGTTTTGCAGTGATATAAAAAGATATTCACAATTCCTTCTTACGTCTCTTACTGACTTTGTAGAGACAATACTTCTTTGAAGAACTTAAAACTTTGCGAACGGCTTTAAGCTGTTCGGTATTTTGTGTAAAAATGCCAGCAATATTACTTATTTCACATTATAATACAACACAAAGCTTTTTTTTATCCACGACAAGGAAGCTCTTGGCCTGTATCTCACCTGATGGTAAGTGATGATCAGGCCGAAGGTGGAAGCGAGCTTCACCCGGAATCCTCAACCACGGAGGAACTGACTATCTTACCTCTAACTGCCGGAACACAACAATGCTGTTAACATTGTTGTTATGGCGACAGACTTAGGTAAGATGGTGGTAGCTAGCCAGGCTGACTTAGAACAAGCCCTACCACCAACCAAACCGAACAGAAAAATCTGTCCCCCCCTGGGAATCGAACCCGGGACCTCTGCGTCTGAAGCAGGTAGGTGGTCTTACCACTAGACCACAGAGGCGGCTGACTCTATGATTTCTGTGAAACATCATTTTTTTTACAATTAAATTAGCTTACACTTACATACAGCATTACATTTGCGCTTTTCTATACTACAAGTTCTTAGTTCAAACGATAGAACAGTTTTAGAGTAAAGAAATGAAACTGGAGTAAACTCGAGACTCGACTCGGATTGGTAACCTAATTGACGCCTGCCTTAACAGCTGCTTCCATTGGAAATTGCAACTACCTAGGTACGTGTTCTTTGCAATACGATACAAAATTCCAATTCCATTTCCGATAAGCTCTGTGCTAGGTAAAAATAGGAACATATTTATTTATGAATGAAGTAAAATTATTTTTTACGCTCACAGGAAAATGAGCTACATGCAGCATGTAGGTAAAACAGGTAGTCAGGTACTTAATTTGTAAAACTTGAACTAGCTGTCTATAAATTTGTTGGCCCTTTTTGAACACTTAGGCTGAGCACCACCTAACTTTAACGGCAACTATAACGCTAACCGGTGTTTTTTGTATGGAGTTTAATAGATCTTTGACGTTTGTTAATGTTAAGGTAAGATGGTGCAACCCGGCCTTATTTGTAAATATTCTACAAGAATGCATGATAAAACATTTTCTACAATACCTTACTAATTAATTAATTTATTTATTGTATTCGATACCTCTTTTATCATTGCTTCATCAAAGAGATGAATACTGGAACAAAAAATTCATTGATATTCAATGAGTGTATTCTCAATTGACGAAAAGGTCAAGCGTATCATGATCAACTACACCCCACTCTCCCCTAATTGAGAAAATTTGTTTAACTTAAAGTGAGGGAATAAAACCTTCCATTTCTATATAAAATATTCTTTTTTTTTTAAATAGAGTGCTTGCTACTTCGGAATAAGATTGAAAATTGTATATTAATAAAGTCTACTTTCAATAGAGGTATGGCATAGAATTTGTAGTGCTCATTACTTTGACAATATCCAGAAAATGTGTAACAAGTTTACAGGGACAAGAAGATTTTATTGTAGGCACTAACTTCTGGGCCTGGAATAAAGTTCTCGCGAATCCTTTACATTTATAAGTTCACAGTTGTGTCAGATGAGTTTTGGAGAAGGATATCTATTGGATTAGCTACGAATTTTTGGGACTATTGAGAGGAATACATAATCCACAGCAAAATAGATTTTATACTTATTTGTATCTATTCTACCTACGGTATTTTTAAGGAAATTTTATAAGATCTGAAAGATTGAATATGGCAATCAAATGCACACACTATTTTTTGTATATGACCAACATCGCTGTCTCAAAAATCAATTACATACGTGTAATTCAGATTGTTAGTCATATTACGTACTCACTAGATCCCCGCGACGCAGGTACTAAGGACTGAATATTAACACTTGCAACGGGTCTTCATCATCATCATCAATCAGCCACAGGACTTCCACTGCTAAACATATAGCTCCCCTAAACGGGTCTTAACACTGCGTAATAATTATGCCAATCATCAAAACTATGAAGGCACAAATAGCTGATCAAACAAACAAAACTCGTATACTTAATGTAATTAACTCCATTTTCCAAACAATACACAAGCAACGGGGAAAATTACGGACCTCCATAATCAAGATTACTGTTGCTTTGTTGTTGGCTCATTCATGAAGGAACGGTTCCAAATAATTTCTGATCTCAATCCAAAAGATAATGCGCATAAATTCCCCTTTGTCTCCATCTTAAATGGGATAAAGATTTAATTTTGATGATTAAATAAATTGAACCAGACTTTGCCGATTTTCTTTGTCACCTTGTGTTGATTTCGGTATTAAATCTGTTTGCTTTTTGGAAATTGGAATTTAAAATATGTTTTTAAACTTTTCTGCTCCATCGGACTAGCTCACTTCAACTTCAAGTTGTATAGTGATGGCATTATAACATCAAAAATGAGTGATTACTCAAAGATTAACTCAAATCATTAGTATTAAAGTTAAATAAACACTGTTGGAACTTGTGACGAATGTTTTATTTCACATAGAATAAAATTATAATGACAAGACATGCGATAACAAAAACTGTCGCTATGGAGACTGTCATTACAGTCCTCCTAACATCCACTCCTCTTTTAGGAACTGAGGCCAAGAGCTCTAGTTAGCTTTTCTAGCCTGGGCGCATATAAAGGCTTTGTGAAACAATCGGCCAGTTGGTCCTCAGTTGTAACTTGCTTCACCTCAAGCGTGCCAGCTGCCACACATTCTCTAACATAAAGATATCGTCGTTGAATGTGCTTGGTCCGGCTATGTTGCTCGTACGGCGGATTGTTCGCTAGCTTAATCGTTGACTCATTGTCAATGTGTAGCAGTGGTGGCTTTTCAACTTTTGTTATTTGTTCCAACATTGCTTGTAGCCAAACCACTTCCCGTGCTGTCTCCGAGGCTGCCACTACCTCCGCCTCCGTCGACGATAAAGCTATAGTTTTCTGTCTATTACTCCGCCAGCTAATTGGTCCGTAATATAGACAAAGTATCCCGGACGTGGAATGCGCTGTGGAGAAATCTGCATCACTATAGCAGATTAATTTATTGGTGGCATTATGCATACCGAATACTAGGCTTTTATTTATTGTACCTTTTAGATAGCGTAGTATTCTTTTTACTGCAAGAATGTCTGCTTTTGATGGACTATCAAGGTTTCTCGAAGCACAGCTGACGGCGAAATTTATGTCTGGCCTAGTCGCTACCATGAGGTAGGCTAGAGAACCCACAGCCTGTCTATAAGGGAAATTTTCTTTTTCACTTGATGAATTATCAATTTTAGTCATCTCTTTAGTGATTGGTGTCTTAACTGGTTTGCACTCAGTCATCTTATATTTTTCAATTACTTTCTTTGTATAGGCTTTTTGACTTAATGTTATGGTCCCATTATCAGATCTTTCTATTTCTAAACCAAGAAAATAAGAAGCTGGTTTCGTAACGATTTTGAAGCGCCTTTGTAATTCCGTAATGAATTTCTTTGCATCTTCTTCGGTGGTTGATGCGACTAATCCGTCATCTACATACAGAGCAATCAGCACTTTTGATTTTCCATTTTCTCTAATATATAGGCATGGGTCAGAAGTACTCTGTGTGAAGTTGGAGCTCACAAGAAATTCATGTATACTGGTATTCCAACATCTTGGAGCCTGCTTGAGACCATATAAGCTCCTTTTCAGGCGGCACACTTTATTTGTTCCATCGCTATAACCATCAGGCTGTTTCATGTAGATTTCTTCTTCTACGTTGCCGTTAAGAAATGCTGTAGAAACATCAAATTGACAGAGGGATAACTTCTCTTTTGCAGCTACTGCTAATAGGGCACGGACGGTAGTAAGACGCACTACAGGGCTGAACGTCTTGTCATAATCTACCCCTGGTTTCTGTGAGAATCCTTTTACTACCAATCTTGCTTTGTATCGTTCGACACTACCATCTGGATTGGTCTTAACTTTAAATACCCACTTGCAAGGTAATGCTTTTCTGTTCTTTGGTAAAGGAACGAGATCCCATGTTTGGTTCTCATTAAGAGAATTTATCTCACTCAGCATTGCTCCTAACCACTTGTCTTTGTCTGTGCTTTCAAGAACTTCGCGATAGGTTGAAGGTTCTCTATAGTTGATAAACTCTTCAGTAGCAGCGAGAACAAATTCATCAAAAGTTTGTGGTTTTCTCAGAAGGCTGCGATCACGAAGTACTCGTTGTTCAGGAGGAGCTTCATTGTTAGTGACTTCATTATTTGTAACTTCTTCAGTTATATTTCTTTCAATAACAGTATCATTATCATCTGTATCTGGAATAGGTACATCTTCATCATCATTTTCTTGCACTGATTCATATTCACTTTCGTCATTATTATCAAAGAAGTTTATTTCGGCGTAATATCTATCATTATCCTTCAAAGATTTTGTAATTTCCGAAATTGAATTTTGTGGTTCAGTGTAGTAGAGTTTGTTAGTAAATCGAACATCTTTGGCAATCATAATTTTATGTCTTGAAGGTACCCAAATTCTATAAGCTTTGGATGTATCTGAATAGCCTGCGAACATCCCAGGTATAGCTTTCGATTTGAATTTATCATGTTCTTTGCCATCTTTAAGTAGTATAAAGGCTTTTATTCCAAACTGACGCAAATGGAAGACGCAAGGCTTTCTTTGTACCCATTTCTCATAAGGTGAAGTAACAGTACCAAAATGTGCGGAAATAGTTTTGTTGACACTTCGATTGGAAAGGTAGTTTGCAGTTTGAATAGCTTCTCCCCAAAGGCTTTGAGGTGCTTTGGATTCAATCATCATGCTCCTAGCCTTTTCCAATAGAGTACGGTTTTTGCGTTCTGCAACACCATTCTGGTGTGGTGTATATGGTGCTGTCAATCGTCTTGTAATACCATGCTCTTTCAGAAAATTATCAAAATTTTGATTGCAATATTCCAAGCCATTGTCAGACTGGAGACTAATAATTTTGTTACCTGTGAAATTTTCCATTTCTGCCTTGTAAAGTTTGAATTTGTCCAATACCTCACTCTTTTGTTTTATGCAATAGACTCGGCTGTATCTAGAGTGGTCATCGATAAAAGTTACGAAATATTTTTCTCCACCGAGGGTTTGAGTCATCGGACCACAAACATCGCTGTGCACTATCTCGAGTCGTTTTGTCGTGCGTGGTGTGTCATTGGGTTTACTAGGCAGTCTTTTAATCTTTGCTTGAATGCATATTTCACAGTCTCCAAGTTTCTCATCCGGCTTGAAATCTAAACCAACAAGTGTCTCATTCTTCAATGCTAATTTCATGTCGGCTTCATTCATATGACCTAAACATTTGTGCCATTTATGAATTTCTGTGTCTTTTGCCAAGTTACATGTATCTTTGTTGTTGTATTTACACGATGCAGGATTTAAGTAATACAGCCCATCTTTGCCTTTTGGCGCATCGAGTTTAATACCTTCTTCAGGTTGTGTAATTGTGGCTTTTTTATTTGTAAATAAGAAAGTCCATCCACATTCTGTGGCTTTTCCAATAGACAGTAAATTCGAGGATAGGGTTGGCACATAGAGAGTATTTTTCAACATGATCTCTTGAATTTTCCTTTTGCCTCCAACATTAGAATCTGTCATGATGTTCACTTGGCCTTTACCAAATATGTTAGCTGTTGCATCTTGGGAAGCCAGTTTTAGCAGTTGGAAGTCAGATTTTTCTAAATTTTCGAAATATTTTCTATTAAAAGACATGTGCGATGTACAACCGCTATCAAGAATCCATCTATTCTTATCATCGTCTAGATTCTTACTTTTGGAATGCATAGATAAAGCATGAGATGTTTCAGGAACTTCTTCGTTCGTTTCTTTCTTCTTTTTCAGCTTCCTACAGTCATTTACAACATGCCCCTTCTTTTTACAAAATTTGCATGTTTTTATATAATTTGATTCTTCTTCATGTCCATCTCTAATATTGTTGTTATAACTGTTATTAATTTGCCTGGCTTCTGCTTCTTCTAAGATTTTTAATTTTGAGTAGTTCTGGTTTAGGTAAATTGTCTCTTGCTTCAATGGCAATGCGAAAATTTTCAAAATCTGTTGGTAAGCTGTATAGCATCATAACAGCAAGCAAATCATCATGAATGTGAATGTCCATATCCTGCAATTTATCTACCACATCCATGAACTTATTCAAATGCTCTCTTATATTGCCATGTTCCATTTTGGACAATATTAACTGCTTTAGAAGTGAAGCTTTTCTAGCCGGTCCCTTACTCGCATATATGGAATCAAGCGTTGTCCAAATCTCATGAGCTGTTTTGCAGTTTTTAATTTGCTTTAATTCAGAAGGTGAAATTAGAAGTACTAACTCAGATTGAGCCAAAAGATCCTTCTCTCTCTTCTCTTCATCAGCTTTCTCAAGATCCAACGGTTTCTCAACAACACTCCATAATTTATTTTTGATAAGTATCGCCCTGGCTTGAATTTTCCATGTGTCGAAATTTTCTTTACTTAGAGTCTCAATTTTTGTACTTGAGCCCGACGCCATCGTGATTCCCGTATTTATTTACGTTATTTGCTCTGCTACCATATTAAAGTTAAATAAACACTGTTGGAACTTGTGACGAATGTTTTATTTCACATAGAATAAAATTATAATGACAAGACATGCGATAACAAAAACTGTCGCTATGGAGACTGTCATTACAGTCCTCCTAACAATATCTTTAAGTGGGCAATAGCTATACGGTTTACCCTATGTCACAGGAATCATCTTAGGTGAAAAAGACTATAGCAGTGTCCGGTTGTTAGTTGAACGAACCCGTAGAGGGTTGAACCATTGAACGAATATCTGTATTACTACTCATTTGTAACAGTCATTCCTACTAATATTATAAATGTGAAAGTTTGTATGAATGTCTGAATGCTTGTTACTCTTTCACCCAAAAACTACTGAACGGGTTTTGATGAAACTACAGTATTGATTATAACCCAGAATAACATGTAAGCTATAATTTATGACGATATGTGACAAGCTAAATTCCACGCGGGTGAAGCCGCGGGCAAAAGCTAGTTATTTATAAATATCACAAATAATTGGGTATTTGCCACAACTCATTCCAATAATTCTAATACACTACTTTTTTGAAAAAAGGTGCTTCATTCGGATCTTAAAAACTTTTAATTTTAAATTACGATTTTGGTAGTTTTATCGAGTTCATAAAATTATGACGTCACTGGCTAGTATTGCCATACAAATATAGGAGTCTCGTTTTGTCAATTTTAAAAAGTACGTCAATTGATTGGTGATGGCAAATACTCTATTCTTTCTGCACTCAAAACCTTAACCATAGTCTTAACCTTATCTGCAGTGCGATTTGAAGTGCATCAAACTAAATGTAACAGAATAGGATATCAAAGTAATACAAATGGATCATAAATTAAGTCTTTTATTTCAGAAAACGATACAATATAGCATAATAGTTTAATATAACAACAATACCATACAGAAAATTTAATTAAAAGGTTCTCTATTGTTAATTAAAAATAAAAACTAAGAATGGTTTCTCGAATGGCCTTACTTCAATCAAATACTAATATATATCCCGAAATAAATAAAATATTTTTTTACATTACTAATACCAAAGCAGCAAGAATGTACATACGTTATCATAGACACATTAAAAATAATTGCAACTAAATTTTCGTACATTATCAACATAATATGGTTTAAATTGATAAGATCACTTTCCTTTATACTGAGTACTGTCACGACCAACTGCTACTATGTAAGTGCTACCACATTGATTTGGTCTTCCATGGATCAAGCGAATTTAGGTTAACATCAGTTCCACTGGAAACACGCATTAAATAAATCATGGAGTGAATTTTCCATATATTGCAATAGAAACACCGAAAACATGAAACATTTATTTATAAATATAATTATTATTACCTACTTTGATGCATGCACACCGATCTACCGCGATGTATCAAGTCATCATAAATTACAAATCAAAATTTAAATTAGGTAGAATATTAGTAAATACAAATTTATTTCTTGCACAAAAAACAACATTCTGGGTCAAGCAAATTTATCAACGGACAGGCAGGCACTCCTTTGTTCTGTTTTGTCTAGTGCGATCGGTGTCCTCTGAAGTCAAGTAAAAATAATGTTTCAGGTTGCATCAACTATACTTTTCGAAGATGACAATATTACTGTGTCGTCTCTTTATTACTATTGAGTCAGTTGGATGGAACCAACACAACAACTATAATCATTGTTACAAAATATCATCAAATTGTTGATTTATTGAAGTATGTTCTCATCGCAAAAATGAAGTTAAATGTTGCTAAATTCTTTCACGCTTAAAAGTTTTCGATAATCTCAATATTGATAATATTGTGTATATTAAAATAATAGACCAATATTGTGTATGTAAAAAATTGTCTACTCAAGTGTTATTTTACTTTGACTGTCCGAATGTGTGATTAATGCAACTTCATAAAATAATTTATTTTTACTAGACACAACGGCATTTTGCCACAATTTGTTTAATACAACAATGAAATTTAATGTGCAATTAACTTTATAAAAGGAAATTTCAAAATAATTATCCACATTCATTAAACATTTTAAGCGAGACTGCCTCATAAAGATATTATTTTTACCGTAACATAATGTCTATGAAATGCAATAATAATCAAGAATTAAATCTGTCTAATCATACTGACACAAATCTACGATTTAAAGGTGCTATGAACCATGACAAGGTCTAGAGTTACATAGAATATTAGTCGTGGTGTTAAAAAACAGATCCACGGTTAAATTACAAATATATCTATTTTGTCGTATATTTCACACTTCGCACTGCAAAGTAGTTCGACCTAGCTGAGCTTCGTTCATAGTAAATAAGACCTAATATAAAATCATGAACTTGTACTAAATATACCAACCCCAATACAATAAGTAGATTCATCATGGAAAATGATTTCGACGCGACCAAAAATGATACTTATTTCAATATGTTAAGCTCAGCTGAAGCCAGACCAGCCGCATAAAATCCTAATATTTAAGAAGCGATAACCTCACTTGCTGTATGACACTCCCACTGTGCAAGTATCTTTGTATTTACATGTTCTATGGTAGTAGTATGTATGATGAATGGGTTTTGCAATCTTAGTGGCCACTGAAATAATAACGTGAAATAATTTCACTATAATGTGTACCTATGTGCGACTTGAATTCGATTCGGGACGTTAAGACAAATCATTGAACAATGGCGCGGCGCGGAGCTCAAACCAGGGCGTGAAGCTTAGTTACTGCAGGCACATTAATTTGTATCTAGCAAAGGCATATACCGAGCCCGGAAAGTACATTGTGCAAAAAGTAAAAATACACACGTTTGACTTTCGGCGCGCACTCTGCAGGACTATCCAAGGTGCTGCACTGTCGGTAATGGAGCAACTTTGACTTAAATGGAGCAATATAGTTGCCTTATCTTGTAGCTTCAGAACGCTTTTAAGTTTTCAAATAGCTCCATCGCTCTTTACTTATGGTGAGATGCTGACAATAGTCACAGCACAGCTATATTTGAAAATACGACAACGTTACGATTAGTCCCTATGGGTATGCAGTACGGCGCGGGATCAGTGCATTCTCATTAAATATTTTAAGCGCACAATGGTGAACGTTACAATATATCTATCACAAAATATAGTTTATGTTCGCCTACGCCCTCGTTCTAAGCTCCGCAATCTACAATCACATAACACACGTTATATTTACGATTTTATATTAGGTACTAATTTATTTTTAATATTATAATCTATTTGTAAACATGTAACATAGGGAAAAAAAGTATATTATGTATTTTATCACCGAACTAGATATTCTTTTACAGGCATAAACACGCAAACGCAATGGCTTTAAAGAACCATTATGGTGCATCTATTTTATGAATACAACAGTATTTACGATAGTTTTAAAAATATCAATACAAAAAACGCGGCACAGGTTTGTATTCCTATAAAACTACTTATAATGGCCGAATCGAATAAATAGTCGACACAGATACATTTACCGTATTTTCAGATCAAGTGAGAGTGAAGGCACGGTTATTATTAATGTGAAAATACTAAGTACATAATATTTAAATATTTCAATACATTTATGTAAAATATTGCATATTGATTCATATTACCACTAATCCCTCTCACATTAGGGGCAAGCATTATTTTATGTTAGTACGCAGTAAGGAACCTAACAAAATGGAATAATTACAATTAACATGTTTTTTTTTTAATTGATCAATAATATTGTGATATGTGTAGAGAAGATTGCTTTTGCTGAATACATTATAATATATTTAATGACATTCGATATCGATTGAACTAGCCGGCCGCAAATCGTGTCCATTTTTTGCTGCAATCTCATAGTTCAGTTACATCAGGTTGTTCCAGCACCTATTATGCACTATACCTCCTTTCATTTGGTAAGGTGAGCGAACTATACTCGTGCACGGGCACATGGGAATGCGATATATACAATGCCTAATGTAAAAAAGAGACATGATAAAATAATATAGGTAATCATTTTACTCTTTTAATGATCCACGGTAATAAATGTAATGTTTTTGAGGTTTCTTAAAAAAAGTTTATTTAAAAAACTTATTGGCTTTATTTAACTGGCTGTAGGAAGTGTGAAGTTTCGTTAAACTATAAAAATGTTTAAAAAAGTTGTGTGGTGTAAAGGTCAGATAGGTTTGTTGCCATTTTTATCTTGAGGGCCAAAATTTTTTGCAAAATTCATCACGTCACTGTAAAACTGATGTAACTGAACAAATAATGAGGTTCCTGTCAATGTTTACTATTTAAACAAAACCAGCCAGGCATACATTACATTAACCTGCTATACTGCTAATTCACTACTTCTTTAGTCACTTGACTTTTATAAGGACTTCAGGGAATGATTCTGAGGGAAACAAAAAGTAAGCAATTTACTACTAAAAATGTTAACTGATAGTCGATTGGTGGCTAATTACAATCTTTACAAAAACAACAAATTAGAACACTTATTATCGTAAATCTTCACCACATTTATGATTAAATGCATAAAAGCGAAATGAAATAATAGGTACACATGAAACTTTATACTAGGACCAAAAGTAATAATTACAACTCTATATTAGGGCTAAATAGACACTGTTTTTATTTATGTAAAGATAAATCCTCAAGTTTATGTAAATGAGGAAAAAAAAACAGTCGCAAGCAATAGAATTATTAAAGTTCTACTACCAACAACCCCGGTTTCGCATGGGACAATTTAACATGTAGTGTATCGCCCTATATAAATATTGCTTGGGAACTTATCTCAATACTTCACACAATGGTGAGAACACCATCATATGCCACTCAGCATTTTAATCCAAGTACCATACGGATACTCCAACCACTCACACAGCGCGGGTCAAAAGGCACAACAATGCGGGGCGCGTCCCAAGTTAAAAAACATTAAACTATTGCTTGCGGCTGTCTTAACCTATAACCAGGCTGAGGAGAATTATAGACCTCACATAAATTTGAGCTAAATGCTGTGGATGTACGGTTGAAACCTAAGCCTGGTTAAGGGTCCCGGTAGGTGATATTTAGTCATGTTATTGTAATGATTTGCCCTATAAAATGATCGTGATGACCTATGTAACGGTCGCAATGATTGCAGACTATACGGTTCTTCATCTATATTAATAACTGAACAGAAATACAAGCTAATTGCTAGTTCGTACAGAACTTTCTAATAATAAATACAAAATTAATAACTGCAAATGGTTAATGTAATGGGATATTAGTATCACGGGAAAATTGTCTAAATCTCAACAGTTCTTTGTAAGTAAAATTATAAATGAAGTAAGCGACATCAAACTACTGTTGCAGTAAATAGGCAAGCAAAGGCACTAAATCCTACTCAATGAGCATAACTATCTTTATCTTCAAAATAACTTTATCTTCTGCATGATACACATAAAAAAATTTGACGAACAATGAGTACTCACTTATTTAAACAGGTAATTAGTTAAACAGTACTTCTAATTTTTGTCACTATAACATTACCATAGTTTTTAAGGTTCTTCATAAACTATGTAGAGTCAACTATTAGTGCCTTTACCTCGCTAACAATTAATAAATTATTGTTTTAAACGACTGAATTTATGGAACGAAACGTGGCAGCTGTATAATACTGTGTAGGCAGGTACGCACGGATGGGCAGTTGTTGATTCATAACAACTGTGAGTCTTAAACCCTGGATCGGAGAAGAAAGTTCGAATGTTTGGTGACTTATCCCCATTGACTGGTTGAGGGTTAACAGTGTCCGTAAAAATGACCGAGGCGATCGAAATATACGTTCTACGTGGACAAGTTCGAAGTTGAACTAGGTTCTTATCAGTAATTTGCGTGCATTCACGCGAACCGAACGTTCGTTCCTCCGTGCGGACCCGACTCATGTGTCAGTACATTGTTCCGCTACTAAACGAATCGCTACGTTTTGCTGTACGAGTCTGTTTATTGAACTTGAATAGTTGGCAACAATTTACTATTGAGAGGTCGCGTCGTAATTATGAGCTCAAAAACTAAGCTTCCAGGTAGTTCTCATATAATCCTTAAGCTGCTTTGTGCGAGAGGGATGCGTTGGGTGGCAGTGATCCCACGATTCCATCATTTAACAACATTAACGATTATAAGCAGCAATATCATCGATTAAAACTACGGTTATTTTCTAAAATTAAAAAAATAGAAATACCATAAACATTTTGATTTTTAACGGCTTTACACGTAAACGATTAATAGTAAATGAAGCCCAGCATAAAAGGCACTATTGTGGTGTTATAATACTGTAATATTAACCAACCTCCGCATGATACCGAAAGGAGATTGTTAGAAATGTGAATGTGAATTTTCAAAACGAAAAATCTGTAAAAATAACCGTAGAATCGACGATTACATTGTCACGTGTCGTCATACGGTATCGAATCAATCGTGGCATCACTCGGGAGTGGTGTAACAGCGGTGTTCGTGAGGTGTTGTAGGGTCACCGCGCGCGGCGGCGGTTGATTCACATGAGGAACTTGCCGATGATGATGCCGATGAAGGCCATGACTAGCGCGGTGGCCAGCCACGGCACCGACGCGGTCTGCGCCGTTTTCTCCGGCCCGTACGAGTGCGGGCGGACCGCGCGCCCGTCGCCGCCCGCGGACTGGTGCAAACGTAGCAACTCTTCCTGAAAACCCCGCCAACTTTAATATCCAACTAACGCTCCTAAAAAAAACGCTTCTTAAGCCCTCATATCTTTATTCTCGCTCAACATCCTAGAGAATTGGGCATGGCTGAAAACCAGTGTTGCAAGGATCTCTCCTTACAACGTAGACTGAGCCAGGTCCAATTGCCTTCGGTGTACTTCATAATATTATTGTAAGTCTAACTACCTGTACCTGTCTAATGGTTCGAAGGCAATAAATACATTATTTATTTATTTAAATCTAAGAAATTTACGCTAAGTTGCACCACCTTGCTTTAACCGTAACTATGAATAACCATAACCAGCATGGGCGTACCCAGCTTCTGCTTTAGGGGCCTATCAAACCACATTTTATAGGTCAGATCAATTGACTTAGCTCATTCAAAGCTCCTGGGTACGCCCATGATAACCGAGGTTTTTTTTTGTATGGAGTTTGACAGACTTTTGACGTTTATTATAGTTGAACTAAGATGGCGCAATCCAGCCTTAAAAACAACCATCGCGTCAGCGTAAGCATAACCTTTTACGCTATAAGCTGTAAACATAGTAGCAATCGCCCCGCGTAAACAATTCGTAAGCAAAACGTATCCTATTACTAATTGGACACCTGTCTGTCGCAAATGTATTGTAAATTTCATGTATTTCTATACTTGAAACATTGCATTGCATTCAACTTGTACTGACGGCGATTGGTTACGCCTGTTTTCATAATCATTGTTGATTCATATTCAACCAAAACGTTATGGACTATCACTCCAGTTTTGTTTTACACAATAAAATCGTTGTTGGGTAGTCGGAGTAGACAGTTTACGCTTCACTAAATTAATTTTAGAATTTCGAATTTACATTCGCATAGGCCTATAATGATTAACACTGTGTAAAGTACGGATCAAGAGTACATAAATAAAAAGAAATAAAACAGTTTGCAAATAAACAATGGCCAATTATTAAAATTGAAAATAAAAAAAAAGAAAATTCGCATAACTAGAAAATGTTTTCGCAGTGCCAGAAAATAATAACAATTTAGCTCTCTAATAACCATATAAATAAAAAAGTGTATGTAATCCGTCTTATCTGTTATACTTATCAAAGAATGCTTGATCGACTATGGATAAAAATTAAATCAAATCGGTTTGTGTAAGATAATATTTTATATTCGTAGAGTGAGGTTGAGACAAGGTAATTAACATTTTATGATTTTAAAGTGCTTTATCGCTGGCAAAACTAAGAAAAGCTTGTACAACAAAGGACATGTAAACATAAGATAAAAATAAGAAATTAGAACTAGTTAGTGCCCACTCATTCCTTGATCATCATTTTTTAAATCATCATCATTTCAGTCACAAGGCCCTTAAGACGTTCTCTGTTGAAAATAGGCCACATCCAATGAGTTCCAGATTGACCTAAGCCTGCATCCAGCATCCATTTTGTAAGTAATTGCATTTTCAAGGCACTGTCTCAAATGTGAGGCAGCCTAGGCTTGAGGGCAAATATCTGGGTGCTGAATGAGTTGGGACTATTGGGGGTTGGGACTACGCATCATATAAAATACCGATAACATGCACCATCCTTAAGCCTTGGGCAGACCAAACGCGGGGCAGTAGCAGCGCAGTTTGAATGCGGGCCCGCGCAAGTTGTAATACAAGAAACTCTTTGAAGTGTGTCACACCAAATTTGAACGCGGGCCCGCGCTCCAACTGCGCCGCACTGCAACTGCCGAACGACCATCGAGGCGGCGCGGGTGCGGGACAGAAGCGGTGCGAACGCGGGACCGCGCTGTTGTATTACTATGGCGGCCATATTAGCATGTCACAACGGACGCAGGGCGGTAGCAGCGCGTTGAAAGCAGTTTTCGAATATTTAAATTTTTGAGAACCACCCGCGTTGCAACTGCTTTGAAACTGCGCTGCTTTCAGTGTGCCTCAGCCGCGCTGCAACTGACCCGCACTGCTTCTGACCCGCGTTTGGTCTGTGGAAGCTTTTAAAATTACACATAATCACATCCTTATTTTCCGCAACCTTTTTAACCTTCGTGTGACATAAACATAATTATAGGATAACCATCATTACAAACAAAACATTCGACTTACTTTTAGTTGCAGATTTTCTTGTCTTAATTTGCTCTCTTCTTCCCTCAACATAATGACTTCTAAAGTAGCTTTCTGCAAATCACTTTCCACATTTTCCGATTTTGGGAAAGTCTGAAAGATTTAAATATCCGAGAATTAGTGAAAATAAAGGAATCATGTAATAAACATAAAGGATTGGTGTTGAAATTGCAACAAAAAAGTAAATTCATGCGTTTCACAATAAACACAGGGATATAGGTACAAATTAAGATGTTAAAGGTAGAAAGTAAGTAAGAAAAACAACATTTCCAGTTAGTAGTCACTTGTGTGTATGAAGATGGTCAGTTATAAAGCTCGGCGAGACGCTTTTAAAACAACATCGCGTGATAATAATTATGCGTTTTTAATATTATGTAGTGCTCGAAATAAGCTTTAAATAAATAAACCACTTTTATAATAATAAAATTAATATAATATTTTAAACTATTATGTTGCATTTTTTACTATAAAATTATCACTTCACGGGATTTATTGCAACAATATCTATTTTAACGGTAAATAATATTTACCCTCCCGACGTTTCGGCTCGGTTGCACGAGTTTAGTTTTTAATAGAAAGGATGGTGTCAACAATTAGAGTTCGTGTCATTATAAGATAACCAAAGTCTATTGGCATGGACTAACTGTATTGGAAACTTCTAGGACTACTTGAGGGTTACCATAGTTTGAAATTAGTGACAGGTCAAATATTACCTCATACAATAACGTGATTGATTCATAATTTATTAAAAATAACGCCACCTTTATAAAAGGACACCAACAAAGTTTCTTTCAAGAACTTGACCACTTTTTAAAAGATCTCTCATTAAAATTCATCGGTAGGTGTTTCTACCACTCTTTTTCTTTGCATACTTTAAGCCACCTTTATAAATATGTCTGGTTTTTATCCGGTTTACGTTGCATCATAAATTAAAAAATCTACGAAAATACGAGTATTTCATGAAATCCTATGAACCCTTTTTGCACTATAAATTAACCCCTTTTAATTAATGGTACCTACCTACTTACCTAGTTACTACGAAAACAAAAGCCTCTATAAACATGAATTATTATTAATTATCATTAAATTCGACTTTCAATATTCTGAGAAAAACACGAACAGCAACGGCCATTCGGGATAGTGATTCTAGTTCACTGTAAAACTAATTTCCAACCATTTACACCTTGTATATTTTGATGTTTTATGTAAATACTAGCTGTGGCCGACACTTCGTACGCGTGGACCCCGTTTTACCCCTTTAGAGGTAGAGTGTCGTAAAATCCGTTCTTAGTAGACATTTACACCCTATATACAGGGTGGAATTTTGTAATGCCACCTGGAGGGAAAGTTCTCTTAATACTGTAGATAGAAAATTTTACTGAAAGAAAACATTCCTTTATTTTTTAAAAGAAAGAGAACTGCATTCTAAGAATTTCGACAATTTTAGAAAATTCACTACCATACTATACAATTTTCTGTACATAATTAAAATAATTTAAGACTTAATGGTTTTCCTTTCATTTGATTTATCAAGTTTGTTAGAGAGATTTCATCCTTATACTTAACCCTAACAATCAATGTAATAAAAATACAGGGTGTAATTTTTAACAGATTTTAGTTGGTTCGATTCCCGGGTGTGGCAAGCAAATTTTTGGAAATCTTTGAATGCAGTTCTATTTCTTTTCAAAAATAAAGGAATGTTTTCTTTGAGAAAAACATTCTATCTACAATATTAAGAGTACTTTCCCTCCAGGTGGCATTACAAAATTCCACCCTGTATATGGAACCTACCCTTAGTTTTTAGGTGTTTATAGTTTCTCAGATTTCATGATTAATCAGTAAGTGGTATTTCGCTTTCATATTACATGTAGAAACATTTTTCGAATAACTGTTGAAGCATTACAAGAAATAAGGAAGATCCCGTTTCTGCGTTTATTTAATTTGAGGATAAATGCACCTCCTTTTCCCTACTGTTATCTCAATTTCGTAAGGCTGCAGAATATTCAAAGGAATTCGTAACAAACGTTACATTATTATGTTTCCGGGTTTCCCCTAACTTAGTAGTCGTAAAGAGAAAAATATCCTCTTTCAGATGGCACACTTTCGCCAACAATTGTATCTGAAACGATTTCTTCAATGCCCTTTGGAATAGATACAGGGTGTAATTCAAAGATTAAAGTGTCTGTCTTAAAACAGTTTTTTATATTGAATACAATTTGCTAAACAATATAAAGAAACTAAGTTGCAATAAAACTATGATCAAGATAAGACATAAAATATAAATTACAAAGTTCTCTTTACAGTTAAATCGCCATACCTACTTTGTTTGTAGATAATACAGTTAGGAGATATTTTTAAGACTAGCCCTTAGAGAATAAGCCCTTAACTGACATTGATTGACATTTTAAAAATGGCTTAGCTAAGTATTTATTTTCATTCACCCTCTATAAAAACCAATTGCTGTCTTGTGAAGTAATGAGATGCGTCGCTTGTCTTTGAAGCTTTGTTCTTTTGAGCATTTTATGCCAAAATTTCCTCATAAAACCTACGCACAATGCCTAAAATAGAGATATTTGGTACACACAAGCAATTAGACTGTTTTTAGGCACCAGATAGACGATAACTTGAAAATCAGTTGTCTATTTAATATATTTATCTATTTGTAAGGACAAAAGAATTACACGTTTTGTAGAATGTAAAAGGTTCATTCTTCATTTTCTCTCATCCTGAGAACCGAAATACATTTTAGTGACAGTATCTCGCTACTGGGTGTAATTTATGGTAATGCAAATTTTTAATACACATTTTCTATAAGTACAGAATTTCGAATCATCCCTCTCTCTCCCTTACCCTGGGAAGTAATTCGAGTGACAGTAATAGAACAGCATAGGAAGAAGGTCCATTGATGCAATGCAATACTATTCTGTCTTCCTCGTACACCTAAATGGAGTTCCTTCCACGGTTCATTGGTTCAGATAATCACTTTCTAATTTCAAAGTAATGCTTGGACTCTGAACGTATTAGCCGGGGAAACTGGACCTTGGGGATTAACACGTACATTAAAGTACACTGTGTCATCTTTATGTACTTGCAAGAAGCGATTTTACAACAAAAACACAAAAAAAAGAAAATACTTTATGAAGGAACTAGCTTTTTCCCGCGGCTTCACCCGCGTGAAATTTCATATGTCCCAGATCGTCATAAATTATAGCCTATAGGTAATTATGTTATTCTGGGTTATAAACAATAATACTGTAAAGTTTCATGGAAATCCGTTCAGTAGTTTTTGCGTGAAAGAGTAACAAACATCCATACATACAGACATCCAGACATCCAAACTTTCGCATTTATAATATTAGTAGGAAGTAGGATGTATTCTTAAAATTGACTCCAGTTATTGAAGTCACCAACCGCGCGATATGGAAATCATTGGGGAGGTCTACTTATGTGCGACTGAAATGATGATGATGATTGAAGTCAACCAAACATTTTAAATCTATTCATAAATTTGAATAGACCTTTAAGTCTTATCATCATCATCATGACGTCATTTAGGCTCCACTCAGAAGCCCGTGCTTCTGGTAAAATAGTGTTTCCTGAAATATGTACGATTTTATAGGTATAACAAAAGGAATCCTTTTCTATCAAGTAGAATAATTATTTTCTTTCCTTTTGCTGATTCAAAACTTTCAAACACCCAATTAACCCGATTTCTGGGTAGTATAAAAATAGACATTGAGAGTGTAACGCGCGAGGAAAATTGACGATGCAATATTGCCTTTCATGCCCCGATATATCCGAGAAAATGATGCAGTAAATTTTTAGCAGCATTTTATCCTTTGACAAAAAAAAGCAACGAGCTGAGGTTCAGGCAAAACCCGTATTTGTATTGAAAACCAGATATAAAACGTAAATAAACCAACAAACAAAAAACTTTATTTCTCCATTTCAATTTTAAAAGCATTATTGGATTCCTTTAAAAAAACAGCACATTGGGAGACCGAGTTTATTGCAAAACAGAATTACCTATTAGTTACTACTAGTACATAGATTCTGTGCTATAGTTACTACTTATTCTTTAAGATGCCACCACCTTTACCGAGATATGCTGTCGTTTGTACACACATAACAAATCCAAATAAGGGTTTCTTGTTCTTCCAATCGTAATTTTTAGAAGTAGAGCAGTTAAACTTTTTTTATAGTCTGTATTTTAAAAGGAGTTTGGACACTTAACTCTTTTCCAGTTTTAGGCTGGGTTGCACCATCTTACTTTAACTTTAACAAACGTCAAATATCTGTCAAACTCCATACTAAAAGCACCGGTTATCGTTAAAGTTAGGTGGTGCAACTCAGCCTAAAACTAGAAAGAAAAGAGTAGTGCCCAACCTTCTTTTAAAATGCGGACTTTATAAATCAATGTAGGTACGTATATTCCATCCTGTCTATAGCTCGTCTTTTCTCCCGGTGTGAGCTCCCGATAACTCGGCGTCTCGTCGGGATAAGACAATGTTTTAAAGCTCTTTTCCATAATCGAATAAGCCGCCATCCGTAGATTGCAGACGAACGTATTCTGGAAGCGCACGACAAATGTCGATCTAATTGGACTCCCCCTAATGCTGCTTGAAGTCGAGATAGTCCGATAAGTGAGATGCAAAATGTTGGGCAAGGAAAATTGAACATGGGTTTAAAAAGTATTAAATTAATTTTGCGGTTTGCGGTACGAATTAGCTTAATCCGTTCTATGATCTGAGGAATTAACTAAACTCAGCGTGCAGTGGTAATTGTAATAACTAGTAGAAAATTTGAAAACATTGACTTCAACATGTTTTTTTAGATCCACTATAACATAGCTGGTTCATTACACCAAAATCCCATAATGTGGCTAACTATATTAGCAAACATAATACAGTAGCTAGTATAATATTACTCGAATGTAAGTTTTACTGCTGCCCCGCTAGATAACGGGCGCTTTATTTAACCTCAGCGTACGTTATTGTCATGTTTGATGTCCAACAGCTGTTATAAAATAGGATAATAATTTTATCGTTATTTCAGAAATAGCCATCAAAATGTGCTTTAATTAGCACATAAAATGTTGTGCTCCCATTGTGAATAATTAAACGCATAAATTAAACATAACATACCCTCGCTATTAATTTAACTTTAAAGCCTAATTTAACTTTTTGATATTTGATACCTATAGTAGGTATATTTTAAAATTAAATCAACAGCCAAACTGCAAACAAAGACAAGTAAAATATGACTAACTAACAAAGATTCTTAAGCTTTTTATTCTGCAGCGTTGCTTGAGCCTTTCAAGCTCCTTAGCTGCCTCCTGGAAAAGTTTAATATTGCGCATAAAATTTAATATACAGCCTAGCCGTATTATTGCACGTAATTAAATTCAGCAGAAAATTATATCCGCACCTCCAATTTCGCGATTCTCTGTTCTGCGCATTATCTCGAGGGCTTTTCACAATGTCATTTGCATAAATCTTTCATTCGTATTTCTTATCCGCTCGATATTACTCGATCAGTTTGAAGATTGACGACGGACGGTCAACGAACCGAGGGGGATCGAACAAAAATGAAAACGTACTCGTGTTTCCTCACATCCAGAATAATTGAAGGTGTGATTTGTATGTTTTATTCAGCAATATTTTTCTGTGTAGATGTAAATCTTCAGGACGAATGAAAAAATCTTATTTCTTTTATGAACACGGCAGGTATTTGACCGCAATCGCACCTGATATTAAATGAGATGCACTCTAGGGTGGTAGGTACATAAGATCTGTCCAGTAAATTACTCACTCTCACCTTCAAGAGTTCCGGATTATAGTGCTCGAGAAAGACAAAAACAGGCAGCGAATTCCAGTCCCTAGGTATTCGCATTAAAATGTTTAATTTGATTTAATTTTTATGTTCTTTTATAACAATATACCTACTAGCATATTTAATTGACAAACCTGTCAGGCTTAAAATAACAAAGACTAGTATTCCGTGTCTACCTCTATATAAAGAGAGATGCAATCAAACGTTTGGTTTGTGGATGGCACAATATTTAGATTCAATTTGAACTCTATTTGCATACGGATACGGACGCTCTGGATATCCAATATAGTTTTGAAGTGCTGAAGCTGATGCTTATCGCGTTCAATTACTTTCACACTCGAATGCTGCACGCAATCCCACAACTAAAACCCCTTTTGGTCTATTTATAAAACGTCAATCTACCTAAGTATACCTGTATTCAATAGAATAATGAATTTTTAGAAATTGATTACATACAGAAATGGTAATATGCCTATCTTGTTTTTTGCCTCCGTAGTTTTCATAGAAGCGATTTTAAAACAAAAAGTATACGAGTAGTATGATGATGTCATGTGTAACATTGACTAGAAAATAGTCTGTTCAAAATTATATACGAGCTCAAAAACTGCTGGGCAGATTTTTATTTATATTGACCAACTGACTGCCGTGTAAAGTTACACCGAGCAGCAAGTAATATTAAAAGCTACCTTTATACAGGCTACCCTTTGTATTTATTTATTTTGACGTCCATTTAATGATTTAAATTGGATAAAAATTTGCCTTTTCTCCTTTTTATAACCTAGCTACCTAGCTAGCCTAAGATATCGATGAGTATTCCCGTTCTAATTACAAAAGTAAAGCCAAATTGTGTTAGCGATTTTAAATACAAGCGCTTACAGAATAAGCGCTTCTCGAACAAACCTTTATTAGGACTGAATAGCTCATTAAACCTTCATTACTGAAGTTAAATGCCTCCATCGTGCCTACACTGCCATGATGAGTTCAATTTATTATCCAAGAAACTTTTAATGGTTCTCATTTTTGGGCTTGTCTTAGCCGAGTACTCAACATGTTTTCGTAAAGGTGCTTTCATAACATCTGCAACCCTTAGGTTCTGCCAAAACTTTTCTTCTTTTATCGAGTAGGTTGTAACGTGATGTCACAAATCTGGTGTCAGATTTATCGGATACTAATTATTAGCACGCAGCAGCTACGTAGTTCAGCACGCGAGCGGTTCGAGAAAAGAAAAAGTGGAAACGCTTCTGGCTTGACATAATTAGATTTAACGTCCAAAGCACAAGAAATCTAAATTATTTTCTCACAGTTTTCTCCTGTTCAAAGGTGCATTTTTTTTTAATCAAACAAGGCGTTTGTTCTCTAAGTACTTAATTTTTCAAATTGTGTGTACCTACTGTAGTTGTTTGGTTAAGGAGCAGTTGAACTTGGACACTGAAACCAATTTTTTTAATCTTGTGCCAAAGTCAACAAAACCTAGTTAAATATTACACGAAGTAAGCAATAGTAGTCTAGTCTACTATTCTGTGGAATTACAAGTAAGGACTTCAGAAAGAATTAACTAGAAATACAGCTGTCATCTAGGTAAGTATATAAGTAAAACAAAACAACATCCAACCTAAATCCTCCACAACATTCAAAAAGCATATCATAATGACGTGAAGTCTCTCTAAGATTTTCTTCGCGCTTTCACATCCACTGAAAGGGGTTCTAACAAACAGTTGCTTGAAAACTGGGCCGCAGGGACTTCAAAAATTTAATGTCTCATTCCAATCCCGCTTAGAACCATGCGATGTAAAATAACTTTTTGATTTCCAACTTGAAAACTATCTACCTAACTTTAACGCAGCGGAAAGTACTAGTAGTAGACCGCAATTTCTCAGGAATATGTATATGGAATAAGAACTGCTTCACTGCAGTCTGCAGTAGCATTAGTAATGAAAATAAGAAAATGAATCATTTGTTTTTCACAAAATTTAGCTAAACTTTACAATTAAGTTTAATTAAGATGAACTCTATTAGATACTCACTTATTTTATTAATTTAATTAATCACTGATGATTGGGGTAACACGTTTTTGTATGTTACTTTTTAAGTTAGCAATAAATAAAATTAAAGTGAATAAGTGTTGAACGACTCTATAGAGTCAATCTCATTCATATTTTATGTAGTTTTAAGAAAATTATAAATGTTTTTACGAATATACCTACATTTGGACTCTTTGTATTCTCAAGCTTATACCTAATCCAAGAACCCAACCAAAGTAGTATTAATTTACGATCTTATTTTCGTTTTCATTTAAAACAGTTGAACGGTGTGTGGTACTTAGGGCTAATCCCAGACGCTTAAAATGAGGTACGCGGCTTTGAGAGATAAGCTCTAGATTACTGATGTATGAAAACCCTTTGATATTCAACTAGGTACAGACAGCACATCGATTTAAGCAGCATCTTATGTATTGGAAATAGGAGTTATTTTGCAACAAAAATATATTCTGATAGGTTGAAGATTGTACCTATAATGTAACAACATGGCTTCCAAAGGAACCATTATTGTTTATTCCATCTACACAGCTACGATTTTACATCAAATTACTTCAAAATGTCTATAGTCAGGGCTTAATTAGAAAATAATTAAAGCCCCTCGTGCTTTGTTAGGTTTATAAGGGCTGTACTAAATCTTAAAGTTTGTTGTTTAGTTTACTTAATTAATTTTCAAAATTTCGAAAAAGCGCCACGCTCTCTCTGAACTTTAATATGACCAAATTAAAAAAAATGTAGAACACTGTTACATAATGCGAAATATTGCGGCATTGTAGATTATCGTACTCTTATGTGCTGTGGTGGCTAAACTACGGTAAGTACTTACACGAAAGTTAAAACATAATAAATATTTATACACATAATAATATACACATCACACAAAATAATAAAATCCATGACTAGATATGACTGCTCGTAACTCTAACAAGACAACGTTTTTATACAGAAGAGCCAGGACTGTACGTACAATCATTATTAGTCGAATCTTTTGGATATTTCTCCAAGATTATGCAAATTAGAAGCTTTCAATTAACTGAATAACCCCTGAAGGCCACTTTTGTCAACCTGAATGTAGCATTGGACCTTTTAAAGTCCTTTTTACTTTTCACAAAAATGAGAATAAATAAACAGGCCGCTCTTAAAAAAGGTTTTTCGCGTCAAATTTTGAGGATGATTAATGTCGGGATATAGATCACTAAACCTAAATATTACCGGAGATATTTCCAGCCACGAGTTCTCGTTTTATTAGAGCGCTTTACAAATATTAAATGTATTAAAATGTCCACCTTATCCCTTTTAAAATAATACTATTAAGACCAAAATACACACATAACTCGTTGATAGATAGATGCTTCACTATTCCATGCAAAACTTCTGGAAGAATTCTGATGGATCTTAATGATGCACGCGCCTAAGCTACTTCAGCACCAATAAAGAACATGCATCATCATCATCATTTCAGCCATACAGCTGAACATAGGCCTTCACCAAGCTTGCTGTAATGACGAGGCAAATTTTCTCCGCAAAGGGAACATTTTTCTATACCTATGAACAAAATAATGTTTTTTGACAAATATACATAGGTTCGCCAAGTAATTTTATTCTCAAGACAACAAAACAAGACTCACTTTTGTTTGAATTCAAAGCAGTGTTAGTGTTACTAAAATATTTTATTTACCTTCTTTAAGTTAATAAAGATTTACTTTTGTACTCTAACAAAAGAGGCAAAGAACTGATCCTTAGTATACCTACAAATACACAATAGATGAATAGACCTACGCAATAACAAAGGCATAGAAAACAATAGACAATAGTGTCTCCAAGGAAGGTCTTTCATAGGCCACAAGAAATTAGAAAACAAATAGAAAGAGCCACAAACCAACTAAAACGTAGAGAAGTTACGCAAAGAACAAACTTGTAAGAATCACGCAGCTGATTTAGGTCTACAGCCCTACTACTAATGTAAGTCACTATTTCTGAACTGAATTAAATTGCTATTTGCTATTGCGTCTGTTATACCTTTGTCAAAAAGCGAGTGGCCCTTGTCAAAGAAATATATGGAAAGCTTTTAAAATGTTAGATTTAGAATATTTGGTGAGTTCAATTCATTTTTTTCCATTTATTGGGGTCAACAAACAGTTACACAATGGATGCTTATTAGCTATGTAGGTACAATGCAGGCTTAGATATTTGATAATTTTCTAAGTACAGTCGAGATCATTAATATATTGGCAGTGCCCAATATTTCAAAATATTGATTTGTCTCATAAGTTCAGGAAATGTACTATGTTAAAGTAGTCTTTGTTTAAAAGTCACTCTGTAGTTATTGAAATAAAAGGCTTGACTTCGAGTACAGTTCAAAACCAATGGTAAGGGCTCCCGTAGCCGCGTCCATTATTCAACTTCTGCGAAATGAAGCGAAAGTTACAGTGAGAAGTAAATCTTACACCACATTTGATTTGTTTGCCTTCCTGACGTCTTTCGCTTTACGTGAAGTAAAATCGAAAACAACCGTTTTGTGGGTAAACGTGTGGCATTCTAAGCTAAATAGATTAGATTTTCATCACAACGAAAGAGATTTTATTAAATTATTATATTTTTTTTAAATCAATAACCGCCTTCCCCTTTAACTTTTTAAACACTATGCTCTCCTTGGGTAGTCTGGAGGAGATCGTTTGCTAGTGATAGGCCGTTTTGATTTGGTTATACCTTTTATGTATCTATTTTGGTGTACAAAAAAGTAAATTCCATCTAGCTATTAATCTTTCAGATACTGTGTAAATCATCAAAATATCGTAGCTTGGTTTTTAAATAACACTTCTATTTTTTTACCTTAGTTGACTCAAATCTTTTCCGTTATCATGATTTACTAACGAATAACCAGAATATATTTTTTGAAGAAAATAGGGACTATCCCTATTGCAACTGTACAGAGTGTTAGGTAAATGGGTATATGAGCCGACACTAGTCCATGTTAACATGGTCATATAAATGGTATGGTGAAGTTAGAAATTTGATATCATCATTTCCCAAGTAACACAAAACACAATTATAAGAAGCGTACAACAGCATGAACCTACGTGCAGAGCAGTATATGAGCAGCATATATAGCACTATATCAGCCGTATAAAAGTCTATAAGTGTCTTGTAAGCGCAATTTGGGCCCCAAATAATACGGCTTTGAGTATTATTAAATATTATTAGTGCTGCTAACCAGCGCTTATAATGTTATTGAAGACAGACATTAGTAAAGTTGTTAGACAGCATATTCTAATGTAAAAAGCATTTTATTAGATGTTAGTACAGCTTTGAAACAGCTTTCAGAATTACAATGCCAAAGTTACGTTTTATTCTAAGGCTGAACGTTTTATTTTGTTTGTTTGAAAGTATTCGAAAAAACTTATCGCATTTTATTGTCCGATTTGATTATTTTTCGTTTAGAGTATTGCAGTGCAATGGTGTTGTGAGGAGATGTTTTAATGTCTTTATTTAAAATAATTTATCATAAGGTAAGTATCATATTTTTTTGTTTCAAGAATGAAAATGAGCTGGGAGTATTAGTCTTATGTGAAAATATATATATGTTTGTGGTTTATAATTCACGCGCCCTCACAGAAATCCTTTTTTAATAAAATAGGGACAAATTTAGAATCGACATATGACACTTTTTGTGATTTTTTTAACGATTTGATTAATTTTAACTTATAAAATTGCTTCTATCGATACTCCGCTTGTAAGAAAAGGATAATAAGTAGTATTTCATGCATATGTGTATTATAATTTTATTTTCTATGTTAGAGAAAACAGAAAGCAAATGGCGTCAGATAATATTAATGTTTTAAACTTTCAACTAGTGTCTTTTAATGTTGTCAGTCTTATTATAGTAAAAAGAAAATGGTTAAGTCATTCAACCTACATATAAAATATCTAAGTGATATCTTTAGCATTACTGTAACACTTTTTAGGTATGTTATAATGTTCATTAGGTTTAAACGTCATAAAAATGGATTGCTTTAGTGTTAATCAGGGTACCGAAACAATAATTTAGAATCCTTTAATCACGTCATGATCCCCTACTCCACGTCTTTCAATTTTATCTGTCTCCAATTAGGTAGGTACCTAGTTTGACAAGTGTTAAGTATAAAATCATTATCACTACAAATGTAATTTGTAATGAAACACGATATAGCTACCTATCTTATTTTTCGCTCATTGTAATAGTAATAATTTAAAGGAACTTTTTGTAACTAGTTAGTAGTGTTGCTGTAGTCGTTTTTTTAAGGGTATGCGTTATACGGGTAATTATTTAGTTTTCAGGTAACTACTTCTCTATTAAGTCATAAATAAGCTTATTTGTTTTTTTTTCAGATGCCTTTTAAAATAGTGCAAACGACCGAAAGGGATGAAGGAATGTTCTACGGAACTTCTTGACTCACACAACAACCGATTGTACTGTATTTTGTGTATGAGGTGTATCATTTTTTGGAACACGTTTTGCATTTCTTAAACCAAATATAAAGTTTGAATATTCCGTCTTTATCTTTCTCTTTACTCCACCTGTTCTCTTAGGCTGAGTTGCACCACCTAACTTTGACCGTAACTATGACGATAACCGATGTTTTTTGTATGGGGTTTGACAGATTTTTGACGTTTGTTAAAGTAAGTTGGTGCAACCCGGCCTTAAGTTTTTTCCACTGTTTATTCATGTCAATAACGTGACACGTTCGACATAAATTTTCTAATGAATATACAGGACCTACTAACGCACAAATGAATATAATCATACGGCTCGTGGTTTTATGGCCAAATTATGACCTAAAGTAATAAAATATTTTTTTTATTTATCTAAATAGTGCTAAAAGCTTTAAAGTAACAATAAAATAAGAAGATAACAGAGCTAAAACTTTAGTAAATGTTTGGCTAATGCTGAGCAGTAAATAAGCATAAGAAAAGATCATAAAAATGCGTTCAATCTGTAAAATGTGTTAATATATCTGAATGCACTATAGAATATTTCGACAACGTTTATTTAATGCATTAGGTTTTCTTATTTACTAATATACGGTTTTAACCTTTGTGTTAGTGTAAATGCTGTTAAAGGTGCTGTATATTAAAAGTAATTAATGTTTTAGTATGATTATAAGCCAATTTACTTAATTTTTTAGACCATATAATAGCTTCATGCATTGTAAATTTTACCGCATTCTACTCAAAAGCATTTAAACTAAGTCAAAACTGATTTAAAGTGATAGTCTGACTTTAAAACGTAAATCAATCTTAACTTCAGTGAATATACAGCTTGCGTGTTACTTGGGTTTATTTTTTTTAATTTTCATACAAAATAAATTTTATAAATTCCGATTTGTATGAAAATTTAAATAATTAAAATTAAGATATCAATTTTCTGACTTCACCATACCATTTATATGACCATGTTAACATGGGCTAGTGTCGGCTCATATACCCATTTACCTAACACCCTGTATAAGATGCCGCAGTGTTGGGCTTGATGTACCTTTGTCTTTACTTTAAATATCTCTTCAAAAATAATATTTTTTGCGAGCAACTTTTACCCGTGTAGGTATGAGGTCTGGCCAACAACGCGCCAGCCGTGAAATTATTTCTGAATGAAGTACGCAAATAGGCTCGCCAAAAACTTTGGCATAGAAAAGCGTTTTAGCGTCCCATGCCTCGTTCATATAGCTAGCGTGAGAAGGTATAAAATATTATACCTTCCCATACTGACTGCTTTGTATATTATGTACAAAAATATTTCTTTTTAAATTAGAACAAAACTAAACATTATTTTTACATAAGTACATGCTTCTTTAAGCAGTAATGATGATTTGAGTTTTCAATACGTTTTTAAAGTTTTTTTAAACAGATATAGCTAACTACCATCTTCATTTAAGCATATAGGAACCCTAAAGTGGTTGCATAAAACCACAGTATCAATTTATTTCTATTGTGACTTCGCTGGTACCTACTTAAGGGGTTAAATAAAACTTAAGTCAAATAGATTGTGATATAAGTAAATTCAAAAATAATATTCTCTATACTTTTTGGAAACCTGTATTCTTCATATTTCAGAGTTGTCGTGTAGGTGCACTGATAAAGCCAATCCGTGCGAACGTACCCCAAAGCGGTGCAGCTGAAATAACTTCCAGCTATAAATCCCCGTGAATTGTGCACTGAAATTCTGGTTGTGAATACTAACTCCAATTGAAATAAGAACTCGAACAAGCCGACGTTCCATTTTTCTGGCGATAAACGAACGGCTTTTCCCGGAAATTTCCCGGAACGTAAACTTTACGGAGACTGATAACTAACCAATGAATCGTAAAACTAGATTTACAGCCTTCGGTAACGAATTTAGAATTTAAAGCGAGGCTGCTCGGCTTTTCGTTTGACGAGAACGTAACGTGAACGTTAAGTGTTTTTAACGTTAACTCTTTGGGAGATTTCGTTTCTGAACACGCTTGGAAATGCTTTAGGGAAAATGAATCGAGTTTTTTAGTCATAGTTATTTATGTTCAAACGGGCACCACTAGCATATTTGCATCAAAAAGGGTTAAAAATTAATTGTCTTACTAAATTATGTGACTTTGTACCTATGCTTGGCTATTGTTTCCAAACGACTAGGTTACCTATACCTAATTACCTAGTATTATAAAATGACAATGAAGTAATTTTTATCAGAATATTTTTTTATTACAATTATCATTTTAAGTACTTTTACGTTTAGGAATACCAATGCCCATATTATGGGTAGCTCTCGTATCATAAAAGAGCGTGGTTTATCAGAGCCATAAATCAAAACCATAATATTTTTATGCTGGTGTAAGATTAATTGTCAGTTTGATGACCCTAATATACAGTTACTGCAATGCGTCAGAATAACAGCGTTTGTGTACCCATTATTTACATACTAGACTGTCTGTATCGCCTTTCCGAATCGGTAATTGGTTGTTTTACAAACAAACAAACGGGGCGGTTGTCAGTCATCATCAGTACGAGGCGCTTTACATATTACGGTCTAATAACCCGGAGCCACCTCATTTATCATGCGAACAATATTTCACAAGTTTCCGTTCTTCATGAATGTAGATGCAGCGTAATTATTCAACGCTGAGCGCAGCATTTAAAGAGACATGTAATTATTTTCTTGGGTAAAAATAACATGTCACGTAAATTACTGACAAATTGTTCCCTAATTGGACTTTGTGAAACGCGCTGCGTGTTGTCCTTCGGTGGGGAGATGTGTTATTGGATGTAAAATGAACGTGTGGGCGTGGGATTAAAATTGAAGTAATGCTAATGGTAGGTACACCATTGTAGGTAGGTAATTCCTTCAATAAAATAATTTGCTCAATTCTAGCTTTTATAATAGGAAACTGTTGAAATATAACTCTATGTACCTAGTTGAAACAAGCTCACAGGAATTTGATTCTTGTGATTAAAAGGGGCATAAAAACGTTTTGTTTTCGACAGTTCAGGAACTTGAACGATCAATTTTCAATATCTTTTCCAATTTATTCCCCCTTGCAATGTGTTTTCCAAATCATTAAAAATAAATTAAGGCTCACGTGTAAGACGGACGAACAAGGAACACCTGTTCTGACCGCTAATCTATTACTTTCTAAAATGGTTTCGCTTATTCCAAACACGCTATTCGAGTGTCATTATTTATTCAGCACAAATTATCTTTTCCGCCAATGCTTTAAGAGGGCATTAAATATTCAGGCTGTCAAATCTCGAGAGTTTAAAGCCAGTAATTTCAGTTTGATCAGCTAAAATTTTTATTATATCCATTTGGCAAATACAACGCGTGAAAGAACAATGTAAATATTTAAGGGTAAGAGGGGTACCCCATGCCTGGAGTTGTTTAAAGATTCATAGGAATGTTGGTTTCTCGTGCCTGATAAAGGTCGTATAGTCAAACCCTGCATTAGAGGACTACATGGCTGACTTTAGTAGGAAATTAATGTGCAATCGCGTTTAATATTGAATGAATTTACGGGCACATCAGAGCCATCATACCTGCGTCATAAGCAAGCTTGTAGTGTATTATTCAGAATTCACTGGGTCTCAGCAGGGCAGCAAATTAGGTTGTTACGTACATTCAACTGTGATTTGTGGATCGGTCAAGTGGCATAGTTAATCAATCTAGGATCGTTAATTGGCTTTGTTAGTGATTCTACATACCTACAATACAGTTTAGTACTGAATTTTTTGAACCATTATTATAACTTAATAAGTGCTTGATTAGATTAAAATATAGTCTACCTGCTTACTACTTCAGTAAACTATTTTCATGGACATACAGATATTATTTTTAATGGACTGTCAATGTATGTTTGACTTTTAAGTTGGTCATGGACGTGTCATGAATAACAGAAAGAACTAAAAATAAACTAATTTATATGAATAAAACATAGGAATAAAACTAGAAAAACATAAAATGCATCACGTAATGGCGTGCTACGGCAAAAAATCGACATTGAACGTCAGCGGCAGAGTCAACAACTCTAGATTGGACAGTAAACGTGTCAATTTCTGTACAGACTTCGACAAATCTATCGTAATTAATAGCTTCGTAAGACGAGGGTGGAAGCAAGTAAGTCCTAGCGAAGATTGGAACATATATTGGGCCAATACATTGAACTGTCGAAATATATTTAACTTAGACAGTGGGTGCCGGCTCAGCGACCACCAATTGATAAATCACTTTCCCAACCACTACGAGTTGGTTCGCAAAGATTTGCTTGTGAAGAATATTAAACGGTACAGAAAAGATTTGGAAAAGGACTGTAACCCGCTTGCTAGTAAAACTGAATTCAAGCTTGCAAATGGACAAGCAGTCAACCGATACACGTACCTCGATTTCATCCCTGTGACATTTGTTTTACCCTCAGACTACAACATGTTTGTCGAGGAATTCCGAAGATGTCCCCAAAGCACGTGGATTTTGAAACCGTGTGGAAAATCCCAGGGCGCCGGCATTTTCCTCATAAACAAACTGTCGAAACTCAAGAAATGGTCGCGCGAATCGAAAAAATATTTGCAGCATCAACTCACCAGCAGGGACACGTATGTTATATCACGCTACATAGATAATCCCCTTTTGATCGGAGGAAAGAAATTCGATTTGAGGATTTACGTTCTTGTTACTTCTTTCCGACCTTTAAAGGCTTATATGTTTCGGAACGGATTTTGCAGATTTTGCACAATGAAGTACGATACAAGTGTCACTGAGCTCGACAATATGTACGTTCACCTAACGAATGTGAGCGTGCAAAAACACGGAGGGGACTACAACAGCCTACACGGGGGGAAGCTGGGTATAAATAATTTAAAGCTCTATTTGGAAGGGACGCGGGGGAGGCAAGTCACCGACCGGTTATTTGAGGAGATACAGTGGCTGATAGTCCATTCATTGAAGGCCGTGGCCTCTGTGATGTCGAACGACCGTCATTGTTTTGAGTGCTACGGGTACGACATAATCATTGATGACAATCTGAAACCGTGGCTTATAGAGGTGAATGCCTCTCCCTCGATGACGGCGACGACAGTCAACGATAGGATTCTGAAATATAAGCTCATTGACAATCTTTTGTCAGTCGTATTACCGCCGGATGGGATTCCAGACGCTCGTTGGAATAAAACGCCCACTCCGGAGGCTTTGGGAGATTTCAAAATACTCATCGACGAAGATTCCATGTACAAAGGGGATTTGGAGCTTTTACAACGTGAAAGTAAAATATGTAACAAGTTTAAAAAACCGCAAAATACCTATAATTAGATTTAGAAACGTTTTGTTTGTAAAATAAACGTAATTGTTTTAAAGATTGTATTATTTAGTAATTAGTACGTTCAACCTAATTACCTAATTAATTACTACAAGAATGTTAAAAAATAAATAATATGTCAAGTAGACACCTCCCTCCCCTTCCCCTTTGAAAATACTTAGGTGCCCAAAATATAAGTCACTCGTATTCTGCAGTTGTAGGTAATCTTAGCCTAAACTAAATAAATATGTACTTAAGTGTCAAAATTAATTTATTAAAAAATTACAAATAAAAAAAAAAAAACTATTGTCTAAAGCGGTGGAATTTATTGTACCGGGAATTAGCATCTTCTCTTTCTATCAGCTCTTCATCAATTAACAGGTCAAAGTCACCAAGTGATTCAGCTGTTGGTATCTTATTCCACCTCGCATCAGGAATGCCATCTGGTGGTACAACGACCGACACAATATTATCAATTAGCTTATACTTCAAAATCCGGTCATTATGTGTAGTGGACTGCAGAGAAGGCGACGCATTCACTTCAACCAACCATGGCTTCAAATTGTTGTCAATTATGATATCATAGCCGTAACACTCGAAACAATGTCTGTCATTAGCCATTACGGGCGCCACAGCCTTCAGAGAGTGCACAATAAGCCACTGCATTTCAGTGAACAATTTCTCTGTAACCGACCTGCCCCGAGTTCCCTCCAAATACAAACGGAAATTCTGAATACTCATTTTCCCACCGTGCAAGCTGTTGTAGTCTCCGCCATGCTTCTGAACACTCACATTAGTCAAATGAACATACATATTATCCAACTCTGTAACGCTTGTATCATATTTCACAGTGCAAAACCGACAAAATCCATGCTGGAATAAATACGCTTTCAGCGGGCGGAACGACGTTACCAACACGTACAGACGTAGATCAAATTTTTTGCCGCCGATCAAGAGAGGGTTGTCAATGTAACGCGATATTACATAACACTCCTTGCTGCTAAGTTGCGGGTGGAGCGGAGTTTTTGCTTCTCGCGACCACTTCTTTAGTTTCGAGAGTTTATTTATTAGGAATATCCCCGCCCCTTGCGATTTTCCGCACGGTTTCATAATCCACGTACTTTGCGGGGATTTTCTGTATTCCTCAACGAACATGTTGTAATCGGCGGGTAGCACATAAGTGACTGGAATGAAATCTAAGTGGATGTAACGTGTCACAATTTGCCCGTTAGGTAACGGGACCTCCACTTTCTCAGCGAGAGGATTGCCTTCTCTCTCCAATTCTTTACGGTATCGCTTGATATTTTTCACCAATAAATCTTTGCGGGACAGCTCGTAGTGGTTAGGAAAGTGATTTATCATTTGGTTGTCGTTCATCCTATATCCGCTTTCGATACTGAAAATGTTCCGGCAATTCGTTGTGAAAGACCAGTAAAAATTCCATTCGTCTTCAGGGCCGACTTGCGTCCAGCCACGTCTTTCGAAGTTGGTCATAATCACGGACTTTTCCAAGTCGGTGCAGTACGTGACTCTCCCTTTTTCCATATTCGAGGTCGAAACTTTGCCGTGAATGATTGCTGTGCCTTTTTTAATTTCCTGATTCATTTCCACGTGTTTTAATTGTAAAATTAAAATAAAAACATTATCAACAAAAATTGTAAATAACCAAAATTAAATTTGAGTTGTTGACAGGTGCACTGTCATTTTTTCATGGCATTTTTTATTTTAATTTTCTTATGACTTTTTCGAAATTATGGGACAAAATCATGGAGGCTGTATCTGTATGTGTACTTGCTCTGCTTCTACACTCCAGTGCACTCCCGACACTCCCATACTTTTTTTGTATCTTACAGTGTTATTATTATCAATGCAACTCTATTTTTATTTCATACAATATATCGGCGAAACCATTCAAAATTGGTATTCGTTTGCGCACACACTCTTTTAACACGCGATAATCAATAATGAAAATGTATTGTACAAAACACAATACACCGCAAATGGACTACACCAGACAATTACACAGGGAAGAATCAAGAGGCAATTTTCTCGTCCATATTGTATGCGTTACAATAAAGTAAACGCACGGTTCATGGAAAACAAATTACACAAATAAATCTTGATGGATGGTCATACGATGAAAAGGTAAAAGAAATTCGAGCGTAAAGGTAAAAAGAATAAAATCCATTGTGTCTTCAGTTTACCATCCAATTTTAGTGGAAGAGACGTGGATCCCCCGAGGAAATCTCGCTCAATATTTTCCGTTCTTTGTTTGTTTGTATCATTTTCTCTAAACTACGCCGCGATCGGCCCCCGGTTCATATTGTCGCTATGAGTTTTTTATAATGTCGTGGGGGAGGCATCGCTACAATGTATATTATTCTTGGGAGTAAGGGAGTATTACGATAAAACACATCTTGTTCTTATTGGTTTCCTGTATTACACCAACTTATGTTGAGCATTAACATGCTCAACATAAGCATTTATTAAAATAACTTTTAATAAATGCTGCTCGAATTTTTCACGTTGCATAATATTTTTCTTGAGGTAAAAGGAGAAAACGATTTCTAGATTTAATTTTATTGGAGAAGTCTTTATTAATATAAGAATAATCGTATATACCGTAATCACATTTGTGGCTAACACACTTAAATTTAATATTAAGTCAATAAGTAGTTTTATAGCATACTTTGGATGATAGTGAATTTTTTTCCTCCGTAGGATCTTTACAAATATTTATTTTACTTGTGTATTTCAATCAATTGAGATTTCTCATTCATCAGAAATTCTTCTAACTCTAGGTACGTACGTTTTATCGGCATTCAGCTCGGAAAATCTCCACAGAAAATGAGCAGTAATGATGCTAAAACCGTAAAAAGATGTAGGTACCTACTAATGAATCCCAAGTTTCTAAAGCGCTATCCAATTTCTTTAGCGGGGGATGCTCTCACATTCAATGCGGTTCAAAATGAGGCATAATCCAAATTCTTGACCCGCAAAAATAATAAATATGTCTGGTGTAGAAAATCCTCAAATTGGGAGTCTGAGTAGTGATGTAACATTCAGAATTAAACATCGATAAAATATTACTTTTATTTTAATTTTCGAAGTTGACACCACTCTAAAAAATACTCATTAAAACAGAGGCTCGTGTACTTGAGGTAACCATAATGCTTTAATAGAAAGATTTTTACGTTTAAACGTCACATCAAGTAAGTAAACGACAAAAACAATAAAAAATATGGACTGAATGATTATATTTAAAATCTACACCTTTACAAAGAAGCCAGATTATTTTTCATATATTAATTTATTTATTTAAATCTTTACTGCACACAAAAATTGCGGTACAAAAGGCGAACTTAATACTGTGTGCATTCTCTACCAGTTAATATTTAGGCCCCTTACACATTTACCCACGTCCCTAGAGCCTGTGTAATGGCTCGTGGCATCAGTCCCACGCGATTGCGCACAAATGGAGTGATGTTTGATTTGCCTTTCAGCACTTTTATGTAATAACATGAAAATAATCACAAAAATTGCGGTACAAAAAGCGATTTTAACACTGCAGTACACGCGCCCATTTTTTTACACGAATACACGCGCGGCATAATATACACGCGCGTATAAGCAATTTATGAATAGAATAATTATGTAAATGATAAAACTGTTTATTATAGTTATTTTACGATCAAATTTTTTTTATATAACTATTTGGGATCAAACATTATAAACAGATTTAAAAGTTCTAAATTTTTTGGACCAAAATGCACTCTGAGACCAAAGTTAAGAAAAAAAAAGATACTGAAAAAATATGATTAGTTCTTTATCTGTCATAGTATTCATGACTTTCTACGGCCTGGTACACGGTGTAAATC
The DNA here is from genome assembly GCF_004193835.3 of Ostrinia furnacalis. Classification (NCBI taxonomy): domain Eukaryota; kingdom Metazoa; phylum Arthropoda; class Insecta; order Lepidoptera; family Crambidae; genus Ostrinia; species Ostrinia furnacalis. The sequence goes on from NW_021137693.1 coordinate 1,171,851, forward strand.
CATTTGTTGCAAGTCTTTTATAATTTTTTTGTCGAGTGATTTCGGGCTTTTGAGTAGACCCGCAGTTTTGACGGCCAATTTTAGAAAAGTGCGCAGACTTGGGTCGCTAGGACCCAAGCTTTACTGGCTTACTAACAAATTTAGTAAACGAGGCTTTCCTGAAATGCCAGCTCTCTGGCGCAAGTTTTCAAAAAGTTATAGCGTAAAATGTTACCCTGGTCTACTATAATAGTCCGCGCGTGTACTCTAGTGTTAATGCCGTGTGACATTTTTACTAGTTTAATTTTAGGCCAAACAGAAAAATTGAGTAGAAATTATCGATTACACATTTACCCACATCCCTAGGGCCTGTGTAATGGCTCGTGGCATCAGTCCCAAGCGATTGCGCACAAATAGAGTGCTGTTTGATTTGGCTGTCAGCACTTTTATGTACATGCAAATCATCTCTGAAATTATGCTGTTTGATTCCTCGTTTGGCTTAGAATGTGTATCATAAAATATTTAAATTTTACATTCCGCAAAACCGTTCGTGACAAATACCTTTGTATCAATTTCCACTGACAAAGGTATCTATGCTTTATAAAATGAAACGCAAAAATGTTTTAAAACAAAAAAGCTAGAATACACTCGTAGTTTATTTACTGGAATGTTGTTTACGGGTCATTCCACCGGCCAAGAAAATCACGTGTCCGGGGCCAAAAAGTACCCGAATATCATAATATTTTAGTAACAAATATTTTTATCTAATAGTATAACTTTGGTTCTTGTTGTTAAACCACAGAGATAGTTAATAATAGTAAATTAAGTAATATAAAAAAAATCGTAAGTCGTCAAAAATTGATTACCACGACGTGTCCGCGCTCCCGATTTCAGAACAAATTTGCTCGTATAAATTAATCCGTTATTATTACCGCTTTCAATGCTTATGTAATCGATTACTGATTAAATAAACATTGATAAATTAAATACGATATAACTATATGACTAAAAGGTTTTGCAAAAAAACTATTTGAAGTTGTGTCCAGGCGTTAACCGTGATTACCCCGACACGTCACTAATGTGCGCCTACGTCCCTAGCTACGCAATTTAGAAACGAGCTCTATCCTCCCCCGTGAACCTTTAGTGGTGGCCTGCGTGCCGAGGTGATCGGTAATGCAACTCGTCGCAGGATTTCGGAGTTATCGAGATAAGAATATGATTACCCCGACCTTGGTTCAGTGCACGATTGATTTACTCTATCCTGTTTTTTTAGGTTTCTTTACATGGAAAGTTCTTGAGAATGTACAGGAATAATGGTCCATGTAACCGCATTTTTGTGTATTAAAACATATGGGATTCAACTTACAGATTGGGCAGGGCTCAGGATAAACCTTAATTTTTTGACTACCCCGACCTTGATTACCCCGACTTTTGTCACCGAGTAATCAATAATACTGTAATTTTACTAATGAATGATTAACTAAATAACGTTTAATAAGCAAAATTACCCTTTACTAAAATGAAATCCTATCTCCTATTAATACATAATATTATCCCTCAAAATTGGCAAGACCCCTGGACTCGACCTTATCACCGCTGAAATGCTGTAAGCCGATGTAAACTCCGCCGTTAACGTCCTGACACCTGTCTTCGAAAACATCTGGATGGAAGAGGAACTCCCAGACGACTGGCATAAGGGGCTTCTAATTATTGTGCCGAAAAAAGGGTAAAGCAAGGGTATCAGTACCGGAAGACCCAAGAGATGCGATCTGGAGTGAGGAATTGCACACCGTTGGTGCAGAGGATGTCCAACGAGTCCACAATTTCACTTACCTCGGGAGCATCGTTTCAGAGCCTGGAGGTACCGAAGAGGACATCACTTCGCGCATTGCCAAGGCCAGAGCTACCTTCGCACAACTTCGAGCCGTATGGCAGTCACGGAAATTGACCCAAGCAAGATCAAAATATTCGGGTCCAACGTCAAACCAGTTCTGCTCTATGGGCGTGAAACGTGGAAGGTCACTAAGGTTATCTCGCACCAGCTGCAGATCTTCTTCAGCCGCTGTCTTCGCCGAATTCTCCAAAATCTTCAAACGACGAACTTTTGGAACGCTGCCACGAAATACCGATCTTTCAGCAGAATAAACGCTGCAAGTGGAACTGGATCGGCCACACTCTCCGAAGGGACCCCGATCACATCCCCAAGCAGGCTCTAGATTGGAACCCCCAGGGAAAATGCAAACGTGGTCGCGCCAAAAAAACATAGCGGCGCACTGTTAAGACTTGGAGCGAGATCAAACACGAAGCTCAAGACCGAATGCGATGGAGGACTGTTGTGGACGCCTTCTGTCCCATATAGGAGACATAGGACATTGAGTCACTAATATTATATGTATAATGTATATGTATGTTTTTTACTTTTTTACGCAACAACTACTTAACAGATTTTGTTGAAACTTTACAATATTGTCGTTTATACATCAAAATAACAAATGGCTAGTTATAATAACATTTATTTTACCATAACTTAAAAAAACCTTAGAAAATAAAATATTTTGTTTTATTTTTGATTACTCTGACTCCCAACTTTGATTACCCCGACCATGAAAATTTTGATGTCACATAACTTTTTATTCCTGCTTGCTACAGATGGGCCAATATAAAAAATATGCTCGTAATAATGTCTATTTTGAAATGTTTTACCTAAACTTACTCTAAATTCAAAAATAAAAAAGGTCGGGGTAATCAACAAAATAATCCAGATCCGGAGAAATAAATTACATTATATCGATTTGTTCATATTCATTAAAAAGACTCAGCATTTAAATTGTAAACAATAAAAAATGCTGTTGACTTAGTTAATTAAAGTCCCGGTGTATAAAGTAGGTACCGAACAGTCAATTTAAATGCTGAGTCTTTTTAATGAATATGAACAAATCGATATAATGTAATTTATTTCCTTATTGGATAGAAAGATACATTGACGAAAAACACTATCGTAGATAGTTACAGAAAATCAATCGGAAAAACTAATGCATTTAATTCTGACAAGATTTCGGTAGATTGGTAGGTACTAGATAGGTAATAGCATTATATCGTTTTCTGTCACCAATAAAGGTATTGGTGAGCTCCCATATTTTAACTCGCTAAATTTGGTTGTGGTTTTGTAAATAAGCACCGAGAAGCGCAAGTGTGAAATGATAGATGGGTCGTAAGGGTATTATCTCGGCCCGAGGAAATAGGTAGTTAATTGTTTATTTTATCATTTTACTGCTTTCATCCAAATATTTGCCTCTGTGGCTTGAAACGCGTGGGTTTTGATTGGCTACATTTCTTTCATGTCTCTTCAAAATTGGTTATCAACTTTATTCATAGAAAAGAGCGCAACTTTAATATAAATAATAATAAGTTATTTCTGTATTATAATTTATTTTCGAGTTATTCCTGTCGAATACCCCAAATTTCCCAAGAATTTGTGGAAACCAATTCATGACTGAAAATATGATTTTTATATAAAAGATCCTGCTTTAATTACTTTTTACAGGAAACTCGTTAGCAGTTTCCAAGAATTGCTCACTTATTCGACGGTGATATCAATTTATAAACTTATCTATACTAATATTAAAAAGCTGAAGAGTTTGTTTGCTTGAACGTGCTAATCTCAGGAACTACTGGTCCGATTAAAAATATTTTGTGTTGGTGTTTCGAGGCTTAAAGACTTGGCTATATATCATCACCCTTGAGTCAATAGGGGCGGAGCAGTAAAGAAAAAACGGAACATATTAAAAAAAACGGAATATATTATTCAAACTATTTTCACGGGTACTAAGTCGCGGGCACAGCTAGTCTACTTTATAAATATAGTAATGTATTGTGTAAAATTCGTATTAAAACGTATAATGGATTAAAGATTCGAACAAAGTTAGGAAAATGGCTGAACGGCGCCGTTCAGAAGTTTTTAATCTTGCCACGAGTTCATACTACAGTTCTAAGAACGCTACGACGTAGCACTGGTGTTGGGGTGCTACGAACTTGTAGTAATCTACTTCAGTGCTACGAAACTTTCACGTGTAATACTACAATTTCGATCAACACAAACTTAATAAGGTACTACGGACTACCAAACGTACATTAAGTGTCTTGTTGGACGTTTGATCAACGTAACTATGTGATGGGTTTTGATACTTGACAGCAAACCTGATCCCTATAAAGCTTCTAAAATCATATCCGAAAGTGGCAAAATAGCACCTCATATTAATAGCTTTTCTCAGGTTGTATTTTGCTACTTCTTTTCTTATGTGCTGTTACATTATGATGCCTTTAGAATCAGCGTTTAGCTTGAAGTAATATTTTCCGTAAAAATCATTTTCCACTCTAAAAACCAAATCACATCTTACTATTGAACTTACTACTGAGCACAGAGAAGTTGTATATCCTTATTGAATAACAACAAGATCGTGTTTGCGGAATATTTGGTTTTCCAGATTTTAATATTTGATATTCCACTACGAGATTTTGGTTGGAATAGAGATATGGTTGAAAGCATGCAAATAATATTATTTGACTTTGTACAACATGGAAAGAATAAGAATAATACAATTTTCTCAATAACATCCTGACTAACCAAAATATCCTGAGATGAAAAAGACTGTATTTTTACATCTCAAATCGATTGTTATCCCAAGTACATATTTTCATGTCCTTTTATAAATGAGATTAGCCTTAGATTCTAATTTTATAAACGTCCAAACGACACATGAATGTACCTAAACTGTATCTATCATTTTATGTAATCGTATCTAAATGAGATACTTTGCAACGTACTCGTATTTACGTTCCTAATCCCATGCAAATCGTTATATGTATTATGCATTCATACTGCATAAATTATAACATATATGCAATTGTACACAATATTGACATTTTTAATTGATATTATTTGCACGATTGTACCTATAACTTGTTGGCGCGTTGGATTTTCTGTAAGCCTTCAAGCAGCCTTCTAGAATAAATAAATAAATAAATAAATAACAAACATTTTAAAAATAAACTTATTCCTATGCTGAATTCTCAAACAATTTTTATCAGTACCAGTATTCAGTGTGACAGGAAAGTAATGTCAGTCAAAAATTTTACTAGCGCCAAATGTCTCTTTGCCGAGGGCCCTTGAGAGCAGACTGCCTGACTTTTACGACCTCACTGCATTTCACAAGTGATCCAATTCTCAGTTTCACAGTGAAATATGCAATGGAATCCACATTTCTTGCATTCTATGCTTTTAAGTTTCAGCTGGGGCATTTTTGAATCGCGAATTTAAATAAATCCTCCGCCTGGAATGTTATTAAGCTTTGTAAACTTACGCCCATATTCAGAAACATTACTATGATTTCTCACAGTGCGCGTAGACGCACAGGGTGATACACGAGCCAATCACAGAGCTCTATTCAACGCTGTGCGTTCGATTTTCTGCTTCATTTAAGCAAGCATCGTTTGTGAATACAGGCATCAGTGACAAGTGGTCAGTGTTGGTGTATGTTACAAGCTATGTAATGCCGGTCTTAGACATGTAGTATGTGTGTGTACATTTTATAAAAATGTTTTTCTAAAGCTTATTACGACTTCCCGTCTTTCGTAAAAATTGATAATCTTTTACAAAGTTATCGCAGATAATATACGACAGTATTGCTTCGCAACAGATCTTTGCCAACACATTTTACATATTTAATATTTATTTACTGTATGACCACATATCGTGTTTATCTACCTATACGGTAATACCTGTAACTGTTATGTACAATAAAAAAATATCAGAATTAAAAATAATCCCCATTACCTAAACCGAACATACCAATTTTCTCATGCATCAAAATAATTTATTTCAAGCCAACGCTGCATTCGTATGTTTGCTGTACGTATGTAAAATAATAACGAGGGTGTTGCGGTTCCAAAACAACCCATTTGTCTGGCTGTGGCTATACCCACTTTACCCACCCCTATTTGTGTGGATATACCCACCTCTATTTGGTATGAAAAATAAAACCGACTCCAAAAAACCTACACTAAAACGTAGAAAAATAATTACTAATTACCTACTTATTTATTAGGACGAATTATTAATATTTATGTAGGTATACCATGATTGATACTTTTGGAGTCGGTGCAGGCAAACTTTACATGTTTCATAATCTTGGCACCGACTCCAGAAGTATCAATCATGGTATACCTACATAAATATTAATAATTCGTCCTAATAAATAAGTAGGTAATTAGTAATTATTTTTCTAAGTTTTAGTGTAGGTTTTTTGGAGTCGGTTTTATTTTTTTTTATAAAATTTTACTTATTTCTTGCTTTTTAGTTAACTAATTATTACCTTGATGTTACCACTGAAGGTAGGCAGTACACTGAGACCAAAAAGAAATTGGTTCATAATCGGCGGAGATATTGCGTATAAAAAAGTTCATCCCCAATTTTCCACCCTTGGGCGTGAAATATTTTCTTCAAATTCGCATGAAACCACCTTTTTGATAATACCTATTCAACAAAAAAATAATCGTTCAAATTGGTTTATAATCGGCGGAGATATTGCATATAAAAAAGTTCATCCCCAATTTTCCACCCTTGGGGGTTGTTTTTTTTATTATTAAATTTAAATGGGACCACCTATACGCCTATACTATACCTATACGCCTATACCTATACACCGAAAAAAGATTTGTTCAAATCGGTTCATAATTGGCGGAGTTATCGCGTAACAAACATAGAAAAAAAAAAAACATACGGGTCGAATTGAGAACCTCCTCCTTTTTTGAAGTCGGTTGAAAATGAGATACGTTTCAATTTATAACTAAACACAATACTCGGCTAATGGGCTCTTGAATCAATTTCAATGTAGAGCTTAAAACTTTGTTAAAACTTTGCATAAAATATTTTACGTGGTTTGTGAATTTCGTTTGGGAATGTGGTTTTAACTGGGAAAAAGATATAAAAGTTGATTTAAGTAGGTACTCATACTCTCCTATAATTTTAATATTTATCTAAGTTGCATTTCATATTCTTGTCTATTATGATATGGTAATCGTTATCCCTCAACTGACAGCAGTTTGCACTCTCTATCGGACCACTAAAATATAAAAAAACCTTTCTTCCTTTTACATTCCATCTTACAATTTACATCAACTACTACCTCATAATTACTATTAAAAGTTTTTCGAATGTTTTCAACCTCAATCAGCTTTCGCCCCAAACAACTTCCGTATAAAATGTATTGAATTAACCCAGCTAAACACTAGGTATCCCCCAGTAATTAAACCGCAAAGTTTTCCAGCGCTGCGACCGGCTTTAGTTGCTACAACTACGTTACAACACATGTCTCGAATGTGGATGGTATCCGGAACTAGGTAGTAGTTTAAAGGTAAAAATTAATACAGTTTTTGCTGCAACTTGCATGTTTTTATTACTTTAGGAACTGCGATGAATATGCTCAGATAGTTTTTGTTTAAATTTTCTAGGTGACAAGTGTGTTTTTATTTAAATGAATGTGCAGATATGCGATCTATGATAAAGCTTAATCCAAAATTTGTTGCATATTTCGCTCAGCCGTGGCCAATGCAGGTAGGCTCTTATTTTTTACATCGTACCTACACGTCACACACGTGTGAATGTAGGTTTCATTTTTAGGGGAGATCGAGGTGAGTAGTAGTGACATTGTCAATTTTTTGGAACCTTAATAGGTTAACATTAATATATGTACTAGCGAGTTAGTAAGAGCGCGTTTTTTTTGTTCAAGTCTCAAGCTAACAAATACGCGGTCTTGCGAGGTCGCTGAAAGTTATTAAGTTTTAAAAAATTCACACAACGTCACAACTCTCCTCGGTCTTACCGCTCCGAACCTCCGATTCCAACATGTCACTTTACTTTTCAGTGCTTTTGAGACAATTCGCTTTTCATTTAGTCGGTACTAATTTATACCAACCCAACTTTGCTCACACAAACACATACATATAATCCACATTTCTATCATTAGCTGGACACTGGTCAGCTCAAGTGTACTACAGTAACCGAACCGCAAAGTTTACTAACACTCGCTGCACAGCGGTTAGCGGTCGCGGCGTTTTATTCACGAAGCTACATCTCCGCACATGACCAACTTTGTGCGGATGCGGGCAAAGTTTGTATGCAAAGAAAATTATTTCAAAGTGCTCATTTCGCGTTTCTAAATTGAGAGTCACCCAAAATATATTAATGTTATATCTAAACTAGCGGCCGCCCGCGACTTCGTACGCATGGATCCAGTTTTACCCCCTTAGGGATTGAATTTTGCAAAATGTTCCATCCATTCCATGAATTCCATCTTAGTGAGCACCTACGTTCTAAAATTAATTTGAGACTCCTAACTCTTGTAGTTTCTGAGATTTCGTGATGAGTGAGTGAGAGTCAGTCAGTCAGTCAGTGTTTTTCGCTTTTATAGATACTTAAGATATGACGTAAAAATTGCCTGTACTCGAACGAGTACGGCAGCGCTAAATGGGTAACAAACACATATCTAAATCCACATATTCAATAATATTATTACTTCCTTAATAGTAGGTGCATTAGGTGATACATTGCTATCATTAGCTAGAAACTGGTCAGCTCAAGTGTACTACAGTAACCCGAACCGCAAAGTTTACTAACACTCGCTGCACAGCGGCATACAGCGGTTAGCGGTCGCGGCGTTTTATTCACGAACCTACCAGTACCATCTCCGCACATGACCAACTTTGTACGGATGCGGGCAAAGTTTGTATGCAAAGAAAATTATTTCAAAGTGCTCATTTCGCGTCGCTGTTTTGGGATTTATTTGTATACCTACTAACTGTTTTTCTTACAAAACGTAGAATATTTACAAAGACGTTTTAAGACTTCCTTTGTAATCTTCAATGAAGTTATTTAATGCAAACGATAATAGTTGACATAGGTGACAAAGTTTCTTTCGCCACTTCTTATTAGCACCAGCCCAAATATGTTGTTCTGAAGTGGTGGTAGGGCAAGCTATGTTTGGGACGTGTATAAGTGCCCTGAAAAGGGCCTACTATGTGCTGAATAAACTATTTTATTTATTAATACGACGGGTCACTTAGATCTAATTACCTTGTTTTCTCTTCTTAAATCCAGTAAAATTTAATTTGGTCAGGACGTAACTATTTTCCCTTATCATTACAGCCAAAAGGTACATACCTAATACGCTTCCTGAAAATTACGCAAACTTTACGCAAAAGGGTATTTGTATAAACTAACTAAGCAGTTGACAACTCAATAGACTTAACCACTATTATTAATTCGTAAAGTTCTCAAGAAGTAAGCCTTAAGTCTCTGAACCGTCTCAAAACTTCGTCCTGCCAAAACCGCACCTTTGGAAGGCCGCAATCTTCAAAACCACTCGAAATCAAATCGTTCAATGTTGGCGCAGTTGTAAAATATCGAACAGTCTGTTTCTTCAATTGGGTTGGGAACACGTGCAAGTGAGTTACGAGGTCGCTGCAACTCGGTTTACGAGGTTCGCAACTGGGATATTGTCTGTATGCTTTACTGCCACTATGTTGGTTCATTCTTTGAAACAAAACAAAAGGTTGATTAAAACGAGTTTTATGAATTGGTTTTTTTCTCGCCCGGAACCTATCTCATACATATTTCAGTGTCTGAAAAAGGAATATGAAATCGTTGACTTCGTCGTATGAAGAATCAGCACCAAAAAAAAAACAAGATGCATAGTGATAGGTACGTAACATATATTTGCCCTTTTCCGGAAAAATAGACGCCATTCCTATTTCTCCACACGCACAGAACCCACCCAAGATATAAAGCTTAAGTTATGAATACAATACGAAGGCGCGATATCCACTCAGCACCTCCCGCCGCAAATATGTAGATTCTTACATCTGATATTCCCGTCATAGTACCCGTGATTCGTAGGCACGTGACGGTGTCTCCAATTGAGTGCAATTTCCGGCAATCCCGCCAGCCGTTCATAGGCGGAATTGTAGAGTATGTCGGGTATTTTAGACACGACGCGACCGAGCGGGAATTCGCGCTGCAATTTGACTTCCCGTACACCACAGACTAGTTTTGACGTAGACAGCGCTTGGTACTTACCATGATTATGACCTCTAATGTGTATCATTAAAAGCCTATCCACACTTACAATCCCGCCAGCCGTTCATAGGCGGCGTAGAGTAAGTCGGGTATTTCAGACACGGCGCGTCCGAGCGGGATTTTGTGCTGCAGCTCACAGGCCAATTTTGAAGTAGGCAACGCTTGGCATTGACCATTAATGACCATGCTATATGATAAGTCGTAACAGCATTGTGTTTGTGTATCACTTTTCTTATTCATTTACTCCTTATCAATTATGTACGTTAATATATTTTTCACTCGAGCAAAAATGACCTACTACTGCATGTTATACTAACCTATCATAAACGAACGAGATTCGTCTGGGTATAATGTAGGTATACAATCGATAGCACATCAGACTAAATTTTTTTTGTTGCAAAATAACACCTATTACTGGGACCTAAAATACTGTGTGTCCAGCTTGATGTGCTATCTCTATCCAATTTAGCTGATGCTTGTGTGCTGCGCCTTATCTAAGTGGTCTGCGCTGTACATTTAGTTAGCTGAATTAAATTTTTCTACAGCAAAGCTATTCGGAGACGGGGGGAACATTCCTCCGTTTTATTTGAAGTGGAATTAGACATTTTGTAGCTCCGATGCGCTTTTGGCGCGAGAGTGGAATGGAACAGTTATATTAATACCAGATACCCATTAGCAGAGATTGCTTTTTACGGTAGTTATTTTTTACAGAAGTGTGATCGCTTAGGTTCGACTTCTGATTTCCTATTCGGATTTTCTACCTAAACTTGGATTTTCGAATATATGTATAAATTTTTGGACAATTTCACACAGTGCCAGCTAGCCCCAAAGTAAGCAACTTAATGCTTGTGTTATGGGTGCTAGCTTAACGGATATACTACTTATATACTTTTTTTTTAAAATACATACATCTTATACATAGTCACACCGTCTGGGTTAAAATTCATCATTTCAATTTCTGCCCGGCCGGGAATCGAACCCGGGACCTCTCAACATAGTAATTCGTTCTGAACCACTACACCAAACGGCCGACAAATATGTAGTCTGTGAATTTACTCTCTTACCCCTACGGTTTCTATTTCTATGTACATCTTATTTTTCAGGAGTTACTTAGTGGGACATGTTAACTCTCAATTACCCTAATATAAATTTATAAACAGACACATATAGACTAAGAGCTACTGAACGCCAGACCTACGTTATTTTATAAAGGCTGAAAGTTTGTCAGCGCATGCTCCCAACATAGCTAAGAACCATGGCCAAACATGAAGTTTGGGTCATGGTGGCTTTGGCAGACAGGCGGTACTAAAGGTGTGTAAAATACCAACTTAATTACGTCAAAGTATAAAGGCTGATTTTTTTATATTTCCTTCAAAATGTTATTAGAAATGACGTCATTAATTGACAGACACCTACCATGGTGGTACTTTAATATTTTGCAAACGGGAACCGTTTAAATAAAAAAATAGTCTTAGAAACCCCTAAGCCATTATAAAAGACCTATCCAACGATACCCCACAAATGGAATAGAAGATGAAAAAAAAATCCCCACTTTATATAGGGAAGCTACCCTAAAAAATATTTTTAAAAATTTTGTTTTATTACTTTGTCGGCATGATTAGAATACATACCAATGGTAAATGGTAAAGTGGCAATACCTCCTAACTAACAATACTAAAAATTTTTAAGAAATCGATTTAATTTCCTGTGGACATTTTCCATTCGAAATTTTTCTCCTAACTGATATTTATTTATAGATAGCAATAAAACTTTGTGGAAATAGCTGCTATATGCGCAAGTAATCCCAACTAATATTATAAATGCGAAAGTAACTCTGTCTGTCTGTCTGTCTGTCTGTCTGTCTGTCTGTCTGTTACGCTTTCCCGCTTAAACCTCGCAACCGATTTTGATGAAATTTGGCATAGAGATAGTTTGAGTCCCGGGAAAGAACATAGGATAGTTTTTATCCCGGTTTTTGAAACAGGGACGCGCGCGATATGGTTTTTCTGTGACAGACAAAAATCCACGCGGGCGAAGCCGCGGGCGGAAAGCTAGTATTCTTATAACACTGGGCTGCAGTCCTGTCTTAAATATTAAAATTAAATGTATGGAAAGAAAGAAAGAAAGAAACATTTATTGCCATGGACATCACAGAAGACAAAAGATGTAAATAATAGAAAAAAAAGTAAATAAGACATAGGTGACATAAAACATACAATGAAAGTGAAAGTAAACTGAGCAGTGCCACCCTGTTGCACAGCGATGTCCATCGCAACGGGACCCCACTCAGCATATGCCGTGGCCCCCGGTGAGGGAGGCCACGACGCTGGTTTTCAGTGTGGCGATTTTCGTTCTTTGAACTATCGTTCGGCCTTGGGTCTTGCCTTAGTAAGCTCCTGTATATAATTTGTATCGAGAATTTAGTTCGGTTACGAAAGCGATTGACAGCTTGGCGGCCATCTTGGATTTTCAAAATTTTGTATTTTTTCTTTGATCTGGACTACTTTCCGCACCGAACCCCATTTTTACTTTTTCTCTAAGTTTACCGAGTTCCGAACAGCAATGCCTTAAAAACCTCATGTCCAAAAATTGTGTAATCCCGTAACTCCAAGTGTTGCCAGGTCATCGAGATAAAAATGGTCAAATGTCATTTGTTTCACTTATTTGCACACGTTTCAGTAAAAAAAATCATCACCGGAAATCATTATTTCCATTTCTTTCATAAAATATAAGGACCAAATCTCCAACAATATGGCAACATTGCAAAAATTTCTTTACCCAAGCGATACCTCTTGACAAGACACATGAACGCCTCATACAACCCAATTTTCGCGAATATTGCCAACTACCCTAATAATGCATTTTAAAAATCAGAAAAATGAAACTTTTTACCAGTTGGCCGCTTGCTCCGCCGCCATCTTGATTTGCCATGATTTTTTATTTTTCTAATAATTAGGGTCATTAAATCATATCCGACTTCTGGCCGATGGGGAAGTCATGCCCAGCTTATGACCTGGGGAGAGGAGAGGGACGGGGGAGTCATACCCAGCTTCTAGGCTAAGATTAAATAGATTTCCAGAAGGGAGCAGCTGGCCCGCCCATGGGAACGGCGAATAGATAGGTAGGTACGTAGGTTTACCTCAGAAAAACTAAATAACAGGTAGGTATTGCGTGTACATCGAAATGATCTTCATAGCAATGTCTTGTAGCCAAGGCAGAGTGTATCTGCCTCAGCTATACTTATTGTTAGAAGTAAATAAAATAATATTTATACATTTTTATATTTTACTTGGACGAAGATATGACTCTAACAACACTTATGAACACTTTATTTGAATAAATCGCCAAATATACCATCGCGGAGACCCTAATCGCGTCTCCGCGTTCCATTGAATCGTATGAGCGTATGGATTTTTTGCGATATTTTTCACAATTTCTATTTTTAAAAATTACCTATCGATAGCTTACTTTATTCTGATGAATAAATGTCATAATAAGTTTTTCTCTAAAACTGATAGTTTGGCTAGAAAAAAATATTTTCTATCCACGCAGTACGCCGGCAGCGTTCGGATCGGATATAATGACGTCATCGGTCCCGCGCCGGGCGGTCAGTGAACTTTTTTAGTAATTTGGCCATAACTTCGTCAATTTTTGTCGTAGAACAAAAATTTTTGGACTGTATATTAAGGATTGCTTAGACCTATAAATCTGCATTCACAGCTAAAAATCGAAATGATCCTCATTAATGACGTCATTTCTAATAACATTTTGAAGGAAATATCAAAAAATCAGCCTTTATACTTTGACGTAATTAAGTTGGTATTTTACACACCTTTAGTACCGTCTGTCTGCCAAAGCCACCATGACCCAAACTTCATGTTTGGCCATGGTTCTTACCTATGTTGGGAGCATGCGCTGACAAACTTTCAGCCTTTATAAAATAACGTAGGTCTGGCGTTCACTAGCTCTTAGTCTAATAATACTTATTGGCACTTGAAATCCTGCTCCTGATGAATCTATTCCCCATAATTACAGCGATCCAAAAACCACTTGAATCAAAATGAGCAAAATTACAAATAAATAGAGCAGCCAGCGAGACACCTGTCACATAACTTTGAAATGATTGAAGTATCAAAAGTCCCGGAACGAGGAAAATGTGGAGCATTAAAATATTTACACCCGGAGCCGGACCGACGATCGATTACACCCACACTGTGCCAAATACCATAAATAATCCCGGCCTTCATATTTGTGAAATGTTTACCGATGATTTCGCGATTGAAACATTTCTGTAAAACAATAAATACCCTAAAAAGTAATGAGTAAAACCTACTTTAGTCGAGTCTATCTGTCCATCATAATTACGAGTGACAAGTGGAAAAATACGTGATGTTTCATATAATTTTACATACGTGTCGCTTAACTTCAAACTCGGATAAATCCACTCTACCCTGTTCGGAGATATTTAATAAAAAGTGTTTATAGTCTTATTTTAATGAATTAAAAGGCAGTCTTTTTTTATTATGGCACTACTATTGAAGAAAATGATCCTGTTTATTCATTTCAGTATTTAAATCACGCATTCTCTCAAAAATTTAATATTTAGTTTGGATTTACCTTCATTTGATATAATGGAATGCAATTTATCCAACTTTGAAAAAACGCAATGAGGATTTATCTAATTTTGATTTAATAGATTCGGATATATCTAGTTAAGGGGGTGCAGCGCGGACGAAAATCTACGATTTGATAGCCGGGCTAGCGGTGGCGCAACGAACTAACACGATCACACACAAACTGCTTTACAGAGTAGAGACAAAAGAGACTCAACACAGAGTAAAAACACGTATTTTCACTAATTTTGCTAAGCAAAAAGTGAATTTATAATACGTAAAGGATGGTTAGGTATTATAATCAGGAATAAAGAAGATTTGATTTTTTGTTGATATTGCTGCAAAAATTCTTACACAATAAAAATCATAACTAATTGATTCTTCTGATGAACAAAGGCATTAAACAGTTTCGTAAAAGAGTATTTTTCCTAAACGTTCAATTCAAATACTTAGGCAGTTAACGTAGCGTNACATACGTGGTAACGTGGCGTGGAACTTTGTTCAAATATTATTTATGCACACTGATGCTGCACCAACCTCGTAGTCAATATTTGGTGCAGGAAGCCGTGCACATAAACTGATTATCAGAATTTAATTTCAGCTTGCTGCTCATTTGCTGCTATGTTAAAACTGACTTTCACAAGATATTGCTTTATTTGATTAGTGTGGACTATCCAAAGCCCTTTACCGTAAAATGAAGTTCTAAACTTGTACCTGGGCAGGCCTCCTACTTGGTGTACCGACGATCTGGTGAAGGTCGCGGGAAGAACCAGAATGCGAGCAGCACAGGACTGGTCATTAGAGAAAGCCTTCAAATGACGTCTACTGCTGGACAAAGGCCTCCCTTTGTCCAGAACGAAGGCCTCCCTTTGTCCAGGACGAAGGCCTCCCTTTGTCCAGCAGTGGACGTCATTTGACTAAAACGAAACTTGGACCTAACATTTGGAATTCACTGCGTTCTTTTCCAACCTATCACTTGCAATACTAGTTTTTCTAAATCATTCCTAACGACTACGGGTCGGAATCGAGTGCTTGCCAATGACAGGACCTGCGATAAATACACGTAATCTGGCCATTCACGGTGTGCAGTTGGCGGCTGAAGTATACCATAGAACCCTCTTTTGACCTTTATTGTCATAGGATTAGTGAAAAATACAACAAGCATACTCAACTTGACTGTAGTACTGTACTATTGTACACGCACAAAAGCTGCTCAGCTATTATTTGAATTTATTTGGGAGATAGCGCACCCTCACGTAGGTCTAACTAAATTGGAAGCATGTTAAAGCATGTTTGAAAAGAAAAATATACCAAGTAACTCTTTGAAACCTGAAAGAATGTACCTAAGAGAAAATTACACAAAAAGCTACGGTATTTGTATCAAACATTCTTTAATTAAAAAAAATTCTATTACATATTTTTTCTAGTAATAATCATCAAGTATGACGTTGAGTACAAAGTAACAACACTCGGAGTAATGAAGAAAATGTATAATGAAATGTTATGAAAATAGTGAAAAAATAACTAAAATAAACTCCGTATGTATGTAGAGACTACTTTAAAGCAAACATTAATTATTAAAACTATTTTCATAACATCTAAAAAGAAATTTTATGAACGAACTAAACTTTACACAGGCTTGGTTTGTAAATATGCAAACATGCTAAGAATATTGAACATAAATATCTAACTAACTAACTTTTATGTTTACCCAAACGACCGGGTCATTTACAAAACTCTGCAAGATACCCCTCACCAGTCACCACCTACACAGTAAAACAAAACCCGACACAAGCATCTTCAGCCAATTCCAGAAGTTCCGACTGTCCCGCGGCGACACCAAATTATGAACTTCCTTTGTGACAACGCCAACTTCCCACAACATATAAAACTCCTGCAATATTAATCGGTGTAGAGTTCACTCCTGTTTAGCATATAAAATGGCGGCCGGTGTTATTTTTCCGCGGCGGCAAACATTAAAATGCAAATGGCGGCATGTGCACAACCTCCACAAACGCCTCCTTTGATGCACTTTGAAGCGACATTTTCATGAGCTTGTTTATGTATGCACCTGGTGGGTGTTAATCTCAAACGCGCGAGAAATGTTTGTGACGGCCTTTTTTACAAAAAGTTGCGAGTGAACTTCTCTTTAAATAAATATGCGCTAACCTCGAACGTCTTTTCAATCTTGGAAATAAATATTTATTCACGTTAACTTTTCCGACTTTTCCCAATACGACTGCCGGAACTCGGTTCCTCCTTTTCTATTAGCTCTTCGTCAATAAGTAAGTCAAAATTCCCCAACGCCTCTGCGCTAGGTAATTTATTCCAACGCACATCGGGCACCCCGTCGGGCGGTAAAACTAGCGACAAAATGTTATCTATTAACTTGTATTTCAGTATCCTGTCATTGACTGTCGTAGACGTTAGAGACGGCGAGGCGTTCACTTCGACGAGCCACGGCTTCAGCTGGTTATCGATTATAATGTCGTACCCGTAGCACTCGAAGCAGTGCCTGTCATTGGCCATTACGGAAGCAACAGCCTTCAAAGAATGCACAATCAGCCATTGCATCGCGGAAAATAACTTTTCCGTCACAGCGCGCCCCCGGCTTCCCTCTAAATATAGCCTCAGATTCTGTACACTCATTTTACCTCCATGGATACTATTATAGTCACCTCCGTGCTTCTGCACACTGACGTTAGTGAGATGAACGTACATATTATCTAACTCTGTAACGCTGGTATCGTACTTCACGGTGCAAAACCTACAAAAGCCAAGTTGGAATAGATAAGCCTTTAAAGGTCGGAAAGACGCGACTAACACGTAGAGTCTCAGATCGAACTTTTTTCCCCCTATTAGCAGAGGATTGTCTATGTATCGGGAAATCACGTAGCTTTCTTTGCTCAGTTGCGGATGGAAGGGAGTTTTTGCCTCGCGGGACCATTTCTTCAGCTTCGATAGTTTGTTTATAAGAAAGATTCCAGTGCCCTGAGATTTTCCGCATGGCTTCATTATCCAGGTACTCTGTGGGGATTTGCGGTATTCCTCGACAAACATGTTGTAGTCCGCTGGGAGGACGAAGGTGACGGGCACAAAGTCGAGATGAACGTATCGTGTGACAACTTGCCCGCCGTGTAGCATGATTTCGGCCTTTTCGGCTAAAGGGCTGCCTTCCCTTTCAAGTTCTTTTCTATACCTTTTGATGTTTTTGACTAGAAGATCTTTTCTGGACAGCTCGTAATGGTTCGGGAAGTGGTTAATCATTTGGTTGTCGTTCATTCTGTAGCCGCTTTCGACGCTGAATAGGTTTCTGCACGTTTGAGTTGAGGCCCAATAAAAGTTCCACTCGTCGTCGGGTCCGACTTGGTTCCAGCCGCGTCGCTCGAAATTGCTCATCAAAACTGACTTCTCTAGATCCGTGCAAAAGTTCACGCGACATCTTTCCACTGGCGGCACGTTTACTCTTCCGTATATGTTCGTGGAAGTTTTCTTCGCGTCCTGATTCATTCTTAGCGCGCGTATGTGAAAAGTTCGTCATATTGACCAAATATTTACGGGCAGGTGCGTCCCGTTGTCATGGCGCTCAACAAATATCGCCCGCCATTGGCCGATATCCAATCTCGCTCGTTTCGCTATGACTACGTGTAAACACTGTCCGTATTGATTTTTAACGAGTTTTTGTCGTTCGCGGTACCTTGTGCAAACTTTTGGGCACAGTATTAAATTTCCGTTCGCAAAGCTTTTGTTTGTTCACTCGTAAGTAATGAAATCAGGTATATGCCAATTAACAGTAGGGAGCATTATATTATAGGATTTTAATAACATACTCGTATGCTAATCATCATATAATGATTTTTATCATATAGACAACACGAGTATAGCCACTTATTTCCAATACACATACCTACATAGGGACTACAAGATTCTTCCTATGGAATTGAGGTCCCAAGAAAACATAATTAAGTGGCTACACGCCAAAAACAATCTTTATTATTATTTCCCAGTTACAACACATTACATCTAAGGTATTATCCTTGTGAAACAAAAACATCGAGGCACGTGCTGACATCCTCAAAAGATAAGATAAAAGACAATAACGTGAAATTGGACGACCTTATAAAAACGTTTGACACAAAACGAAGCTTTACTGTATTTATATTATTTTGCCGTTTTATGCTATCCATACAGCCTCTACATCGGGCCATCAAACAAACAAATAGGATTAAAAATTCTTCCACTAGAGCGGTGATGGAATTGGTCGGTATACTACATCATACCTAGTATGTTCTTTGTCATGTCATCCAGGTTTTATCACCTAGTAAAATTAGGTCCAATAGTTCGCAAACGACATCTTCTACATGGGAATTTTCTATAGCGGGCGGGTATTGTAGATAGGTATCAATCTTTATTATTTACTCTTTTAACTTTATTTTGGGCAAGAGGATAAGGAAACTAACTCTCTACAATTAAAGCCACATAGTATACTAAGAAAAGTCTAGACGCATTTAAATTTTGGCATTTAGTACAACCCTAATGAGGCTTCTAATAGCTCCTATTCAAGTTTTTGCTATAGAAAACCTACTGATAAATGTGAGGATAGAGTATTTTGGTGGATAGTCGCCAACACATTTGACTATCCTTGTAACTTTTTTGTGACAAAATTGTATTTATAAAATTACACTGTAGGCGCCCTACTGTTACACATACTTGATTATCCTGACATTCGTACACTACCATTGATACGCCTACTACTTTGTTACTTTTACACATTTTTGTGGGAAAATCACATCTATTAAAACTACATAAGCCATACTATTATTCTATACCGCCTACTTTATTCTCAGTTTGGCCCTAAGGTTGACTGGCAGAAAATGCCGAAAGGCATTAAGTCCGCCTTATGTACACCGTTCTATGTGCATATAAGTTTTAAATAAATAAATAAATAAGAGGCCCTAGTGTTTACACATAATATGCCGCTATCCGTACTGCCATTGATACACCCACCCTACCTTCTTAGCCACGATCAAAGGTCTGCTATAAAACACAATGAGTGTTTTCCCAAAACAACATCATTTAATAAATGTTTAAGTGTTTACCTTTCGTGCATCTCTCGAGGCAATGCAATGTGTTTTCTTTTCTCACACCCAGATTATTTTGAACTTATTTACGTATGTTACATGTAATTTTTACGCGATTAAGCCGCGGAAAATTCCCTTGAATACCTATAAATAAACTGTTTGCCATATTATATAAGCCATATTTATATAATTTTGTATATTCTGTCCATTAAGGCTCTAATTATAGCGTAATACTTAGGCTATTATTCGGTTTAAGAATACATATTTATTTTTCTCATCAAAACCGTACAACCACTTGCATGAGAAACAAAAAGTGTAGGTACCTAATTATAAGAAAACAAAATATACTAGTGCAAAATATCTACTATTTGGAATGTATGTTGGGAATAGTTATGTAGTCGGTCAGGTAGTAGTTATGTAGTTATTTATTTTATTCAGGACTTGTCAAATCCCAGATCGCCATTTCCATTGGTAGCAGAAAACAGCAGGTAAGGTACTTTTGTTAAGAAAAAAGAGGTCTTGGTTGTTTTTCCAAGCACACAAAAATTAAATGCAGTAAGTCTGAAGTGTAAACACACCTTTATGTAGATCCGTCAACTTCTTATCTCTATGACGTCGAGGTAAGCGCTCCAGGCTACGCTCGCGAGTTTCCATAATAAGTCAGCTCATATTGCGCCGGGGTTCTAGTGCAAAATGTCATAAGTTGCTTATTACATTTTAAATAACTTTGTCCTGGATACATGATAAAGTTAATAAATATATTAATATTAGAGAGAACTATCTCGTTTCGTGTTCGGTCTTAGAAAAAGTTTGGTTTATCTCTAAAATTTATTAATTTAACTTCATAACTCCATTTAATTTGTCTTCCGAGAATAATTCTAGATTCTATTCCCAGATGAGACATGAGACATACAAAGTTAACTAATCAGCAAGGACAGTTTTCATCCATAAATGAAAAACAAAAGCATCGCGATATTTTTCGAACTCAACCTATTTGGTGTTCACTTTCGTCGTTTCAGCCAAATGACGTCCACTGCTGGACAAAGGCCTCCCCCAAGGTTTTCCACAATGAACGGTCCTGCGCTGCCCGCATCCAGGCTCTTCCCGCGACCTTTACCAGATCGTCGGTCCACCTAGTAGAAGGCCTGCCCACGCTACGTCTTCCAGCCCGTGGTCGCCACTCGAGAACTTTCCTGCCCCAACGGCCATCGTCTCTACGAGCTATGTGCCCCGCCCACTGCCACTTGATTTTAGCAATTCTGCGAGCTATGTCGGTTACTTTGGTTCTCCTGCGGATCTCCTCATTTCTGATTCGATCACGCAGGGAAACTCCGAGCATAGCCCGCTCCATCGCCCTTTGGGTTAGTGTTCACTTTATCCTTTGTTATTTTTTCGTGGCGGCCATATTTAAAAAGACGTTTTGTCATTATTGAATAAATGATTATTTTTATTGCTTACCTCTTTAGGAGCCATAAGTGTTAAATTAAATAAAGTTTATCCATAGATATATTATATTCGTACAATTTATTTTCGGACCACGCACAATAGGTATTGTAAATATTTAGTGTAATGTCAAAACTACTTTGAGTATTCTCTATCACCACTAGTGGACTAACCCTAATATAAACTGAATTAGCCTTATCAGCCACCTGTGCTACAATTACGCCCCCACAAGAGAGTTTTGCGCCAAAACATGTGGGATTTATTTAATGATATCAACATCCCAATTTTGTTGACCCCAGTAATGAATGGCCGACCGTAACGCCACCTGTGTGTCATTAAAGGCGTCATAATAGAAGGTATTAACCGCAGCTCGGGGTCCTACTATCAGTTCTGAACTATGTGAAATTAAGAAATATTCTTGGACATTTCAAAAGCCATCTAATCCCAGACTAAGCAAAGCTTATACCTACTACGGGCACCAGACAAACCATGTACCTACACATTAATTTATGTGTAGTAAATACAACTGCGAGGACTAAATGAATTTCGTCTAGAGAAATGGATATAAATCAAAATTGCCTGGGGGAGGCGTTTATTTCTACATGCTTAATGATGCCATGTGAAAAATAACTCTCGATACACCAATACAAATAAGGGCACTACAAATACTTCGTTTTATTGGAAGGATATTTTGTCCTAAATGCCGTTCTGTAAACTTTTTCTTTATTTAGAATCTATACTTCTATACTATCTATATCTACATACATATGCACTCGTATACATAATATTATAAATGCGAAAGTAACTCTGTCTGTCTTGCTTTCACGCCTAAACCACTAAACCGATTTTGATTAAATTTGGCATAGAGATAGTTTGAGTCCCGGGAAAGGACATAGGATAGTTTTTATCCCGGTTTTTGAAACAGGGACGAGCTCGATGAAGTTTTTTTTTGACAGACAAAATTCCACGCGGGCGAAGCCGCGGTCGGAAAGCTAGTGAATTGATAAAGATTATTGGGACCTAGTGTGTAACTTGCCCCAGATGTAATCAACATTGAATAACATGAGAATAACTAAACACAAACTTTGCTAGAACAATTTCAAATTACAATTTCAATTTACGTCTCTGATACTGTTGTCCTTGGTAGTAGGGACCTTTGCCTGTAATAAAAGCATTCCCTAATAGAACCTTGTCTGATATTAGCTACATACGCGTACGGAACCCTCGCGATAGTCGTTTGATATAGTAATTGACCCCCATTAATGTCCATTTCGCCAAAATCTTTACTGTGAGAGTCTATCAGAGGTCAAGCTAAATTTTGGCTCATATAAAATTTACTGAGTGTAGTGGTAGGTTACGAGCTCAGATCCCTTCTATGATCTGAGGTTACGAGTAAAAGAGTGGTGAATTTCTATGCATTTGCTTTTCAAAAATAATACCTACATTATAATTATACATTCCTACTCTTGACTTGAATGCTATTACTGTTAATTAAGTACGCCTTTTGTATTGTGTAAGCTCTATGTATAGCATATTATGCTTTAAAGTAAAATAAAAATAACAAAGAGTTGTATGTGAACTTTATTAAAATACCTGTTAAAGAGTGATTAATTAAGCGTTAAAAGGATTAGCCGTTGAAACGAAATTTCAGTAACAAAATTGTACATTCTAATTTCTATAATCCAAATATTGTTGAATATTAACTTACGTACGCCACGACTAAAACAAAACGTAATACTTTGCGAAAATAATTTTGTAATATAAATTCGGCACGTAAGCTTCATTAAAATGATTTCGTATTGAAGTGTTTTTACATCACATAATTAAGTAATATAAATTCTAAATTAAACAATTAGAGCAATAAAAGGCACCTGTGAATCATAAACGGCTTCATTCTTTAATTACCTACTTTTATTAAGTAACTTTTGCCTTCTAATTTGAATTCTTAATTCGAAATGATACAATTTCACGTAAACTTACACTGAAAAATTTACTGAAAGTCATACGCCCTCACAAACGATGCTTGCTTAAGTAAAGCTGCAAATCGAACGTACAGCGATAAATAGAGCTCTGTGATTGGTTCGTGTGTTACCCTGTGTGTCCACGCGCACTGTGAGACCTCATAGTAATGTTCGTGAATACGGGCGAAGGTAAGCTATGTAAGTAATTAGCCTCTCCTCATCATTTTAGCCGCGTTTGAACCATCACAAAAAAATTACTTGCGAGAACTAAAACTTTACTTTTTTTAAAAGCCTTTTTCAAGTTAAAATAAGATATAATTAAAACATACATATATTGCCGTTACATCAATTCTTAAATAGATCGCTATCAATACATTGCTTCATATTGAAAAAACTAATTTAATATTAGAAAAAGTTGCTACTGGCCTAAAATCGACTACCCAGAAATTATCAACGGATTTTCCGAAAATTACATTACCCAATTACAAAAAACCTACGGTGTATTACGAGTAAAACGCATTCGTTTCCATAATCGGAATAAATCTCTTCGTATACATTTCCCTTTTCATTGTAATTCTTACTGATTCATGTGAAATGAAAATTAATACGAGCTTTATTAACTTTTATTTGTTTACCGGTAATGTTACATAAATTACATTAATCTGAAATTATCATCTTTACCAATTAATTAACTACGTTTAACTTTATTTTAATTCGTCTTTTCAGTATTGCCATTTTCATTTTATTACGAGCTTTACGTGAACGTTGGGAGTAGTTATGTCCTACTTATACCTACCTACTAAGTACTTAAGGGCTATCATTATCATGTTTTACAGGCAAAACTGAACTGGTGTGTTTGTTTGAATTACAAATTCGAACAGATCGGTTTTTTGTGGGACTCTGTGTGTTCCAGCAAAAAACGGGATGGCTCGGTGGGAACACACACTAAGTTGTATCACTATAATTAGACTGAACAATAATTTCTTTTTGCGTATTACCTACGTCAAGCTCCTAACGCATTGACGTAACATATTTTGTACCGAATAATACATGTATTAAGGCGCATGTAGGATAGGGCAATAAATTCATACGGTTGGAGAAACACATCGGACGGAGCAAAATAACCATCCACAATAATAATTTATCTGTTGGAGTCCTTGCAAGATATTATTAGGGCTGTAGTTCAATATTTTATTCTTGGTAATGTTATTTGTTTACCGCATTATTACATGCTTCCACGATTATTAATAGTGGATTACTTTGTTAACAATTTATACAATGTAAATAAGCGAGCATTGTGTTGTTTAACTGCATTTGTTTTTTGCACTGTTGAATTAATAATGTAACTCGATAAGATATAAAAAATATTTTTGCAGGATTGACCCATACAAGTTATAGGTACTTTGAAATAATTTTAGTTAACTCTCTCTAATACACGTCTAATACAGTATGTTAGTATGCTCTAGCAGTAACTTATGAGTAATCTCTAGCTCTACGGCTCTAGTATCAATTTAGGATACTTACCTTCTCCACACGGCGCCTTTATAAAACTAGACCTTATAAAACTAACAATATTCAGGAATGTAATACAAGTAGCAGCACAATAGAGTCCGTCGAGTGTAATAAAAACTTAAATTAAATCATGTAAAATGAAAAAAGCACTCACTAATTTGAACAAACAAATTAAGAATCCACTACTCCCGAGCAGTTACGTTTATTACTTTTAGGCACCGAATTAAAACCGCTTTTGACTTATTCCACTTTAAACTACACTCCCCAGAAGCCACAAAATGTTAAATGAAGATTCCTCTACAAGTTTTCTCTTCAAATGCAAGGCAAAAGAAGCCGCGGGTAGCCGCTAGCGAATTTATAAAGTTTAATTAAATCTACGAGCTTACTTCAATAGAATTCATTAAACTAACCACGTAGCTCTACCAACGTCATTTAGCTTTAGCTCTGACGCAACTGGAGCTAGAAATAATTCTCTTTACCCCCTGAAAAGGTCTTAATCCGATCTAGATTTTTCCAACTTTGATACGGTGTGACAACTCCGTGCAGCGAAAATACTTGTTTATGTTCAATAACCGTCTTATTTGGTTTTCTGCAGAGCCCGCGGAAAAGTTTGTGGAGAAAAGTTAAGGCTATTATTTTGCATTTTGCTGTATGAGATGCAAGGTGTGAAAATTCGTGATTCGTTATTGTGTTTTCTATTGTAGATATCACAAAAAATATTAAACTTGCTGACTCACAAAAGTTTAGAACGATTGATTCAAAAAGTAATCCTAAACACATTGTTCCATTATTATAATCCAACTCAAATGCATTTATTCCCAAACGCAAAACTGGAATTCCGCATGTAAATTTTTATCGCCAAGTTTCGTAGTTCCAATAAAAGTAGAATGTTCACCAATAAAATTACCAGATGCAAAGATAGAACATAAAACGGGTAATATCGGCAACAAAGGTTTAATAGGCCACGGTATCCGTCGCTGAACGACTTCCCCTTATGATCGTGTGTTGCCAACTTTTAATTTATCAGGCAGCCGAGCGTGGCGGATTTATCGCTTTGTCTTTCCGAAGTTGCGCTGGGAGCGCGCCAGGCAGCCGGCGACACTAGCGATCAGTTGGCTAGCGGGTACTGTGGGAGAGGCAGCGGGAACGGGAGTGACGGGAAGCAATTTAAATATTTTTATTTATTTTTTAAATAAAAAGTCGTTTAATTTACGCAATCAGAAAAATGGCGCTGCCGCTCTTACTCCACCTAACCTTACTTCACGGTCGCTTTGTAACACGCCTTAATATCATCATCTTAATAAAGGATCTTTGTGCTACTCTATCAACAGATTTTCAAGTTGTTTAAAAAAACCAGATAGAGCTATTTTAGACTTGAGAAGCTTTTGTCATATAACAGTTAACAGGTCAGTAGAAAACTTGATGAGGATGACCCCTAACAAAGATCTGGAAAATAATGTTACGGAATAAAATCAATCTATAATGAACACAAATCAAAGGAGAAATACTTAAAATTAATTACGTACTCGTACTGATTACGTCAATACTATTAGGTAGGTATTATCATAGTGATTGGTTGTGATCGCTCCTTCATCCGCCCTCGCATACCACTATGCGCACACGCCTTTAGGTGCAACTTCTCAAATTAATCCTGGATGGCTCCCGAACAACAGGTTACTTCCTAGGGGAAACAAGTAAAATATTGGCGCCGTTTCAGTTTATTTACACGCGTGGTAGACCAAGACGTTATGAAAAAAGTTGAATGCATGAAAGTTTGTTGTAGCTGCAATGTTTTCCCAGGTATGGCGGCCATATTCGTGTAATGGAGTTTCCCGCTGTTATATTACCTTTTACTACGACAATATCGGACGCTGAATGGCCGACCAGCGGTATATTACTTAGTCTCTAATGGACTCAATTCCGAGTTGGTTCTCTGCCACTAAAACGAATGTCAGGGGCTAAAACGCCCCATCAAACCTAACTGTTAAAGCCTACACGATAGAAGAAATAAATTAACGTAGTTTGTCTCTTTATATGTGCCTTTTAGGCAACCTAACACTATAGATTGAAATTGTGTAGAGTGTGTTGTACCTATCTACATCTGTTTAGGTACTAAGTATGAGAATAGATTAATTTTTTTTTCGTCAGGAACATACATGAATGGTTCTTCCCGCCAGAAGGGCAGGGCCTACCTAATAAAAACCTTTCCATTCCATTTTGCCATATGAGTCCGGAACGCGTAACGCTATTTGCATGGAGTTTAACAGATTTTTGACGTTTGTTAAAGTAAGATGGTGGAACCCAGCCTTAAAAGTCACTCTAAGGCTGAGTTGCACCACCTAATTTTGACCGTAACTATAACGATAACCAGAGCTTTTTGTATGGAGTTTGACAGATTTTTGAAGTTTGTCAAAGTTAAAGTACGAGTAAGATGGTGCAACCCAGAGGGTTTATTACACCGCGCGTATTCCATGAACATTTTGTAAATCACCTTGTATCTAGATATAAATTATAGACTTTGTAGTCTAATTGTACAAGGCTCAATACCCAATACGCAATTTAGGTCCAACGGATCCCTTTGAACATACTAAATACGTGTTTTTTTTTTAGATTACGCCAATTACAATATCGTATCAAGATGGAAATTGCCATAACGAGGCATTGGAGTCCGCACAAAAAATATGCTATTATTATACTCTTCTTTCTTGTGGTCGGCCAAAAAAGGTTCAAGAGAGTTCAATTGAATATAAGCATCTCTTACCTTCGTTTTATCTAGATGGCAAAATACATTATAGTGTTTCTTCAACATTAACATGCGATTTGTGACAACTAGAGCCCTTTTTACAGCGCATAGTCGTATGACCTGTTTGTTCATTATCAAGCTTGTTTTAAACACTAAGGCCCAGAACAGACGATGAAACGCAACTGCAACGAAACTGCAACTGCTAGTTACTTTTGAGTTGCATCTAAGTTTCTGCCGTAGCGTCCGTTGAGAGACCACACATGACGCGACCAGTTTGAAACTTTCAGTTTCAGTTTCATTAATAAGAATCATCAGAAACTGCAAGTTTCGTTGCAGTTGCGTTTCACCGTCTGTTCTGGGCCTAATAGGTACTTTTCGTGAATTCAGGCTAAGATAGTAAATTTTCTCAGCCTGCCAACATAATTTAAAGCTCTTTCTTTCAGTCTCTGGTGCACAATATGAAAGTATGGAATTATGGAGTTACGCCGACCTATCGCTGTTCTACGCCATTTACCTAACGGAGTCGGTGCAGATTTATCACTGGTATAGCGTGACATCCATAATTTCAATACTAGGTGCAAGCTTTCAGAAAGCACCGCAAGATAGGATGCTTTCATTTAACTTCGTATCCTATCAGGAAGTATAACAGACATAGCATGCCACACTTGGCAACTAAATGGCAATTTTTCTGGGTCACTAAAAAAATATCATTTCATCTAAAACTAAGTAAAACTAAAGCTCTATTCCTTGTGATACATACTAAATCATACTTGAAGTGAAATATTTTGGGTCAATACCTCTTTTCTCATATAAGGCTCAAAAGCCATACATCATTTGAAACTACACCACGAATAAATGAATAAATCTTTTCCACAAAAAACTTTTATTTAACCATTTTTCTTGCATTGTAATTCGAATGCGTGCAGTAAGGCCGACCTATCACTGTTCCGGGCCATTTAAGGCTTGGTATTTCTTCTAAAGTAGGTATTTCGCGCTGTCAAAATCTGCGCGCGCAATTCTTCGCCGAAAACAGCGCGTCAAAGAGCTCCCGCCACAATTTCCAGCTACACAGTATAGAAATACGCAGTTGGTTAGGGTAGGTTGACTTCCTTCCCTTCAAGCGTCACACTCACAACACTTTCTAATAGAAATCATATCCAAGTGATACAAATTAAAACACCTTTCAGACTTTTTGGGAATATATTCTAGAATCGAATAAATATAAAATATAACTGCAGAAGTAAACACTGTTCAAAGTGGCCGTGGCGTCGCCCGACCTTCTGGAAGTTCCAAAAAACTGGCACGCGTCCGTCCTCCGTAAGCGCCACCGCGCGACTGATTGAGATTGTCCAAGCCGTCATGGGCGATTTTTTCCACATTTTTTAACATAGTAACTAAATAAGACGCAATATAAAAATTTCATCCGTTAAAAGCCCTCAAGTTATTTCTGAACTTTAGTTTAGTAAAAGATTCAGAATCTCAAATCGCTTATTTTAAAAATAAAACCATTATTAGAAAACGAATAGAGGTAACTTTGGGAATTTATTCTATCGAGTCAACTTCATCAAATCGTGTTTCCATCCGTTAATAGCCCTAGAAAATATCCTCAACTATGCCCAAAAATAATCTTAGCCTTTTATTTTACTGTTTAGTACCTCAAAAATGAAAAATGAAAACCTCATTTTCGCCATTTTCTCTGTTACCCGGCCTTAACAGCCCGGCTGCCGAGTTATACCCTGTTATTACAACGTAACATCCACTAAATACTGGACATTTGCATAAAGCCAGCACAAGTTACTGCGAGAGCTTCTTGCGCTCGCGAAAATTTAGTAAAGCTTAAAATTTAATTGACTTTAAAATGTGATTCAAAAGATGTACATGAATTACGCAGCGAACTATTTACGCTGGCTTGAATATGCAGCGTTTCATGAAAGTTAAGTGTGTTTTAAACTTACAAAATGCAATAGGATGGGGGCTGTGAGTTGACAGCTTTAAAGCTTGCCTATTATGTTTATGTTTCCTCCTCAAATTCACTTATCATAATGGACCAATATTTTTAAATGCTTCAAGGAGTCCTGAAAGTCCATAACTATCTTCAAACTACAATATGCCCTGGTGCTGCTTAATACCATCCTCATACTCGACAAAGCCACTCTACCATAAGCTCTCTATTCCTTTTTTAAAACTTCTTGCAAACGTCTATGCTCCAGTCCCTTAGGTCTTCAATAACTACCAATGAGAATTTTGGCCAAAACAAAATGTCTCCCAAAATTGTGGTCAAATAGTCTCCAATATAACAAATTGGAGATCGCTAAAACACTTACTAAAGCTTAAGAGCGGTGCACTAAATATTTATAGTGAGCACTTATTTTTAGTGCTCTTTTATCTTAACCGTGAACCTAAGAGGGTAGTTTTACAGGGCACTTACTAAAGATTAGTTACATGCTGTGCTCACTACTTTTATGGAAATTCCGGAACGTGGTCGAAGTATTCCCAGGAACATTGTTTGATACTTAAAGTGTTACTAAGTTTGGTTTAATTAAATGTTTAAAAATAACAATAGCAAGGAATTTCTGTAGGAAGTCTTTCGAAAACCGGGTCAGATTATGCCCAATTCACACATATTTTCTCTTTCAATTAATAAGTACAAGATTCAAGTAACTTATAAGTTAAGTATTCAATGGAATTTATTCTGAAAAAAACTTATTTTAATTTGGTCATCAGCTTAGATTTTAGTGAGTACAATAACCATGTATTTTCAGCAACTTTCACTGTAGGTATTCATTAAATTGACATATTGCTCATACAATGGCCATTAATGGCGATCTTTTAACCCGACCCCAGAAAGCAGGGTAATGTTTTTCAGCGACCTCTTCTATGTACCATTAATCATGATTTACGGTGCGGATATGGTTATTAATACGCGTTACGACATCATACAACTATCGGGAATTTCCAAATCATTTGGCAAATCGAATGTCGGCGACTGAAAAAGTTCCATTGATATAGTATGAGTGCGTATAAAGGAGCAAAGATATGAGTTACAGACCACTTAAAACCATAGAATCTTCCTAAAGAAATCGCTTTTATCAGGGATGAGCTAGGTACATTGAAAAACCTTTGTACCTAAAATCTATCGATTCCTCTTTTTTTAGAAATTATTAATGTCAAATTATACTTAAGGTAATATTGTACAGCAAAACGCCTGCTGCTTTACACGTTTATATTTAATGGACTGCTGCTTTTACACATGTCATATTATACCTAAATGATGCTTTTACACATATTATATTTAATGGACTGTTGGTTACAAAGTTTTATCTTACTGTCAAATTGAAAACGATCGTCATTTTCAAAATTAGAGGTGTCTATTGGGTTTACTTTGTCTATTTATGGACTGACCTAGAAAAAGTGTCTTTGAAAGAAAGAAAGAAAGAAAGAAAAAATATTTATTTGGTACTAAAATAATGATACACATTGACATTAAATTTCTTTAAGGAAAAGGGGCACAAAACTAAACATTTTCACCTATGTTCAACAAATCTGTTCGGAAAATTGAAAGTATTGTTTTTGTTTGCTATAGATTTACAGGTTTACGCATTTCAAACAAGTTTTTGTTGCAAAAGCGGTTCATTAAAACTACATAAAAATAAAACTCTTTATTTGTCATTGTCTGTATTGTATTTTGTTCTACAATAATTACTATCAAATACTTAATATGTGGCTTAAAAGCTACAGTAAAACAGAATTTTCATTTCAAATTGGAATGTACCTAATTCGCAACAGGATAAACTTATCATGATATCGTTCTGAAACGCGAATATTTTTGTAATTATTGGAACATATTGAAATAGTCATATTGTGTTCAGAAATTAATGCTACATTTTGGAGAACTAAGTTTGTATAGGTACTCGCGCTTCTCATAGAATAAATTTAAATTTTTGTTTGCTATGACAATAACGCTATTATTTTAATAATTCTCGGTACAATATAAGTCAAACAGCAATAATCAATATTTATGTTGATGTTCACGAGTACCTAACGGCTTATGTCCACAGGGACTTAATAAATAATTTAAGCTTCTACCCATGGCTTTGCCTCGGAAGTTCTTGATGATTCCACGAAAGGATTATAAGTAAGTACGTACTTTATTAGTGTACCTAAGTATACAAATAAAGACACACATTACTATATATTTTTCACTTTGACTTTGGTTTTGTATTAGTTTACCTAATAAGTAGATTTAGCTCGCAGTCTCATGAATTTCAAGCACCTTTAAAAAATCAGGATTAAAACTATTCTGCTTTTTCCTGGGTCACAAACTAGGCTGTGGTTTGGTCAAATTGGATTGTTGGATCAAGCGTGAAAAAAACATAAAAAGACAAAGTTATTTCGCAATTATAATGTTAGTATGGGTTTCACCCTATTTACCCTAAAACAGTGTCATCATCATCATCATTTCAGCCATAGGACGTCCACTGCTGAACATAGGCCTCCCCCAATGACTTCCACATCGCACCTCTAATAAAATTAGAGGTGTCTATTGGGTTTACTTTGTCTATTTATGGACTGACCTAGAAAAAGTGTCTTTGAAAGAAAGAAAGAAAGAAAGAAAAAATATTTATTTGGTACTAAAATAATGATACACATTGACATTAAATTTCTTTAAGGAAAAGGGGCACAAAACTAAACATTTTCACCTATGTTCAACAAATCTGTTCGGAAAATTGAAAGTATTGTTTTTGTTTGCTATAGATTTACAGGTTTACGCATTTCAAACAAGTTTTTGTTGCAAAACCGGTTCATTAAAACTACATAAAAATAAAACTCTTTATTTGTCATTGTCTGTATTGTATTTTGTTCTACAATAATTACTATCAAATACTTAATATGTGGCTTGAAAGCTACAGTAAAACAGAATTTTCATTTCAAATTGGAATGTACCTAATTCGCAACAGGATAAACTTATCATGATATCGTTCTGAAACGCGAATATTTTTGTAATTATTGGAACATATTGAAATAGTCATATTGTGTTCAGAAATTAATGCTACATTTTGGAGAACTAAGTTGGTATAGGTACTCGCGCTTCTCATAGAATAAATTTAAATTTTTGTTTGCTATGACAATAACGCTATTATTTTAATAATTCTCGGTACAATATAAGTCAAACAGCAATAATCAATATTTATGTTGATGTTCACGAGTACCTAACGGCTTATGTCCACAGGGACTTAATAAATAATTTAAGCTTCTACCCATGGCTTTGCCTCGGAAGTTCTTGATGATTCCACGAAAGGATTATAAGTAAGTACGTACTTTATTAGTGTACCTAAGTATACAAATAAAGACACACATTACAATATTTTTTCACTTTGACTTTGGTTTTGTATTAGTTTACCTAATAAGTAGATTTAGCTCGCAGTCTCATGAATTTCAAGCACCTTTAAAAAATCAGGATTAAAACTATTCTGCTTTTTCCTGGGTCACAAACTAGGCTGTGGTTTGGTCAAATTGGATTGTTGGATCAAGCGTGAAAAAAACATAAAAAGACAAAGTTATTTCGCAATTATAATGTTAGTATGGGTTTCACCCTATTTACCCTAAAACAGTGTCATCATCATTATCATTTCAGCCATAGGACGTCCACTGCTGAACATAGGCCTCCCCCAATGACTTCCACATCGCACGGTTGGTAGCGGCCTGCATCCAGCGTAAACTGGATGATATCTAAGTCGTCGAACATGTTCAATTCCGCAATTCCTGTAGCTAAGTAGATATAATTTATCTCAGGCTAAGATTAAGCACTTTGCCTTTGTTGCAGACGTTGTAGACATTGCAGGCATTGCAGAGTTGCCTAAGGCTTTGTTCTCGATAAGTTTGCTACTCAATTACAAGCGAGTATTGGCTGCTTTAGTATTCTGTGATTATGCGAACAAACTTCGCCCCGAGCTGCGATTGCAAGCTTGGAATTTAATAAGTTGATGATTTACGAAGCGAGCACCCGAATTTAAGGAAGAACACTAACACCTTAATTTAATTTGATACTTTACTCGTACATGCATAGTGCCGTTTCAATTTTGTTTTTTTGTGTTGCAAAAATGTTTTTACTAAGTTTTTATTACAATGAAAGTTATGTACATTTAAATACGTTTTTTATGGGAACTGGAAAAGCTTGCCAACAGCAACTAGGTTGGAAAATATGTACCTATACCGACGACAGGGCAGCACGTCAACTGTGTCATATGCACATGCAATACGGGTGATTTTGCAACAAAAATGTATAGTCTGATGTGTTACCGACTCTACTTAAGTAATCCGTACTAGTTTCAACTACTCTGAACTGGGCTTATATCGGACAGTGAATTTCTGTGAAGCCGCACTTTGAAACGGTAGCTTTAAAAACCATAGCAGGACCATTCATGAAAACGCTGCTCAGTTTAGTAAGATTTTTCAGTAAAAAACCTGACTCATAAAGATTTTGCTATTTTATCACGACCCGTGAGTATTTCT
Organism: Ostrinia furnacalis; assembly: GCF_004193835.3. Classification (NCBI taxonomy): domain Eukaryota; kingdom Metazoa; phylum Arthropoda; class Insecta; order Lepidoptera; family Crambidae; genus Ostrinia; species Ostrinia furnacalis. The sequence continues at coordinate 1,205,828 of NW_021137693.1, forward strand.
AACCCCTGGGCCACACGTCATCGTGATACCTGAAGATTCGCGCATTCGTGTGTAGCCAAGTATGAGTGAGATGAGAATGTGTTTGGCCCAGGGGTAAAAGTACCTTATTTATGTAGACGTAGAATTCTTCAACTTCTTGTCAGAAATAAACCTAGTAACAGCATTTAAAAGTGGCAAGGGCCAATAGGTAGTAATTGACCATTAAATTTTAATAAGCCCGTTTAAAGCGGTACTTGGCTCGCAAACAACTTTTTAAGCAACAAAGTTAGTCCTAATAATACTGACTCGTAATTGCGATTTGTAAACTTAACCCACTATGCCATCTTCCCCAATTTTAAACGAACCCTTCCCAATTTCGAGTTGGATGTAGCAAATTAGGAATGTTAACGAACATCGAAACGTAAAGGGATCGTGACATTGACGTAGGCCTTGTTAAAGTTCTATATTATATGAACTAGCTATAGTTTAATTTGCGTCAACCGTTGGTACAGTCAACAGCATCAGGCTCAATATTTTTGAAGCAAAATGACTCGTATTGCAGCTGTATAAGATGACCTACTGTGTTGCCTTTCGTACTACAGGAAAGCCGTAATAAATGCCATTATATATTTAAGAAGGTTCGAATCGTGGGCGAGGGGTAATGGAGACCTCGTTATTTTTTCTCGGTGACACTTATTTTATTACAAGGCTGTCCAACAATATTGTAAACGAGATGAAAATGTGGTAAAAGCCCACATTAAATGAGAGGGGAACACACAGAGGGGAATGTCAAGTTGTGGTATACTTTTCTAAAGCCTCAGTTACACTATAGTATAGCTTTAGGGTACAAAATGCTCAAAATCCTTTACATGAAGCGTGACTAAACACTGCATTTTTTGGGTACAATGGGTACTTCTAGGTACCTACGCATCAAAACGCTACGTTTACACTCCTATACTTACTTTACGTAAGTCACAAAATGTTTTACCCCTTGCTTTAAAAGCGAGTTTATTTATGTGTGACATGTTGCCTCGGATATTACATAGCTATTGCCTGTAAGGTTAACTTCAAAGAGTTTATAATGGACTATTTACAAATAAACCCAATCATAAAAATAAAATAAGGCCTTTTTAAATAGTCTCACAACCACTTACTTTACATACTTGTGTTCCTAGCTCAAAGTGAGAAGTAGAAAATGATTTATGATAATAATGAAATTCTAAATGTTAAAGGTAGGCGGTAAACGAATATTTATTTATTTCAATTAGGTAAGCCCACTTGCCCACCCACATCATGTTTGCCATAAGTTTTACACGCTGAGTGCACAATACTTATTTATTACTGCTACCTACGGACTTTTTGACGTAACTAATTTTTACTTCGATTTTTTCAATTACATTCAATGTCACACGAAAATCTTATGTGGTATCAATTTGAAAATACGAAACAAGCGTAGGTATTAGTTATGTAATAAAATAACAAAAGTAGGTCAATAAACACTCGAATAATGCCAGTATATTATTGGATATTCTACCAAAACGCAAAGGGCACGATCCTCTTCAAACGTAGGAAAATGTCGCGAGGGTCGCAGTGACTACGAGATTTATGCTCGAACCCGATAACTTATTGCGTCCTTCTATCGCCATCGATCAAACGAGAATCGCCATGAAAACTACCAATGGACTCTATCTTGATAGAGATTGTCACGTGATAATTTCTATCAACACACGTGATTGGAACCCAACTTCTGCAGCGTCCGATAGGGGGCGACGTCGCGGAAAATATAAATTCCACTTCACTCAACCGGGTGTCGAGTTCCGAACGATTTCACAGTCATGAAACTTTGCTACCTGCATCGAAATTCTGTTGGGTGTCCGAGTTTGGGTATAATAAGGTTTGTTTCTGGTCAGTTGCTCGTGAGACAATAGGTAGAGCATTGAAAGAGTAAGTCATAAGGTAAGTAATAATAACCACCGTAACAACAAGAATAAGTAATCAGTTGCTTCTGTGCGAATTGATTGGAGAATGCAAACATGCGAGCTGACCATTAGCACAGAATAATAATAAGTACTACGTACAGAAGTTTTACTTCGCGAAGGTATTTAAAAAAATGTATGCTCAATGTCATTAACAATATGGTGTAATTTAGCTTGTCGCAAGAGTCAAGCAAGTTTGTCAGAAGTTTTGTTGACTAACGTCAGTGATCGGTACTGCGCCGAAGCTATAGGACTGACTTCGGTAAAATGATGTGACGTGAGGTGCCAATCTGCAGAAAATGGCGGAGGAAATACATGATTTAGCATGAATTATCATGAATAATATTAACTACTTATTTACCTCTCAGTGTCTTGAGGCAACTTAAAAAAGTACATTATGTGTTTTTATTATTATTTAGGCAGTTAAATACTGCACAGTATTTAGTACACCATTTTATTTATTTTGGACAATCGTGCGTGTTTTGTTTTCGATGTAAACTCGCGGAGATGAACAGCCCCCCTAGACAAAACGCACTTTTTGATCGAATCGAAAATCGAATCCGTCAAAACTCCATACATAAAAGGGGCTTTTCGACCACTTATCGACTGGTTTGCGATTATAATTTGCACTTTGTCTAGACCCACAGGCCTGCCATTAGACTCAAATAGTAAAATTTCAATATACCTACGAGTAGATAGTGCCGTCATTATGGTTTGGGCAGATTTCATCAAGCTACTATTTTTTAACTTCGTTTTAGACTTCGTTGTTATGACGCAAGCTTGTTTGGTATCACAACAAAATAAATGAAATATTTGCATAAATAATGAAAAAAACGATAAAAATAAACCTTAGCCACAGTTGCCTTAGCTGTTTACGAAATAAGTACCTACATCTGTTTATCGTTTATTCACGCAAATAATTTATAAAATACTTTTCGGTGACAGCAAACAAATCGTTATGACACAGACAGTCTAGAACTTATTAAATTATATTCCCAAACAAAAAAAAATAACTGCAAAGGTTAAATACGCATAATATTTATATTCGTTTGTTATAAAAACAAAAGCAGTTTACAAAATACACGGTCCCCATCAGCTTCACGTTGAACTTTACATATCCCAACCCGAGGAGGGTAAATATCTGTTTCTTTTCAACGAGCATTTTGGTCCAGTGCCTCTATAGGCCGATCCCTTGAGGTGACCCTTTCATCTGTGATGTCGTCCATATCATTTATTTACTTTCACTTTTTATACTCTTACTTAAGTAGCATAAGCCATTCAATACAGGGTGGAGGTTGGTGTCTCGAGAGAGCGTATAAAGCGCTTACACAGGTTATTACAAAGTAAATAGTATGGTGCCTCTTCAGAATAGTTAAGTGATCTTTAAAAAGATCTTTGATAAGATAAAATAATTTGTATCATTGGAAATTGGGATAATCAATATTTTAGACCAAACTAGTGAGAACACGACGTCTTGTTTTGAAGTTGTTGACCCAAGAGACGCCTATTTATACAAATTACCTATTTAATTGAACGCATAATAACTTTTAAGCCCCTTGACACGTACAATGTCCAATACATAAGTACAATATATTTTTGGGCCTTCACTAAAACCAGATTTTTTCGAGCTATTTTCATTGTGAATTCCGTGCGTTGCTGCTGCTTCTCAACGCTGGTCTATTTGTCCCATAGCAGTGGCACAAAATATTTTGTGGTAGTAGTTAGGTAATACTGGGACACGCGCGAAACAAGTATCCCACAAGTTGGACTAAAAATAAAGGACTAATTATGCTTCAAGTGTATTACTTCTTACAGATATACCTTGAATCCTGTATATGTGAGTATGCATGTACTCTACATGTCACCGGCTGATTGGTCACGTCATTTCACGCTCGAATCGCTCCCGAAACCTTTTACCCGCTTACACAAAACCTCTCTTCGCAAGCAATCAATGCCGCTAAGTCCTTATTACGCTGCTCCGCGAAACCTTCTTGTTAGTGTTGTGGCTGTATCCGAAACTCAAGTATTTCGTACTGAGAACTTACCCGTAGTATGAATACTAGTTTAAAGTATTTGACTTAAAAAGAGGTCAGATAAATGCTTTTTCAAACAAGTTTTTTCATTAAAGAAAATTTTATGCAGTGAAACTCAAGTAAAATTTAATATAGAGTCAAGCAAATATTACTTTATTAGCTGACTTTCAAATGAATAATTTGTTTGGTTTTCATTTATTTAATATAAATAGCCATACAAATAGTTTACAGTCTAGGTTTGGTAATTCCGATATCCTACGAGAAAGAGTCTTGACAAACACTGGATCACACGATATCGTAAGTTATTTCATTAGCAGACTCTAACCAATATTTAATTTTATCGCACGGCTATTACACCAACAACAGTACTGGTAAGTACTACTCAGTCATATTTACCTCGTGAAGTGTACCTTTTACCCTAGAGTTTTGTAAAATCCGTTCTTAGCGGATTACTTGGGTGTCTTAAAAGTCACGAAAAAGGTAGGTACTTTTCCCATCACTATTGCCGACGAGGAGCTATCATTTATCTCGGTGGAGCCCGACAACGGAGGTGACACTTCCCTTAACTTATCTACTCAGGATCAAGCTTTTTTTAACTTCCACACGGCCTCTATTTTAAGTTCGCATCGTTAGGTGACTAGCGCTTTATAAAAGTTTTGGCCCATCCCTTAATAAATGAGTCGACATTTCGGTAGGGTTGGAATTTTGCATATTTTTTATCGTTCATTTGTGCAGAAAAGTTAGCTTTTGATGTTCTATTTTTCAAGTTTCTTTGAACGTTTCTTTGGCTCAAGGGATTTTGACGTGCAATAAAGAATTCGGTTGTTCATTATTGAAGGCAATATAAATATTTAGATATTGGCAATTATTTCTTAAGCTAACTGTTCGTTCCCTGCATTTACTTATTTGTTAAAACCGTATACAGTCTAGGCAAGGCTTGATCGTAAAGAAAAAGTGTTAATTAAAGAACTTGCTTCCCAGGGATATGAGAATTGGCTTTCAACTTTTGACTTTTTTGTAAGTTTAGAGTGGGATACAAAAAAAACCATCTCCGCGGTTGATTACGTGTTAGTATCCTATTGGGAAATCTTAAATGTACTGAACTTCTTTTTCTGTTTAACGGAACTATTTATACATAACTAGCTGACCCGGCGAACTTTGTTCCGCCTTAATGGCAATAAATAAGCAGACTTTTTTTTATATCGAACGGGATAAAAAGTATCCTATGTCCTTCTCCTGGCTCTAAACTACCTCCCTGACAATTTTCAGCTAAATCGGTTCAGCCGTTCTTGAGTTATAAGTGGAGTAACTAACACGACTTTCTTTTATATATATAGATGTAAATAAAAAACAAAATTCTGTCCTGTCACAACAGTTCCCTCGCGACTCTCGCGAAACACAAACTCAATCGAAATAAACGCGAATTTGCGTGACAATACCGCAATCTGTGGGCAGAATTGAAACTAGAAACGTTCCGAATGGGGGATGCTTGTCATATGCACAGTTGACAAATAAATAAGGCTGCGTAGACTGAGACTCTACTCTGTAATACGATATTTCTGAACTTTCGACTCTCTCTAGCTCTCTTACTTTAACCTAGCTTACGAGAGGAACGAAAGAGATGGTCACATTTGGAAACAGATCAATTGAGTTACGAAATAGGAATCCTGCTATGGTCACTAACGAACCACCCCAATCGTTATTAACGTCTCGTTTTTTAATCCCTTCGCTCATAAATGTAGGTGCTCGTAAGTTTAACAACCATAACATTTTTATACGTTTTTACGATATCATAATAATGTTCCATGTTCTCTGAAACCTTTTATTTTGGCATTGTGTTGATGTTTTTTTTTAATTTAGATTGTCAAAATTACCGCGTTTATAGGGATCATGTATGTCCATAGAAGGGAAAAATCCTAAGGATTCCAAATCATCTAGTTAATATGAAGAGATTACCTACATAGGTACATAGGTATTGTGTGTAGGTAGATGTTTATGTGTCTCTATGAGCTCTTTTAGGCAATGTTTATTTTCTAAATATCGCTCTACCCACTTTGACATCTACCCACGTTGTCATTAGAACTAAAATATTAATTCCTGAAATAGCTCCGTTCTCCGCAGGGACCTAAGGATAAGCAAACATTAATATTAATCACACTGAAGTGCAAAATGAAATTCCTCGTCAACAATGTAATAAACTACTATTCTCAAACAAATATGGCGCATGGAATGCTATGCCATTTGGTGGGGCAGTTCCATAACATTTGGAGAGTTTAGACCCCGGTAAATTCAAAAGTAAACTACACTCTGGGGGATCACATATTATGAGATATACTGGGATTCCCAACATATCAGACTTGTTGAAGTTAACGATTAATGTATTTGCTATTACGTTCAAAGCAATATTACAAGATGTTAAGGATACGTTGGCAATAACTTATAATTATAGGGTGAGACAGACCAGTCAGGGGTTAAGTAAGAATCATCGAAATACTGTCCTCACGGACTGATTCCTTTGTGCGGCCTTTAAGAAAATCGAACCCAGAATCTCCAGATCTACCATTAATTCTACGAATTTCGATTAACAAGAAATAAAAACTGTCCGTCCGCAACACATAATGCTCTCAAAGGCAACGAATCATTCGAAACCATTACAAAGAATTCCCGAACAAACTAAACGAGCCAATGTAACCACGCATTCCTAAAAGGAACTGCCACTAATAGAAAAACGAGGAAATTTTTGCAGTACACCGAAAATGGGCCACAAATAAGCAAAAGTGTTCACACAATGGCCCCTAAAACACATAAAAGTGGCTCGCACTTGGGCGGGCGGGAATAAACGTTATCAAAGAACAACGTTCACCATTATACTATGCGATGTAGCGGCAATCTGACAAGTTGGCTACAAATTACGGTGCTCATAAAACTGCAAGTGTAAATTAGCTTGCAAATTTAAAAATAAAAAGCCCATTGAAATTGTAGTGAATCTTTTTACTCATTTTCTACTTAAACTGCAAGTCGTTTCGTTAGAGAATTTCCACTATAGTAATTTAGCTAGTTAGGAAATGATTTGTGAGTGTGTGAGACAGTTTTCTTTTTTGTTTTACTACTTTCCTTTAGGAACCAGAAAAGTCTCAATAGTAATCTACATTGCGAATTACCGCCACTTAAAATGTATACTTTAATCTTAAAGCTAAAGCGAATCGCACAGCCTTCGCTGCGAATTTTATCACGGACGGAGAGTCCCGGTTAGGTTTGCCAGGTCCAAAAACCTAAAAGCCGGACTCGATGCTTAATTTGGCCGGACATTCATTCACATGACAAGCTTCAATTCACGGAAAATAATGTTTATATGCCACTGCAGACCCACGATACCCCTGGCGATACCCCTGGTGGTATCGTGGGTCTGGTTAAAGAACTACACTTCAGACCCACGATACCCCTGAGAGTAACCCACCCCCAACCCCCGAGAAACGGCGCGGGCGCGGCGCGCGGGGAGGGGGGCACATCGCGCGCACAGTGTTGTGAAATACCTCTATGAATTCTAAATTGATTTCATGGAACATGCAATAAAATGTATATCGTTAAAAATAAAAATAAAATAACAACAATTCATACCTAAATACAACGAATAATTAATTAATAGCACTTATAAATTAACATCTATACTTATAATAAATCTGTAGAGAGGTCAATTCTGTACATGAAATATATTTACAAAATAACTATCAGGGGGTGATAAGTGATCGATACTGATGCCATAAATGCAATCAGTAAAATGTTTGTCTGTCTGTCTGTCTGTATGTTCCATATAGAAACAAAAACTACTCGACGGATTTTAACGAAACTTGGTACAATCATTCTTCATACGCCTGGGCAGGTATACTTAGAAATTCCCACAGGAACGGGAAAATCCTTTTGTATGCAAAATCTAAACCGCTTCAGTTAGACGCTTGAAATTTGGCATGCAGGTACCTTAGTAAACTTAAAGCTTAGTTACAACAGGATATTGCAAAATTCCCACGGGAACGGGAGTTAGCGGGAATTTTTTTATGAAAAAATCTAAACCGCGTAAGATAGATGAAGGGGGTAAAACGGGATCCACGCGTACGAAGTTGCGGGCGGCCGCTAGTTTTGACTATAATTATTTTGTTTTTGTCCTGGTGCTTTAGGTCTATGTTATTTGATGTGATAAAAAGGTAATTTCATCTACCACGTTGTGTGTGACAATGATTTAAATTAGTAGTTTGCCCTTGAGAAAAAAAAGAGATCTTGATTGTTGTTATTTTATTTTTGTTTTTAACGATATAAATTTTATTGCATGTTCCATGAAATCAATTTAGAATTCATAGAGGTATTCCACAACACTGTGCGCGCGATGTGCCCCCCTCCCCGCGCGCCGCGCCCGCGCCGGTCCTCGTTTGTCAACTTTACTCCCAGGGGTATCGTGGGTCTGAAGTGTAGTTCTTTAACCAGACCCACGATACCACCAGGGGTATCGCCAAGGGTATCGTGGGTCTGCAGTGTTTATATGCTAGCAAATATTTTTTTGTGCTTTTTTGGTGTCCCTCAAGGCCGACAACACGTTAGCACGAGTGAATATTTGGCCGGACTTTAAAATGCCAAACATGTCCGGCCAAACCCGGACACCTGGCAACCCTAGTCCCGCTAACCCTTTAATACGACGTGCAATTTCGCGGTGATCTGCACAAGACGACCGCAATTTGCACACGAGCCACCACGTTAGAAACCGACGTAAAAGCCCACGTTTTTAAACAAGAGATCCGGGTTCTTCTGATAATAGGTATTTGGGCGGCCTTTTTCTAGTTTTGCGACAGGACCGCAAAAGAAAATAAGTATCGTAGATGCATTCATCAACACTGCCTTTCATTTTAAGTTCTACATCATTTTGAACCCGGCAAAAGAAAATTTTCTAATCCAATTCCTTTTTTGGACCCTTCAGATAACTTTATAATAAAGTCTACCAAATGTTTGTATTTAAGTAAGTATACCAACACAAAATCTATAAAATATTCCTACATAGATTTATCCTAATTTTCTCTTTAGTTCCACATAAAGTATAATCATCATAAATATAGCTGCATGTAGGTAAAAGTAACACGAATGTTAAATTCAACATTCAAACTGCCTAGCATAGTTTGTTGGTTTTCAATTTGTCTATTCAGTGAAAATAATTATTTAACCATAAGCTCGCTGCGTCTGCTTTGCGAGCCAAGTCCAAGTTAGACTCGAGTTGGCGTGCGATTAGCTAGGTACCTCTTTTAGGCCCCAGCCATATAGCTAATGGAGCTTTTAAGGGTTTCAAAAGCTATTTTGCAATAGTATGTTACTATAGTCTGTTAAGGTGACGAGACGACTGGCATACCTAGATCCACAGTCCACTGAAAATCCACTGAGTTCTTTGTAGCTCTACTTAAATATTATCGATTGTTTTGTTTGTAATCATTCATTGCAATCAAATGAAAAAAATCTTTAGTTCTTACTAAGGCTCGTGTTCTCGTAATTAGCACTCTGAATACTTAGTTCCTTACGTATAACGCATGATCATCTACTTTAGTGACATCACTGAGCTTTTTGCCAGTCATCCATTTAAGAGGAGGAGGGATTCAAAGAGAGGTCTATTTTGTAGTTTTGCCTCACCTATCGCCTATCCAGCGATAAGGATGGGTAGCTTGGGATCATTGGACAAAATTCTACGTGCTCGCAGACCAGACTATAGGTTTCACTGTTTCGGTAAGAACTAAGGTCTTGGCTGTATGGCTTGGATCTAACACTTTATAGCCACTTACGGTTAGAGTTGTTGCTTTAGTTTACCTCTACTTACTTGTTTGCATGAGACCAAACGTTATTGGCAGAAACTCCACGAGTAATTCCTTTGGTAAAGTTTAAATTTCCATGAAAGCTACTTTAGTGTTACCCAGAATTACAACCTTTGTGTATATCAACCTGTTTGGCATAACTTTCTTCATAGATCTCTAATTAATTATAGTTAATCCGTTAATAATAATCGTCTTTAAAGTCAACAGCTAATTCTTAAAAGTTCGGATCAATACTAAAAGAAATGTTCTTTATAAACAGTGATTTTACATATTTAAATAATAGATAAGACCCAAATTAAATTAACAAAACCGCAAATTGATAAAGACAGAATGCTAGACGAAACCGCAACGTAACATTCACAAAAGTTAATGGTTATAAATATACAAGAGCACCACCACCGCAATAAATTATTGCGGACAAGTAGCAGGTTGAGAACCGCTACGGGCGCCATGCTAGGGTGACCATGCTTTATTACCTAAAAATGCCCGTGTGTAAAACGCTAACCCCCTTTTTCATATCACTTCACAGTGATAATAAGAAACAAAATTTTATTTAAAAAATTTAGTTTTGGTTTTTATACATGAATATTTTATATTTTGATTTAGACATGATTAATCTAACACAGCCGTCAGACCAGCAAAGCAGCGTATTTATATTCAGTATTTAGTAGAGTACGCATTACTAGTATTTATACGCCTCATTGCACTAATCATCGCCAGCTCAAACTGTCTTTTTGTAGTCTCAAACTATAGTTAGGCTACAAGCAAACTACATTGTAATTAAATAACGAATTTTTAATTTGTCCTAAAATTAAAGTCCCCAAAGTTACGTTAACCTCGTCTCAGTTAATAAATATTAGTGGCGCGAGCAAGAAATACGCACCTCGCCACAAAAAGCTTGCACTAACAGTTGACTTTACTTTGAGCTTTCTGGTTCATTTACTCTGATTTAATGTTATCTGAAAGCTACGAACCTTTTTCGTGGATATTTCTAGTTTTTAGACGACAACTCTAGGGACACGATAGTATCCAATATAATATTTAGTTCGCTATTGAAAGTGAAAATACTTACGAGTATTAAAGCACGAAGTATTTGTAAAATAATAAATTAATTTTTAATAAAACTAAAGTGAAACTCTACTTATTTCTTTCAAAGTTTTTGTGTAGTAAGTAGGCATTTTTCAAATTAAAATTTTTGGCAAGGCAAGTTTTCGAACATTAACCATGTTTTATCAAGATACAGTTAAATAAGTAAACTTAATAATTTATGGACATTTTCCTCTATATATTAAGATTCCTTGAAATTACAATCTCGAATAAAATAATAGCTCAGCGAATTGCGATGTCACGTTACTACATCCCAAACATTATTATGTCAAGAAAAATAATGTATCGTGTAGGAAGCAGCCAAAATACGACGAAATAAGTTTTAATACGAGCCAAAACACGGTTGCGGTAAATTACTTTCGGAATTGAGTCTTTGGCTTTTACCCAGTACAGTCAGATTCAGAAATATTACGCACGACAGCTTTTTTTTGGTCAAAGATATGATTTACATCTTCTGCTATTGTATCATGGTTAAGTATACTTGAAACTAATATGACAACCGATAAAAGAACGCTCTACAAAATAAGAAAACCTGACAAGTTATGTAATTTTAAAAGCAAGTTACTTTTTTTAAGTTATGTAATTTTAAAAGCAAGTTACTGGCCGACTCGTGATCCGGGGAACGCGGGTTCGGTCCCCGCCGCCGCTCGACTATTGTGGTGAGCTCACTCGTGACACAAGCATATTTAGCTTAGTACGAGGGGCTAACGGGAGTATTAGTAATTTGTGTAATAACAAATTACTAATAATCTTTAAAAAAAAAAAAAAAACTTTTTTAAGCGAATAACTAAGTAGGTACTTACGCCTAATTTCGCTCTTGGATTTATTTGGATTCAGTTATCTGTGCTATTATACCTAGATACCTACCACGCATTTATAAACCTGTCTGTACATTAACACGAACTTTTCCAAGTTTTAGAACATTTTTGGGATTATTTTGATTTAAAGACGAGTTAATTGAGAGTCATCAGTGCGGTATGGCCCAAATTAGTTCGCAAATTTATTTGATAGAACTTCCAAGGCTGATGCTACATTTTGAAAGCAATTAAGCTAGCCCTGGGCACTATTTATCATGCCTGTCGAGAATAAAACCTGTAAGCGTTTTGCTAATTCAGCAAACAATAATTAAGCAAAGGAAAAATAAGTTGTTAATTGCATTACGTGGTTAATTAAGAAAATAATTGAACTAAAACATGACCTTATTAATTTTAGCTCTACAATTTCACAGAAAATATAAATTGATGATCTTTTCACTGTACCTTTTTGCTGACATGTAGGTTGTAATTACAATATAAGTACTTACATTAAATTATATCTGCACAATGTTATTCTATAGTATTACATATCATCTACTTTAAAGACTTATAAAATAAAGAGTAAGTAGTATTCATGTCGATGGGTGCCTGGAACAAAGCCGCAATCGACAAAACACAATTTTACAGGAGAAGAGATTTAGTGTCAATTTTGAATAATTCTAAACTACGAGGCGTATCAAAACGGTTTGTATATCAAACGATGCGTTATTTTTTCTGGAGTAACATTGAATGTGCATAAGGTGCATAGTGCTTAGAATATACTTTAAAAAAGGTAGAAATACATATTGCCGCTTCATACATTGAAAGTCGGTTCCGTAAGAGTCCATTGTGGTTTTATTCCGGTAAAAAGTGTGCAATTAATCAAACAGCAATAGTGTATTGCAGCCTCGGGCGCTGATCTGAAGGATACAGTAATAGCCGTTTGCTTGTAGAAGATTTAAATAAAAGTTTTAACATTGTATATGGCACGATTATTCCGGTCAACAAATTTTAAATGGTGAATGGGAATAACGATTCAATATCCATAGTGCTTTTGGTAAATCAGGCAGTTTCAAAGATAAAATTCTGAAAAAAATTCAAAAGGTGTATAGGGACCCGCAGTTTACTAAAATCACTTAATCGGAAAACTGCTGCTATGGCTATTGCGGCTTTGTTCCAGGCACCCATCGATGTGTAGTCGTAAAGTACACCCCAATTACTCACTGTGCACTGGCTACTGTGCTTGTTTGATCTTATTCTCGCCGTTCACTCGATCGGACGTGTCAGCGCTATGAAAATAAATATTTAATTTAACTATTCACTAGCAAAATCGCGACCTACATTATCGAAACTCGGAAGTGTTTTATCTGTGTCATTTATTTCTAATTGAACACTGAACTTATAATGATTTGTGTATCGACTTGATAATATGGAAGGAAGTCCCTTCAACCGGAGCGCGCTCACGCAGCGCAGCCCTCCGCCCACGCCCACGCAGCACGCGCCGCCCGCCGCCCCCGCCGAGCACGTCATGGAACCACTCGAAGTGGTGGCCACTTCAGAACTCCAGAACTGGATGAAGAGCATCGAGCAGTGTCTGAATGAGGTGTGCATAATCTCATCGGAAGGAAAACTCAACACTGACCAGAAACTGAGGATTAGTAACCTGTGCAGAAGGGTGAGCCATGGAACATCCCAAATGGCCGTGCAATACCAGTCGCTGAAGCAAAAAGCTATTCAAGCTCACAGTAATGTGCAGGCCCTCAAGGAAAACCAAGACCTTTCACAGCAAGTTCAAGACCTCAAAAACNCTAGCTTTCCGCCCGCGGCTTTGCCCGCGTGGAATTTTGTCTGTCACAGAAAAACTTTATCGCGCGCATCCCTGTTTCAAAAACCGGGATAAAAACTATCCTATGTTCTTTCCCGGGACTCAAACTATCTCTATGCCAAATTTCATCAAAATCGGTTGCGAGGTTTAAGCGGGAAAGCGTAACAGACAGACAGACAGACAGACAGACAGACAGACAGACAGACAGACAGACAGACAGAGTTACTTTCGCATTTATAATATTATTAGTTGGGATAAATATTAGATTATATATTTTGCTGGAAATAGTTCTATTAATTAAGTAATGTAAGCCTCTTTTTTGCCTGAGATACAGGAATTATAATTCTTAGTTCAGGCACGTATGTACTTTTACCTATTATAGTTTAATATAAGCCTATTGTTAAAAAACTGTCAATAAGTTATTCAATAAAGAATTTATTTATTTATTTATTATCTAACTAGATTAGAGGATTCTATTCAATGCAGAATGGGAGGGTAATAACGAATTCATAGAAAGCATAGCAAAGACCCAACAGTGTTACACAAAAGGTCTATTCGAATATACTCGTATGACCTTTTTGTAGTAACAACATTATCCCTTGCGTGTCTGTGAATCACGAAAAAGTCTTATCTTTTGCTTGTTCAATTCTTTTTTCAATACATCTCAAACATTATTCGGGATATAATCCACTTTAATATCTACAAATCTAGTATATTTTCTAGTCATACGCCTACTCATATTAGACAGAAAAGTGCCTACATCAACATCACTCGCAAGTATAACGGGGCTGTTAATGTAAATTGATCAGCCATATTTTCAGTATAACAGCTTTTTTCGTATGTGTCAGTGTGTAACTCCAAAAAGAGCCTAGATTTTTGGGGCAGCTGCGCAATTTTTTTAATAAGCCTTGTAATTTATTTGCTTAGGTAAGTATTAAATAAATAATAGCTTTATTTCTAAGAAGTAGTACAGACTTAACATTTTCAGCGGCTTCTGCACTAAGCTCACGCTTGTATCGCAGCTGCCAAATAACATAACTCTAAAATTAAATTACAGTAGCAGTCGGACAAACAGTTTTACTTTTAAGCTAGTGGCAAAATGATATCCAAGGTAATATTAAACAGTCAAGTAAATACTATTTTGATAACAATTACAATATAGAAAATTGAAGTTGAATTAGTTAAGTATACCTAACGTTTTCCTAGAAAATATTCTTGCTCAACCCCTCAGTTATCTAAGGGTAATAGTACAAGTGTTAGGGATACTAATACCCTTTTGTGGCCAGAAGATGGGCCCACGCGGTAATACGTCCCGCAAACAGGGGTTTCTTTACTTTCTTTCATAATAGAAACGTGTTACAAAAGGGAGATAATAAAAGAAAAACAAGATGAAACATGTGTGTGGGACGTGCGCCCGTAAAATACCCTTTTAATTTTTACTTTACACAATTAAAGGTCTATTATGAGACCGTAAGATAAGTAACCAAATACGTTAGGTAAGTACCTACATAAGTATACTTTATTAGCAAGCCTACTTTAGAAACATTTTCTAATAGCCTACGGTTTATACCTATATATATTGTTTGCTTAATTCAAATCTAACTCAGGATTTCCAGAAACCAACTCATCTGAAATACGAGTAGGCATCTACAGTATACAATCGCAGAAATTGAAATTTAAACTTTGATGCTAGAATTTCCAGAAATTGGATTCTAAGTTTGTTTGGCTTATTTGTGCTTTTACGTATTAGTGGTTAGCTAGATTTTCAATTAAGTCGTATGATTTCTGTGAATAGTAATCTCTAACTAAAACAACGTTTCAGGTTTTCCCGGAATTATTTGACTTAGAGCGATTTACTTATAATAATTTAATAATAAATTGTTTTGATTTATAGTGAATCGGTACTAAATACTATACGAGTAAGTCAATAATAATTACTATCAAAGCTAAAATAGCTGGGTCTATAAAAAATGATCTAGGTAAGTACCTAGAATTTATGATAACAGAGACGGTACATCAGGGAATTATAACAACAAAATACGGCTGAGTTGCACCACCTAACTTTAACGGTATAATAACGATAACCAGTGCTTTTAGTATGGAGTTAGACAGATTAAAGGTAAAGTAAGATAGTGCAACCCAGCCTCAATTCGTTTCAGCCGAATGACGTCCACTGCTGGACAAAGGCCTCCTCCAAGGTTTTCCAGAAATAAACAAAAAATTAGTAATCAAAAAATAATAATGGATTGATGGTTTTGACTAAAAATTAATTTATTAGTTTTTAACATCAAAATCTAAAGTTTTTACAAAGCCTCCACAGGTAAAATCGAATTGCAATTCACATTACACACAGCAATGTTCGTTTAGGATTCTCAGCCTAAAATATTAAAGACGCAATCTTGGCATCCAAAGTTAGTACAAGGCGTTAGACAGACTAGACTAGAAGATCTCATCTCGACAATTTGATTGCGCTGTTTCGAATATTCCAAATCTATGAATATGCAATCTGAACGTACGTGCCTCACCCAGCTCATTTATTATTCACTGCGATGCGCCAATTCTACTGCTTGGAGATTTCCAAATTGAGAAAATCTGTTCGTTCCCGATAGAGAACGAATGTAAACGAATCTCGAACGGATGTGATTTTTGAATAATATTTTAGAACCGTTCCGTGACAACGCAGACTGAGTGGGAATAACTTTTGAGCTTATTTTAATCCTGTTTTATAAAGTATTCAATTATAAACAAATAGCTTTAGGGCATTCTATGATACTAAGAAAAGTACTAGTTTCAAGCTATTTTTCTTTTTAGCAAATAGTAATTTATTTTTATGCAGTAGTGTTTAACCTTTAGGTACGTATAGACTTCACCCATACGCGTAAATTGAAATAAAACCAATGTTAAAAAATAAAAAAACGTGAACAGTGTTAAAATTATTTATTATCTTATTGCAACGTATTATAAACCAGTAGAGGACAGTTTCACCGGTTCCTGATAAAGTTATAGATAGTAATCTGACATAACACTAAGAAATAAATGTTAGATACAGATTTTCGACTACTTTATCTGCCAGACAACTTAGTACCTGTGAAACAACCAGTAGTTTATCTGGCAGATAAGTTTTTAATAGGGACCTTACCAGTAAGCGGTGAAACAAGACCTAAATATCCTTAAACATTTACTATACTAATCCAACAAGTTTCTTCAGTACATAAAACTATAAACATAATTTTTGTATATAAAAAACATTTCGAGTTTGTTTTTAGTAAAAAATACTTTATGTACAGTCACATTAGAACCATAGTCCATCTTCAGCCTCTTCCTCGCTGTCTGTCACTTGTAAGTCGTCTTGTATGGCAGGATCCGGCTAGGGAAAAATAATTTGGATTTAATTTTAAGGTACCATAACCTTTATTTAAGAAAAGAGATGTCAAGGTAAAATTTTAATGTCCTCTAAAACATGATTAGTAATTAGTTATTATTTTATCAAAAACTTTTTAAAAAGCTCAACAACACCGACTAGAATGGTCAAGCCAATGGTCAAAGATATTACAAACTGACAGTATTATGATCGTCGGCAAGCCGAATACGAATAGTCGTAAAAATCACAAATTGACAAAACGAATATTCGTTGTCGAGTGGTCGTAGAATTTATTTATAAACGAAAACTCGTACTATCGGCAACCACTAATTGATGTTAACTACCCATTGCCGGTCATGTCGTCTCGTTCTATCGCAAAGAATCACTATTTGATGAGAGCAAGAGCAAAAATGAAAATGGATAGTTAACACTGTGGCCGATAGTACAAACTGTTACCGGCGAATTAGACATTTTCGACAAAACACGTGGAAGAATAAACACAGTGGATAGTAAAAATATAATAGCAATAGATAACTGACCTGCCAGTTCTCTGGCGGTTCCTCCTTGAACTGTGGCGGTTCCATCGGCGCGCCTTCCATCATGGGCGGGTCCATTTGCATGTCGGGCTCAATCGGCTCCTCCTATGGGATTAACATAAATATTATACCGCTGAAGCCAAGGACGCAAACCATGGTGCCTAGATGAGAAGGGATTTGAGTCATTGCTGTATACTTATGAAATACTTTTTTTTTAATAAATAGCCGCGCCATTTTATTTCCCGAGTTCTATATCGAGCTTTAGAAGAAGACGTTTAAAACAACAGCATGTCTAGACTGTGAATTCTCCGGTGAAACGAATTCGACGGTATATGGAAAGTGACTGGTAGCTTCTTCTATCTAATAACGAAAAGCCATAAAGTACTCCACTAAGCATGCAATCACATTTAAATCTAGGTCTGGGACTTACTGAAGCGTTTGATACGGGTCAACTAAGGATCAGGTTCATTGGCCACTAGCATGGACGTTCATGATAGTTGAAGGAAGAAGTAAACCATATGTTTTACACTATGTGGCCCAAATAGGAATTAGACCGACTGATGGCGCTTAAAAGAAACGCAATGTGAATAGATCTTAAAATAAACTCGGCATCAAATAAATCGCACCTCCCGCAACAAGCACTTCTCAAACGTATGCATCCCCGCTTCCCACCAACATTGGTTCTATTTGAAAGCCTAGTTCTAAGCTTAATTTCATTAAAGGAAAGGTTTTTACCCCAAAAATGTGTTTTAGAAGGATCCAGAGTCACTTTTTCAAAAAATAGGTAATTTCGCTTGAGCCAATTTTTATGGCTATAATACTGTTAAATTGGGATTAATGGCTCTGTCTGTTAAAAAGGACACGTAAGATCATTATTTGGTTTTATTACCACAAAAATTGGTCTGATTGTTCCCAGAGGTGAGCCCCAAGTGAGGCCTTTTTTCAAGTCACATTTATGGTACCTGTTAAGTGTTTATAAAAAAAATAATTGTGTTTTTCTTTAAGTTTATTTATTGGGCTTTCAAATAACACCAATATTGTTGGGGCACCATGATTGTGTCAGAAGAAAATCTTTAAAGTTCGCGTCGCGGAAGGTGCGATTTATTTGATGTTGAGTATACACCACTAAATTTTTATCACCGAAAAATGTTTAACAGGTTATGTAGAAACGTGTGAAAAATTTAAAGCAAAAGAAATGTTTTTCATAAAGTTAATTTTTTTATTAAATTTTCTTTAGTCCGTATTTTACGCATCACAGCTGGGTCACTCCGCTGTTCGCTAGAGTAGTCGTACGCGCTCGCACGTTGCATCGATCTCTCTGTCTCGGTCACGCCTCGACCACGCTTCCAGTGTTATTATTACATACTTAGCTAACTTAGACCATTTTGAATTCTAATAAGTGTTACATTATCGTACGTAAATAGTGCTAGCGACGCGTGTGTCAATAAATTACCAATTTTAGGAGGATATTTTGAGTCACTTTATTTTACTTTTTTTTTTTGCACAAATGGGATCAGTATCAATAACTCATTACCCAGAATTTTTTTTTTCGGTGATTAAAATTTAGTGGTGTATATTCGATGGCGTACCTTCACAACAGGCGGGTAGGAGTAATCCGTCTGCTGGTCTAAATCCACAAAGTCCTCGGACAGCGGCGGCGGCTCGTCGGGCACCTCGCGCTTTATCAGGAACTCGGACGTGTCGAACGAAGGCTCACCCATCGGTATGTCGTCGTCTGGAATTTGTTTAACGTGATATCAATTTATTTATTTGCTAGATTACAAGTTATAATCGAATATCGGGACCACAAACAAGACGTTAGAGATAGAATTAAATGGCAGCACGTGATTGGGAGAGCCTCATGATACGGGACAAAGCGAGGCAGAAGAAGTAGGTCTCAGATAGTAATGTCTGGCAGAGGATGTCACCTGCATCCTTGGACCTTTTTTTAGATAGCGACTAGCGGCCGCCCGCGACTTCGTACGCGTGGATCCCGTTTTACCCCCTTTTCCCGAATTTTCTTTGCTATAAACCTCACGGAGCCCGAGACCTTTCCAACGATTGCAAAACCGTGGAAATCGGTTCGTGCGTTCTGGAGTTATAGCGTCAGGGAGGAAAACCCGACTTATTTTTATATAGTAGATAGTTGCCAAATAATTATTTGAATTGTTGGAAATGGTAAAAAAGGCCAGCTTTACAAATAAAAACAACTTAAGTTATTGAGGTTTTAAACTTACCAGGTCGCACAGACAGTTGAACCAAGCCTTCCGCGGCATCTTTCTGTTCCACTTCTTCAAGCTCTGAGCTGCCACTGTCAGAGTATTGGAGATCTGCACAAGACAAAAGAGGTTTTAACATTCATCAAAACTTTAAAGACATTATATTAAATTTAATTCACAGAACTTCTTTTAAGCTGCTTACCTTCTTCCAAGCTGTTTTGATCTTTTCTCGGTCTGCCGCGCTTTCTTGGGGTAGCGCCTAGATAAAAAAGAACAATATTTAGTAGTTTGAACACTTTATCAGCAGAAGAATAGGCCTACCGTATATTGCCGGATTTTTTTTTCATGATATACTCCATCCGAATCCGAATAGACCTCCGAGCTTCGCTTACTGGGCAATATTGCAATCATACCGTCAGCGTAAGTATAGATGGAGGGCTTATGTATCCTAGGCGTTCTGTGGCCTCACTTACTGAGCAATATTGGCGAAAAATTTTGCCTAAATTAAATTAATTTACCGTAAGCGCAAGCTGTAGAGAAGAAGAGCTTGATTCCTAGGCCTTCCTAACTTGACAATGGAGTAGGCCTACCGTATATTGCCAGTTTTTTTGCATATTAAAAAACACTGTACCGTCAGCGGAAGTAGAGGTGGAAGGCTTATGTTTCCTAGGCCTTCCGCGGCCTCGCTTCTCGTCCGAGGGCGGCGGCGGCGGCGCGTGCTACTCGGGCTCTAAGTCCGAGTGCTCCGCGTCTTCTAGCATCTTCTGTTGCACGCGCGCGATGTTCGCCTCGAGTTAATTATACCTCCCAGACTGACGAGCATTCGCGTGTAATGTAACATTATTGATATGACTTTGCGACCATTCACGTGTGATTTAGTTGATAAGTTACATATTTTATCATCCAAGTTGCGCATTGTAATGCTCGGTATTCCTCCCTCACTGATGTATGCTCGTTTTGTAATATTACGAGGTGCGCGCTGTAATGGTCGGTTTTTCTCGCACACTGACGTAATGCTCAAATCTGTAACGTTACACCCGAATGAAGGGAGCGCCTTAATGGCTCGGATATTCTGCGAGTGCAGGTGCGTGCAGGTTCTTCGCTCCATACACCTGATACCTAATATTGTGTACTGCGCAGCGACTCGTGCGATGTTCCGAGCCATAGTTTGCACTGTACTAAACTATATTATAAAACACTGTACCGAGGGTTATTGCATATTTTTATGTACCGTCAGCGGAAGTAGAGGTGGAAGGCTTATGTTTCCTAGGCCTTCCGCGGCCTCGCTTCTCGTCCGAGGGCGGCGGCGGCGGCGCGTGCTCCTCGGGCTCTAAGTCCGAGTGCTCCGCGTCTTCTAGCATCTTCTGTTGCACGCGCGCGATGTTCGCTTCGAGTTGGCTGACGTTTTCGCCGAACTGGGTGAAAAAACAGTTGAATTGAGAACTTACAAGGAGTTTTA
This sequence comes from Ostrinia furnacalis, assembly GCF_004193835.3. Classification (NCBI taxonomy): domain Eukaryota; kingdom Metazoa; phylum Arthropoda; class Insecta; order Lepidoptera; family Crambidae; genus Ostrinia; species Ostrinia furnacalis. The sequence continues at coordinate 1,226,957 of NW_021137693.1, forward strand.
AAGCCGATTGATAAAATTAAAAAGTCTTTAGTATTGCCTGATCTAGAAGGCTTTAGGTTTCCACCAGGGCGGAGCGGAGAAGTAGAAAATTTTTACAGCGGCGTCGGCGCGGTGCGGTATTGAACTGTGCGGAGAAGAAAATAATTAAATCTAATTGGTTATTCAAAACACTTCTGCGCTCCGCTCCGTCTTGGTGAAAACCGGGCCTTAGGGATCCGAGGGAGCATCGTTTTCGTCAACTGTTCCCAATAGCTGTTTGGGCAGTGCGTCAGCGTCAGCAGATTTAAAACGCTCTGATGGGCCGGTAAGCGCGTACGCATCTGACTATGAGCTAAACTTACCCAAAGCAACACTTGATTTATTTATCTGCATTACATTTTAATTTTTTTCTAAAAGGGTTGACTTAAAACAATCCCTATTATGAGCAAAATGACAGGCTGAAAGATTGCCAATGATTGTAAAATCACCCTGTAGTTGCTATTTCATCATCATAATCATTTATTGCTTCATAAGTGTACATAGGTGGTGATCTTAAACTTAGTCTCAACTTATGACCCTGTAAGGGTATTGCAAATCTTGTATCGTAGGTACTATCGGGGACTCTTCCGCCTGACCACTTTGTAGAAATTTTAGCGTAAGCGCATCGCTCCGGTCACGTGCTCACCCCGTCTCTAATTGGTTACGCATTTTACTATACAGGGTGGAAACGATAAGTGATCTCACTCGATTATTTCTAAACTATACATGATATCAAAAAACTAGTGACTGATCCTGAAAGTGCTTCATGAGCTCTATCAAACGGTATTAATAATAGGTTACAGAATAAACTGGATCTATCCGAAAATTAAATGTTTCCAGCTTCCATACATTTGGTAAAGTCACATTATTTTAAAAACTACACATGATATCGTAAAACTGATTACTGATTCTAAAAGTGCTTCATAAGCTCTATCCAATGGTTTCAATATTAGGTTACAGAATAAACGGGATCTATCCAAAAATTCAATGTTTCCTTCTTCCATACATTTAGTACTACCACAGTCATGATACTCATCTCTTGACAATATTATAACAAGTAAAGCCTAAAACTAATGTTTTTATGAATATTTTTAAAGAAGAATATAATTTACGAGTTTATTTTAAGAGTTTATTATTCAATAAAAAAAATACACTTCTAATATTATGTGACTGGCATACATTTAGTATGGAAGCTGGAAACATTGAATTTTCAGATAGATCCAGTTTATTCTGTAACCTATTATTGGTACCGTTTGAAAGAGCTCATGAAGCACATTCAGGATCAGTAACCAGTTTTTCAATATCTTGTATAGTTTAGAAATAATCGAGTGAGATCACAATAACATATTGTTTATAAATTAAACAAAACAATTGAGTTCCGAATAAATTAAATACCTATTAAATAAGTTAATTTCGAAAGTAACTGTATGATTTTGCATTTCTCGCCTTAACTAGCTAAACTAATATCATGAGATTTACACTCTTAATATCAACAATAATTATAGAAAGGGCTACTTTTTTCTCGGAAAATTGCACAGTTACCTCGGAATGTGCGATAGCAATTTTGTGACCCGAGCGGGCAATCGCTAGTTCATATTTTACACGAAGCCCAATATAATATTTTGTAGCGATTCTTTATTGGGTTTCAAATTGACTAAAATGCGACGTTGCCAAACGAGAAAATGCGACGTTGCCAAACGAGCGCTACGGATGCGGGTAACCAAAACTCAATCTTAAACGATTTACATAGAGCTTGGTTTGCTAGGGCAAACATCTACAGTGGTGCGCCGACGCTGCTTAGACCCGAAAAATGAATGAACGGGGGCGTAGCTTAATCGAGCGTGTGTGTGCAAACAATTTAGGCCCTTAAGGTGTCAAGGCGTCCGAGTCCCCGATAGTACATTACTAAATATTTACACTAAATGCGACTTTATCTCATGTGATTTTTTACCTGTTCCAGTGCCTCTTGCGTCACCTTCAGTATGGCCTCAGCCTGCCTGGTAAACTGCGAGTTGATGCCGTTGTAAGCGCGGCAGTTGTCGACCAACAGCTGTATGTCCCGGAGGAACTCGTCGCGGCTGTGGTATTTGTGGGCTGGTGACAAAAACATATTCAGTAAGATCACAAGCTATGAAATGTATTTCGAGTTTGTGGTATTGATAATAGGAATTCTATCTTCATAACTTTAGTAACTCTGTCTGTTTGTTATAAAGAAATCAAATAGATGGACATGGGCTTTCTTTTTTTTTTAATGCTAAAATAATATGTGTTAAAAAAGTAAACCAAGCAGATGGAAATAAACGAGGTTAAAAGCATTATTGAAATCGAACGGGGAGTGACCATTGATAGCATTATTTCTAAAATGTAGAAAGATAGGTACTTTTTATCACACTTCACACAAAATAGTCTTAACGCTAGGATGCAATCTCTTCTAGACATCCCAGGATCCCAGGACTTTAAAGAAAAGGCCGTTCAGTTAAATGTGTGCTTCTTACATACAGTTTCTTACCTTGAATTTTCTTGCCCATAGTCTCCATGTCGATGGGTTTCTTGATGACGTTGTAGTAGTCCTTGACTTGCTTCTTGTTGACAGGCTTGAGGAACGGCCACGCTTCAGGCATCACCTTCAGTTTCGTTGTCAGCAGGTTGTCCAAAATGAATGATAGTGCGACCTACGAAAATTAAATTTAGTAAAACACCTCTTTATTATTTGGAAGCACTACAATGCTAATCTCAACTAATTAATATTATAAATGCGAAAGTAACTCTGTCTGTCTGTCTCTCTGTCTGTCTGTCTGTTACGCTTTCCCGCTTAAACCTCGCAACCGATTTTGATGAAATTTGGCATAGAGATAGTTTGAGTCCCGGGAAAGAACATAGGATAGTTTTTATCCCGGTTTTTGAAACAGGGACGCGCGCGATAAAGTTTTTCTGTGACAGACAAAATTCCACGCGGGCGAAGCCGCGGGCGGAAAGCTAGTAATAAATATAAAGGGAAAAGGCGATATATTTCAGTGTGCTGCTAAACTGCAGTTCAAAACTTAGTTGGGAGATGGCTGCATAGGAAGAGTGGCAGGATTATTCTTACACCTCTATAATTATCGATCTTTTTTTGGAAAATAAAAAGGAGACAACCTTTAGAACTACAACCTAATTTCAACGAATGTGGACGACAACCCTGTTTTTTTTAGAATTAAAAACGTTATATTTACCTGATCATTATCGTCAAGAAGCGGGTTGATCTGTTTCTCCAGCTTGATGATCAGCTCTTCCTTTTCGGCCAGCTTTTCGACGCACCGCTGTAACATCCTCTGAGCCGCTAGGGTCAGAGTGCTAGTTGGACCTATACAAAACATAGACTTAGAATTGGAAATAAATGAAAAACCACTATTTTGTTTTCATTTATTTCTAAGTACACCTCAAGGTATTTTGATTTTAGATATCGGTCCGATAAAGTAACAGGTGTAGCGCCTTATTGAGTCCTATGATAAATAAGTTACATGCAGATATATTTTTTTTCTTATTTACAAAAAAGAAAAGTTATTAGTTGCACCTCTACATAATAAAAGCAATCGTCTATTATCAAATAAACAAGACTTATGTACAACTTATTTTTGGGGAAAAGAAATTTCTATGTACAGTCGCCAACACCTCAACCTACACGTTTGTCTCAACATGTTTTTGTAGAAAAAATAATAATTATAAGATACCACAGTATTCAGCTGTATTTACTACCGTCCGTATAAATAACTGGTCATGGGTTTTATAAAAAAATTAGTAACTATTACAACTTTATAAGATAGCTCACTGTGCCGTCTACACACTGAGATTCTACTCACCGTTATAAAGCGTAGAGTTCTCGACGATCTGGTTCACGTCCGCCAAGAAGTCTTCGCGGCTCTGGTAGCGTTTCTGGCGCATGTTTTCGCGAATGGTCTGGAGGTCCATCGGCCGCGATACGATTCGATAGTAGTCTGCCACCAGCTGCGTTAAAATACGACATTATGTTCCATCATTCTAGTCACCTTAGATTAATAATGCCTAAGCGTAAGAAAAGTGAGTGACTTAAAAATAAAGACTGGCTAGTTTTTCCCGTAAATTCTGACAGCAAAGACAAATGCTAGTGAAAATATAAAGAAGATGACATTGGATGACAAAATTATTTTTGCCTCACTTTATACAAACCGCTTGTATACTTTGTATATAACTAGTTATTAAACTAAGTTAGCCACAGGATGTTCGCTGTTAGGCCTCGCCAATGATTTCACATCGCCTTCCTGCAACCTTAAGGTCATGATGTGTTGAAGGTACCAGATGTAGACATTCCATCGGCACAGGCAACGCATTTATAGACGGAGCGATGACGAAGAGCCGTTGTCATCATGCTTTTTCCAAGCGTCTTTTACATTTTTTAAAGTAGTCATTCCATTGCGTCATTTACCTTCTGATTGACAGGAAACAGGAACGGTTGAACATCTGGCAGATGCCTCATATGGTTCAGTACGTCTTCTAGCAGCGAAGACAGCGTAACCAAGGGGTCGGTTCGCCGCCTCTCAGCCGGTCGCTTGACGAGGTAGTCACACGACTCCGAGGCAGTTCCCCGACGCTTGTTACGGGCCCCAGCTCGGTATTCGCTGGGTCTGCCTCGACGACGCTTTATGTCTTCCACTGAGTGCTGTAGGAAGAATAGAAACAGTTTTATGATAAGTTGACATAAAACATAACTCTCTTTCTGAAGTCGGGTAAAAAGGATAATATAAATAAAAAATAGGTAATAACAAAACACAACTTTTATCTGAAACCCGAATCAATTTTCTTTTAACCACTTTTGGTTGATTTGAATTCAAAACAATACATAATAATATTCAGGCAATAAGGGCGCTCGCACACTCACTGCGGCCGCCCGTCGCACAGTCGCGACAGCAATATAATTACGCGCGAGCGATAAGGATGGGTAGCTTGGGGTCATTGGACGAAATTCTACGTGCTCGGCGACCGGAATTTTTCAGGATCACATTGAGACAGCTCAATAAACAGTATAGAATTTGATATACATGTTACGGTAAATGTGATAAATTGAATTACCGACAGACGAGGTAAACGTAATGAATGAATTTATCAGTGATTATTCAATAATGTAACCTTCGTTTTAAATTAGTAATGTGCATCGCTATCCAACTTTTTAGGTTTACTAGATCACCAAACTATAGAAATACGAAGGTTCTCACTGACTTTCATAACCTTCGAAGACAGTGTCAGCTTAGTTCCGTCAACGTATCCCAGCTCGTCGTCATCGGGGTCCGGCGGCAGTGCGTCCACGTCGATCTCTGGCGGCGAGGCTGGCCCCCCGCCCATGGACCCCGTGTAAAGGGGGCACGATTTGTTTAAATATGGCTGGCCCCCCACCTGTGGACCTCTTATTATGTATTCCTCACCTTCATAACCTTCGAAGACAGTGTCAGCTTAGTTCCGTCAACGTATCCCAGCTCGTCGTCATCGGGGTCCGGCGGCAGTGCGTCCACGTCGATCTCTGGCGGCGAGGCTGGCCCCCCACCCATGAACCCCGTGTAGAGGGGGCCCGATTAGTTTATGTATGGCTGGCCCCCCGCCTATGGACCCCTTATGTATTCCTCACCTTCATAACCTTCGAAGACAGCGTCAGCTTAGTTCCGTCAACGTATCCCAGCTCGTCGTCATCGGGGTCCGGCGGCAGTGCGTCCACGTCGATCTCAGGCGGCGAGGCTGGCCCCCCACCCATGGACCCCGTGTAAAGGGGGCACGATTTGTTTGTACGCATGTGGCCCACTTGACCGCAAGCACCGCACTGGAATATAAATGAAGGTTTTAGGTATAAAAGTTGTACAGATATTTCTTTTAGGTAGGTCCTGTGAGAATGTTTGTGCTATTATCCTTTTGTGGTTAATGCCAACATCTGTCTTCGACTCGAATGAACAGGTATTTACTGAAAGAGTGCGCGCCGTCTTAGATTTCATGATCACTTACCATCATGCACTATCATCATGCAATAAGCTAGAGCAGTTCCAAACATTTTAATCACTTGCTGGTAGCAAAAAAACATAAAACTGCCTTATGTCACCGAGTTGTATTGCCAGTGAATTAAACGTTAATTGTAACGTTCTCCGGCTTTAAATCGTTAGTATTCAATTTATATTCAGTAGTTTTAAGTTCCGACACTAAAGCACTCAAAAATGTCGTCCTCAATATTGAAGCCACACCTCCCAAATAAATTAGACTGTATTAAAAATTGTATTTTTACCTTCAATTTCAGATCGGTCTTCAGCTTGGCCCGGCGACGCGATGGCGTGTGCAGGTCCGGCTCCTGTTTGATCTGACCGAGCGGGATCATCGCGGGGGACGGGGAACCCATGTCGTTCATTGATGATGATAGACTTAAACCTGAAAAGTCATTACAAATCCTAACATAATGTACGTTTTTGATGTAAAGTAGTAGCTATTACAAATGCATAAGATGCTAAATTGTTTAGCTTGATATCATATTTTATCGCCTGTTTATCAGATCAATGATATAGACGTAACCCAAAAACAATCCAATTTATTTTAATACAAGTAGCCTATAAAATAATCGTAAGCAGGATAATAATATAATATACTTACTACTTTCGCCAGGGAATGATCCAGGTACTGTCACATTTCCTGCAAGTCTTTCTCTCTCCTGATTTCTTTTGATGCGTCTTAGTTGTTCCTAAAACATGGACAAATAAATTTTAATAATACAATGTGGCACAACAATTATTATTATAGTCAACTCAAATCTCCCTTTGGAAGATGCAAATGGCTGATTCTGATTTTTGCAAATGGCGCAAAATGTCAATTCTGCTTTGACATTACTTGCAAATGGCGAATGACAATTTTGGTTTGAAAAAAAAAATGATTCCTACAAAACGCCGAAAATGTAACAAACCTGAATTCTCCTCTTTTCTCTCTTCATCTCCTCTTTCTGCGTCTCGTCCATGGTAGCAAACTGCCTAATGAACGTTTCATCTTTGGTGGAGCGTATCTTCGTGTAGGCCTCTATGACCGCTGCCTTGCGCACGAGTTCCGCGCGAGTGTACCGCTGGCCGGACGCGTTACGGAATGTGCGGACTATTCTGAGCACGCGGCCTACGAAAATAAATTTAAAAAAAAGTCAGTGTGGTAGAAAGTCAGTGTGGTCTTTCTAATACATTCTGAGCACGCGAACTATGAAAATCAATTAAGAAAAAAGTCAGTGTGGTCTTTCTAATACATGCGCACACTGGCTATGAAAAGAGGTAAGAAAAGACTCAATATCATTGCAAAATTATGATCTTTCTAATACGACCGTGCGGCCATAAAGTCATCGTTATCATTTTTTCTCTAACTTTGCTAATGAAATTGCTTAGCTCATTTTACTTAAGAGCGTTTACGTCTAGCGTGGCATGTCAAGTTTAGGTAATTTCGATGCTATTTTTATTCACACTAAAATAATTATGACTGTGTGCGTGTTCTCACGCTCTATAGTCAAACCAAAATACTTTGATCCACCATCGTAAAAGTGTGCCAGGCTGTCAAGTGACAGCCCAAAGAAACTATAAAATCTTCAAATCTTCCAACACCGACTCCATAATTATAAATAAAGGTATACATTAGTCCTAATCAATAATAAATACGTAAATTCTTTATCAAATAGTAAATTATCAAAGGTTTTTTACTATTTTGAGAATATTTTATACAGCCTATGTTCAGCAGAAAAAAAAATGAATTTTAATGGTGAGAGATTTTTTCAAATCGGTTCTATTCAAAACAAACTTTTCCTGTTTACTATTCTTTTTTTATCCGGAAAATGCATAACATTTCATACCCACCAGCTGCGGGGGCAGCTAGTGGGTTATGTGGGGTTCTTCCTACCAGAAGGTGGGTAGCCCCTACACCCACTAAAAACCTGACTGTTTCTGCCATGATCCATATAGTAAAAATAGACTGTAATGAAAAATAATAATAAAATATTTTAATTACCACGTGATCGCAAAATCTACCACCAAGATTTTGCGGATACACTATAAAAGTCCAGCTACCTGTCAAAGATCAACGTACGCGTGACACATGTCAGCAGAGCACCGAGCGACGTGACCTCACTCTGGAACGCCTCGAGGCGGACTGAATTTGAACGATTCGTGCGCGGAGTTTTATAGTACTTTTCAAATACTCATAGAAAAAAAATTACAATGAATTATTTTAAATTTCAAAGTAAATATTTTAGATAAGATATTCTTCTATTATATTAAGCTATTTTTGTGTTGAATAAATGAAGAATATTGGTGAAAAAATCACTTTGATTTTTGGGTATTTCAGGTTTTTTTAATTTGTGATTTCTTATTGTAAAATGCTTAAATCTAAAAAATTTCTCAGATAACTATTTGCCCAAGGATCTATGCTATAGGACATAAATGTTTGTTAAATCGTTTTCACAGTATTTTTATAAAAATTTCAGCTTGTAAACTGACGCTAAAGTGGAAATTTACAAAACCTGTGTGGACTTATCTTGATAGAATTCTTGAATACTAAACTAATCGCAATATTTTCTCAATTAACTATTTAGACGACAAAATTGCCTAACTATTTATGCCTATAACATATTTGTAGTATTACTGGTTAATGATTGTAACGAGTTGAAAAAGTACTGTTTTTGCGCCAAACGGCGTAAACGCTCTTAAACATAAAAAGAAAACTAATTCACTGATCAAAATGACTGCAAGTAGGTTAACTTTTTCATAACTAACCTTGATTGGACGCTTGCTGCTGATCATTCTGATTGATTTGTGGCTTCTTTTCAGACTGTCCTAAGATCATCTTTCTCAGCTCTGCTCTTTCCGCTTCTTCCCTTTCCAGCGACAACTAAAATGTAGACAAGCATAATTATGTTATAGTATATTATGAAAAACTTTTCTGAAAAGGATTATAGTAATCAAGTATGTGCTTAGCATATTACCTGTTCTGTGGTCTTTTTGTTCGCCAACATATTTTCAATGTTCTTTCCCATCTCCTCCAAGTCAGACTCCTCACTGACGGAGCTTTCAGCTTCGTCAGTACTGAGCACTTCGGTACTTTGTAGCACCCTATTCTGGAGTTCGAATATACGCTGACACTCTTCTTTGTACCTAAAAGTTTGGGGGAAAATGTCGGTTTATTTTTATTTCAATTTTTATGTATGGCAACTTTGTACTGACTTGTTTGCGATTAGCTAGAATAAGAATAAGAATTTATTCTAGTTATGTTAGATAAACAAAATTCTATCCCATGGTTTTGTTAGATTATAATAGTGAGCTTCAGTTAACTTGATTTTCAAAACAGAAATATGATTCCATATTTCTGAAGTAACTTACCTTTCTTGGTGTTCAGCGATTGAAAATCTGTTCCCTCTTGAAAACTTCGTCATACCCTCTTCTCCGGCTTTGGCTTTCTCTGTCGATAGCGTTCTTACTACGTCAATGACTTCCCAACGGGACAGTTTTTTGATCTGTGAATAAAAAAAAGAATTATCAAAATCGGATACGTGGTCGTGGTCGACGAGAACTTCCTCCGTTTTTTCGTCGGTTAACAAATCGCTACAACTCTATAACCTGGTATTTCAGTTAGAAAACTTTTTATTTGAGAAGATTTTGTGTTATTATTAGAAAGCTTTGTTATAAACGTTAATAGACTTCACAATATCAAACTGTAAACTTGTGTGTGCTTTGACTCTTTATTGCCACTATAATTTTAACCTTATTCACATATCACGAGGTCGATAACCAATTGAAATGTTCAGCATTTTGTGCCTCATAGAGTCCTTACCTCTTCTTCAGGCACTCCAAACTTCCTCAACAGCGCTTTAGCGTTATTCAAGCTCAGTCTCCTCAAATCTGCATCTGTTCCCGTCACGGTCCTCTTAGGCTGCTGTTCCTCATTGGGTTGCTGCGTGGGTTTATTAGGGATGCGGACGTATGAGAAACCTTCACCGCAACCGGTGGGGTCGGCAGGGCCGGTCAGTTGGAGGAGGCATTTGCCTCGCATCGCTTGGATGTAGGCGCGAGTGGTATTCCATGGGGCTACTTTCACCTGTGATACAGAATTTGTGGTTAAATTTTTTTAAAGATGGAAACAAGATGATTTGACGTTATCCAATGATTATAAACTTTTAGGACATTAAAAAAATGCTTGGAATATACCACGAAAAGATTCTTCTCTTTGAATGGCACGCAGAAAGCGGGTTACATACTGCTTGCTCATTTGATCTACCATCATTAAAATTATCTTATCGAGAAATACTTTCAGTAACAAAATAAAACCTCTTACGCGTGGAACTCTTGGAGAACGATAGCTCGGCCAGCATAGGATGCAGCCCACCTATCGTCGATTTCAGACAACAAAATGTATGGACTTATCGTCTTAAATCGATAAAATGCCTCGATAAAATTATATCGTAGCGCGCATTCTAGGCTAGAAGGTCTCCTCTTACGAGATCAGCAGAAATCTCTTTACCATAGCTTTGACTAACCTCATCATCCATCTTCAGCTGCAGCTCCTCATCGTCGTCTTCTTGCGGGGTAAATATGAACTTCTCCCCGTACCCCGCGTCTTTCAACCTCTGTTCTGCAGCCGCCATGCTGAAGTAAGCGCAGCATTGCTCGGGAGACACCATCGCTCGGATCTCCTCTTCGGATGGCAGACGGAAGTCTGGTTTGATCACCCACCTGTTTAAGTTAGAGTAGATAAATTAAAAGGGTTTTCGATTTTAATCTGTAATTTGACATTTGCGAGAACCATAGACAACAATCAAATACGTACAAAAGTGACAGCAAAAGTCAAAAATACTGACTTAAAATCATTTGAGTACTGTCAGGTGACACAGCGCCTTCAGTTATAGATGACCCACGCTGAACTGTCCCACCAAACTCAATGACAGGGGGGCGCTACCATCGTTCAACTATATGGTTTCCAACTTGGCAAAAATCGGAACCAGCGATCCAGTATTTTGGAACTATAGCTCGATTTTCTTACGCTTCATATGAGTGAAATTGTATAAAAATTATTAAGGATGTAAAAAACATCTCGTTCGATGAATTATCAAAGTTTTAAGTGGCCTGTCCCCCACTTTCGTCATCTGATTACAGTTTGATTATTTGATTACATTATTTACATTACATAGTGATTGACTGATTATGATGTATGTAATGTCATAATAAAGAACAACTAAAAAGCAAACTTACCAATTAGAATCCAATCCCGTACGTTTGAAGTCCGCACACAGTTTGAGACGCTTTCGTATCGAGCTCTCGGAGTGTGACGGGAATGCCCTCTTGATGTCGTCCATCTTGATACGGCGCGGGTTGTCGCGCGATTTCCAGAATAATCTGTATATGTACACCTAAGTACAAAAAAAAACCTTTTAGTATCAGTTTCTCTATTACAACTACGGAGAAAGCTCACTATAGTCTTTTTCACCTAAGATGATCCGTATGACGTTTCGAGTTTGAAAGATTTAGAGATGTCACATAACTAAACCATAGCGATTTATCTATCGATTTTTTTCGAAGAGTTAGTAAAACCTACTTTTAGAGAAATATTTTGTATAGGTGTTATTTAACAAAAAACATGTTTTTTTAATTACAAATATTAATGTAACAATTTTTTATTGATAATATTCAAATTTCATGGCTCTTGTTCAAAAAAACGATTCCTAAAAAGTACTGGTTCTGTTTCTTTAAATTAAAAACTATTAATTTATTTTCAATGCGTTTATTAAAGTCAATAATCGAAAAATGTAGTTGATTTTTGTGATGTTTTTAATAACTAAGTATTCACTGCAATCGATTAATGAACCGCGGAAATAATCGATTTTATCATACAAGAAATACCCTAGCACTAAATCTATTCCGTTTCACACATTGCGAACATTAAATAAAAAATATTTTTACATGGTATTTAATTAAAATATAATCAATAGACTCAGATTTTACTATATATTTCAAGACAAGTAGTTAATTTATTTTTATTATATTGCTGATAAAATACAAATATTTTTTTCAAAAATATTCTGCATATGTAGTATGCGTAATATGGATAACCTTGAAGTGTCATACGGATCATCTTACGTGAAAAAGACTATAGAAAGTTGTGAAAAAGTTTTACTTACATCTCAGTCTGATCATTTAAAAGATCCCTATCTTTTATTATTATCCCTACACCCCTGTGTATAGTTTGCTTAGCGCCCATTCAATAAGGAAACATACACTACTTAAATAAATGTTTACTTTGGTTGGATAATTTACCTGTAAAAAGTCTCGAACGAAATTGTTGGCTCTCTTTGAATTTGGGCCAGGAACTTCGTACAGGGGACATTCTTGACCTGCCACATATAACGCGTCAATTTCGCGGATGTAGTATGCTTGTCTGAAACAAATACATAATGATAAAAAATATTTCCAAATACAGGCCTCACTATAATTTCCTCGTGTATCCATTTCATATGTAATAAGGTAGACGATTCAGAGCTTTGTAAAGGTAAATTTTAAAGCATCAGAAAATGACACTGTTCATCGGATACATTTCACCGCATACATTATTGCTGTCGTCTTTCGCTAATGTCGAGTCAACGATCCATTCACCGAACTACAGTATGCAACGGTTGGACTTCGAACGGTGGTTCAACTGATGAGTACTAACAGTCTGCAGACCACTGACTACCATTTACCGCTTCTTTTATAGTCTACTCTGTTCATCTGCTCCTAATGACGACGTAAATTATTCAGTAATTCAGTCAGAATAAGGTTCAAAATGCCAACTTACCTAGTTCTAATAATGAGGAAGTCAGTCTGAGGCAACGTGTGTTCGTATATCGGCGCGCGATACATATTGTTCTCTACCACGGGTTGCGTCGCGCCCGGGGCCAGTATGCCGAGGAAAGGCGATGTGTGCGCGTACGCAGTTTCACCGTATTTTAGCGGTTTTGGGCCGTTGTCCTGATGAAACAAAGATTTATCTTATTATTTTTGTATTTTTTTTTAAATGAATTAAGCCGAACCAGACAGACATTTTACAATATGTATAAAAAAACACTCAATATTTAGTAATAAATAGATTTAACTTTCACTATACAATACATGCAATTTATAAAATAAAATAATTTCAATAATTAACATAACATTAGAAATTCAGCTGCTTTTTCGCGCTTATAATATCGAAAATTATATTGTATTCTGAGATGAGATGAAATAGCGCAAAAACATGTTAATTTATATTGACAAGTCTGTTGAATTAATTAACTGTGAACTTTATGTCCACCGCACTAGAATTTTAGTAGCTTGATAATCTTCATCTCAGCTTACACATAGCCTGACTAAATATCGAAAGAACGTAGAATACATACAATCATATCAAATAAATAGACACATAAATATAAAAAATACACTTACGGTATTCATGACATCTGTTTGCTTAAGTGATATTAATATAATTAAAAAATGTGCATTTCAAACCATACAAATATTAAAATATATTTACACTTTCATTTTAATAATAATTCGTGTACGAAGACTTTGAAATGATTACGCGTGGACTAACGCTGGGAATAATTTACGACCAGTAACGAACTCTATAGGTATAGCCAGAGTAAATACAAATAAGTAGGTCATCTTCATAGGAACGCACGGGCGCGGTTTGTATGTGAGCGCGCCAACACGTATGCGGCGCGCACGCACACACTGACAAAATTTAGCGGTGATTAGCGGTCAGGTGCGCCGAATTTTGTATTTTGTAGTATTTACTCTGGCTTAACTCACTCAGTGCCCGAGGTATTGGAGTGCCACGGGAGGGGAGACATTGACATATTATGATGTGCCAGAGCATACAAATCTAAAGATCTGAAGTCTCGCTGACGTTTGGCCGTCACGCTCTTCCATGCCGCTACCATACCTCAGGCACTCAGTTAAGCGCTGACCTATAATTGGATCAATAAAATTGATTACACTAAATAAATAATATAACCTTACCTTGGAAGTGGTTCGCTTATAATAGTTCTTGATCTTAGAGCACATTCCCACTTGACTGATCAGCGGTGGGTGTTCTTCGCAGAATTCAATCAGGAGAAGTTCGCCGTCTCGCCCGCTCAAGTCTTCGGGCGTTCTCATGAAGAACACGTCACCACCTCCCGATGCCAATCGCTCGGCCTCACGTTGCTTGAAGAAATTATTGGTTTATTTAGTTTAGGTCCCCTAAGAGTAAGAGGATAAGAGATTTCGCAGAAGCATTTTTAATTCCTTTAATTTGAAACGTAAACTGTGGCGTATATCAAGTTATTAAACCTTGTTTTGTAATACTGACCAGCAAGTTTTTAGCAAAGAGCTTCATTTAATATAATATTTTAAACTTTCGCGTTCCATTTCAAAAGCAGCCGAAACGTCAAGCTGTGAGTAAATAATGTAACTCAGACATAAATGTGGCGTTAAGACCCGTGTCTTTCTATTTTAGCTTCATTTGATGTTCAAGCGAAACGAACTGTGTATTCATAATTTCATTACTTAATTAACTTTCTACTAAAATATCAAGTTCTATTTTTTGCATGGACCTGTTTTGTTTATCATCTTCCTTACTTCTTCGTCCTCGTGTTTAACAAATTTCGCACACCTGATGCGCATCCCAAGGCAATATGAATAAGCTTCTAACCAAGAGGTCTACTATAGAACGTAGCCTCTATTTTAAACATTGTCTAGAGTTCCATGATGATCTCCACCTCTTCAATTATCAGGTCGCAGCGTGGTGCGAGTTCCTGCCCAGCGGATGGCAACTCTCTGGGCAGGTATTCGTCCCACGCTGCGTTATCCGATACTCGGCTCCAACTCTAGAACCTTCCATCCTCTTCAGCCTTTCTTCATATTACATTTGAATGTGCCTCGAAATGTATAATTTTGAAGATATTCTTACATCTAGATAGAAAGAAAACTATTCCTAATGATCATACCCTATTTTTATAGAACGATTATTCAATAGGATCGCAACGCAGCGATTTGTTGTCATTGACGTTTAGTTACGTTGTCCCATTGAAAAACAGTTCTAAATCCGTATTCATAACTATAAGGGTAATTTCGTTAGAACGATTACTCGATAGGATCGCATTCAGCGATTTGTTGTCGTTGAAGTTTTGTTACGTGAATGAGGTTACTGTTCTGTCACAGACTAGTAAAGTAACTAAGACAGTGGCGCCAACTACAGACATTAAGTTAAACTATTTATCATTTTTTTACACATGACTTCAGAGTTGATAACCATAAACAAAACACTAACCTTAGCCTTCTTCTTGATATGTTTAAGTAGGGGTTGCACTGGGTGCATGCCAGGCGCGGCTAACGGTCCATAAGACAGTTTCCTCATGGCCGGACGATGGAATGCCCTCAGCCTAGCTGGTCCCATATGGGTTTGTATGAATGGAGCACGTAGTTCCACTACTGGCGTGCTGTGTTGGATGAGAGGACCTCCACCCACTTTGAGACGAGGGTTTTGGGACTTGGGTTGGTAGTATCTGTAATAGAAATGTAACGTTAGTCCTTCATTGTTAGAATAACGCCCACCACGTCAAGTC
Source organism: Ostrinia furnacalis (assembly GCF_004193835.3). Classification (NCBI taxonomy): domain Eukaryota; kingdom Metazoa; phylum Arthropoda; class Insecta; order Lepidoptera; family Crambidae; genus Ostrinia; species Ostrinia furnacalis. The sequence goes on from NW_021137693.1 coordinate 1,242,591, forward strand.
AAAATGGTTTTCCATTTTTATGTATTACGGTTAGTTAGGTGGTGCAACTGGAATAAGGTTGTGTTATCAACTTTTTGGCTACTTTGGGTGTCACGAACGAATTGACACTGACTGTACTAGTGGACCAGTAACCAAGTACTTCAAGTAAGTACCTATGGAACTTATTCCCGCAGTATTAGGAACTTTTTATTTGTACATTTTCTATGTCCAGCATTTGATAAACCTATCCCATTTTCACAGAAAAACACTTACACATCATTGGAAATGTTGAAAGGATCTCTGTCAGGTGACTTCGGCGGCGGCGGCGGGGCGTCTTCTTGCAACACGTTAATGACGCCGGCTTTGCCCAGCAATATCTTGGACTTTTTGACGTGCGGGTGGGGTATCTTCACTTTGGGCGCTGGTCCTCTTTCTTAAATACAAGAATAATAAAATAAGTATGCATGTAAAATAAAAGCCCACTACCAAGACCCAGATCTAGGCGAATAACTCTTCTCGTCAGGTCTTTTAAAAATTCTTGTACATATCCGAATATACTTGCTTCGAGACAAAATATGAGCTAAGAAAATGCAGCAAAAAAACTCAAACATTGAAATGTCAAGTGTTTTCCAAAATACGTAAGCCATACTTAAGTTGTAGACTCACTGTAAAATGTTATTACAAAACACTTTTTTATTTCAATTATGATGTTGTAATTTTTTATGAATCACAAAATCTATGAAAAAACTGAAAAATTTCTAAACTATTATTGAAATAAAATTGACCGAAATTGAACGTTTTTGACAGTTTGTGACTTGTTTTTGACCGTTTTTGACCAATTTGACCGTAAATGACGGTCAGTCAAATTCAGCCGCTTTAGTCATTTTCAACACTACTTATACCTCAGGTACCTACAGACTGATTAAAGCGCTAGACCTAGTTTCATTAATTCAGACACGAATATTTCAGTAACCAAATGATCATGAAGACTGATAAAAGTGCTTTTTTAAAGCCTACTTACAGAAATAAATGAGTTTTACTGATATTTCATCTTACCTCTAGTAATCTTAGACGGGTCCACATCATCTGGTATCCCCAGGATAATGTTCTCGTCATTCGGATCCAGCGTCAATATCTTCGGTTTTGGTATCTTGGGCATGCACTCGGCGTCCCATATAACTTCCTCTTCCCATGTCCCGTAGACCAGCTCCTCGTTTTCGACGGGGAATATGCTGTACCAGGTGTTGTCTTCGCCGTCGGCGGCAGTCGCGTTCGCTTGGGCGTTCGGGCCGGTTGCTGATGAACTGTGGGGTTATGGGTTATGTGAGCATTAAGGTGGCAGTTAACTAACTAGAAAACAGCACTAGTGAACACTAGTCTTTAGAAGAAAGAAAGAAAGGAACATAGGCGATCATATTTCATAAAAAAAGTAGACCTAAATTGTGACTCACTGAGGCTGGGTGCACCATCTAACTATAACTTTAAGAAACGTCTAAAGTCTGTAGTACTCCATACAAAAAACACCGGTTATGATTATAGTCACGGTTAAAATATGTGGTGCAACTCAGAATGTCATAGCTTGCCTAAGAATGTCATTGCTAGTCAACAAGTGAACAAACTATCGAGAGCAACTAGAAGTCCAAGCTAACCGGGAGTGGCAGTAGTCTTGTAACCATCAAACATTTCAGCCAATGGCATTTCAAGGCTAAACTTTAGTCTATCCCATGAAGTTTTTTTCATCCAGCTCCTATCTTCTTTAGGTCAGTCATCAGTCCATCAAAACCTATTCATTGGAATCTTATAATGACACTCACGTGGCCGGTTTGGCAGTCAAAGCTGCCGGCGGCTGCGGTCTCGGATGTGAAAACTGCTGTGCGGTGCGGCTCACCGATGTCGGGACCCAGCCGGCCGCGTTGCTCTTACTGTTTAGCCGAGCTAGCACCTGCAATACACGAGCGTCACAAGCAATTAACGTTCTGTCTGTTAGAAGATTGTTCATCGTAGATTTATCACTCTTTTTAATTCATTAGGCATATTATGCGTGAATTATAGAAAATGCAAGCAAGAAAAACTACAGTTCGGGAGCTAGACTAATTTACTCCAGTGACATTATTAATAAAAAATACAAGCAAAATGGCTGTCGTCCGTTCCGATCGGAGTTTCTTTTTAAGAGAGACGTGTGATTTCGGTTCAGCTGCGCGCACACCCAGAACTAGTGTTGTAGCGCGGCGCTAGTGATGTTGCGTGCGTGGCGCGAACACATAGGTTATTACACTAGATACGAGATTATTGTGTAGTGATTTTTCCCTAACCACGAATGTAATTTTATTTAAGTATATTTCGCTTACCTTTTGTTTTATCTCGCTGCCGTCCCAGATGACGTCATCCTCCCACTGCAGCTGTGAGACCATCAGAAACGAGTCGTCAGGGAACCCACTGTCTGGGCTGTCGGATGTCTCTCTTTCTTCCTCTGGCTCTTGCTCTGGGTCCTTTGGCTTCTCTTCCCTTTCTCGATCGGGGGATGGCGCCTAAAAATTATGGTTATGGTTATGGTCATGGTCATTGTAATGGTAATTGTTTTATTAAAGTTATCTGATGTGAACCCCGCTTTCCAAAATGACGCTTTAAGCTAGATTCAATCACAAGCCAGCATATATTCAAACTAGGTAATAGGAATATTTGAAGCAATCACAAAATAGATTCATACTGGATTGTCATTTTACAATCGCAGAGTAGGTTTACACTTGAGTGTCATTTCACAATATGGGCCTCAAAGGTAACTATTAATACAAAGTTCCAAGTAATATCAATCTAAACATTAGGCTAAGAAGTCAGGCAACATGAAAAACAACTTTCTTTTTGAAATGCAAAGACATAAGAAATGTGATACACAGACAACTGGCTGAGAAAAGATACTATTATCTTAACCTAAACAATGCCTTATAACTGATGTCTAAAAGTTAGGTTTATGACAAAATAAGACAATTAGTTTTGCAGGACAATTAAATCGCACTTAGCCTCTTGATTGGGCCATTCTGCATGATAAGACAAGTACCTTCAACTTAAATCCATAGTCGAACCCATCTCCGGTTTCAGGTACGTTCAACATGTCGTACCACACTTGCGCCGGACCGAAGCGCCAGTGAGCCGGCGTCGGCCGCTGCGACTTGTCGCCCGAGTTTGACGTGTTGTTATCTGCATTTGCCTGAGGATTCTCTTCCATTGGTCTAGAAAAATAAGAAAATTACAATACTTCACTAGTATACATTATAGGGCACAGGACCAATTGTTGTGGAAATCCTTGGGGAAGTCGTTTGTCCAGCAGTGGACGTCATTTTACACATCTCCAATATAGCTTCTTGCTTGCTTCTATTGACTGAGATTGGGCAACTTTACATTATTATATTTTTACTGTACGAGATAAAAGTATCCCTGAAAACACCAGACGAGATAGATGACGCAACCCAATATATTACTAATCTAATACAAAGGGCTTGCTGGATCAACACTCCCCTAAAAAAAGAATCAAATTGCAAAGTGGGTGGGAACTTACCTCTCGAGATCAAACGCCAAATACTAGAGAAGAGAAAACTACGTAGGATATGGCACCAAACTGGGCATAAAAGTGACAAGACTGCACTAAACAAAGCCATTAGAGAGTTGAAAAACTCAATAGATATTGTAAATGATGCCACACTGAGGGACAAACTGGAAAATTTAACTGCCACGAAATCCACAGAGTACTCTCTCTGGAAGTTTACAAAGGAGTTGAATAGGCCACAGCAATATAAATGCCCCCTAAGGGCACAGGTTGGTTGGACTAGGACAAGTAAAGAAAAAGCCAACGTTTTTGCAAAACACCTATCCACCATTTTTACACCTAATGAAGGCAGCAACGCGGAGTTTGAAAATGAGGTCGAATGTACACTGCAGCAGGACCTGCAACTGTCCATTCCACCAAGACCGGTCACAGTTGGGGAACTGAAGAGAACCGTATACAGATTACAAAACAGAAAGGCCCCTGGATTCGATCTCATTACAAAAGAAATTATCATGCAACTCCCCAGGAAGGCATTGGTTTTCCTGGTCGTTCTCTTTAACGGTATGCTTCGAGTACAATATTTTCCCAGATTATGGAAGGTATCAATAGTAACAATGATACACAAACCGGGAAAGCCCCCGGAGGACCCCTCGTCGTACAGACCCATAAGCCTCTTGCCTGTGCTGTCTAAAGTGTTTGAGAGGATCCTCTTGAGCAGAATATCACCCATACTCAATGAAAACCTAACAATACCTCAACACCAGTTTGGTTTTAGACAGCAGCACTCTACGGTAGAACAGGTGCATCGGGTGTGTGATAGAATAAGACAGTCCTTCGAAAAAAAGGAATACTGCTCCGCTGTATTCTTGGATATCCAGGCAGCCTTTGATAAAGTGTGGCATAGAGGCCTCCTCTACAAAATAAAAACATACCTACCGCATAGTTTTTACCTATTGATGGAGTCATACCTCACAAACAGAATTTTCCAGGTGAGAGAGGACGGAGAACTGTCTGTTATAAAAGATGTAATGGCGGGAGTTCCACAAGGATCTGTGCTTGGCCCCGTATTATATACTATCTACACTGCTGACCTCCCAGAAACACAAGATGTAACAACGGCTACATTTGCTGATGACACTGCAATCCTAGCAAGCAGCAAGGATCCAATTGCAGCATCCGCCGTCTTGCAAAATAGCCTTGACAAAGTCGACGAATGGATCCAGAAATGGAGAATAAAAGCCAGCACAACTAAATCCGTGCATGTCACGTTCACATTAAGGAGGGGAAGCTGCGCTCCAGTGAAAATGGGAGGCAATGTATTGCCACAGAGTGAATCTGTTCGATACCTCGGTATGCATCTGGACAAAAGGCTGACCTGGAAAAAACACATCAAAACAAAAAGAGACGAGCTGAATATACGGTTTAGGAATATCTACTGGCTAATGGCACGTAACTCCAAACTGTCGATCGACAACAAACTGTTGATATACAAAGTGATCCTGAAACCAATATGGATGTACGGCGCACAGCTGTGGGGAAGTGCTAGTGACTCTAACATAAACATAGTGCAGAGACTGCAGAATGGCATCCTAAGAACCATCTCAAATGCACCATGGTTCATTACCAACACTGAAATCCACGAAGCTCTGAGCATGAGAACTGTTAGGGAGGAGCTAAAGCTGACAGGGAATAAATATAAAACGCGACTGGAAAATCACCCAAATCAGTTGGCTACTGCGTTGGCAACCATCAGCTACACTAAACGACTGAAGCGCCACGATATACTTGGTGACAGATGGTGAATGAGGAGTATCCTGCTGGGGAGCTCCTTCAACATGTCAGAACTGCATGGAACAAATCTGCTTATAGTTTGGGACTGATTGCAGATGAGCGCAAAAAAAAAAATTATTTTTACTGTGTTTTTATTAATTAAATGATTATTAATTATTATTAAATGACATGCATTATGATTTATCTGTAATTAGTCTTATAAGCACTTTGGAACCTGTATTCTGTTACATTTTAAGATGTAACAGAATACAGTAGGTATAATTTTTGACAGAGCAGCTAAATTCGTATTTATTGCGACAATTTACAAGTGAACTAATTTTAATTATTTATTTATTTAATTGTAATTTTTGTAATTTCTGTTCCAAAATATTGTGAATAACTGTTTACAGATAGATATTTACCTGAGGAACTTCTCCTCATCATCGCTAGCGCATTGTAGTTCTTGAGTTTCGGGAATCTGTGGTGGGGTATCGCTACTTGTGCTCCCACTGCGCTTACGGCGCCTACGTTTCTTCACACCACGCCAGATCTGTGGCAAGCTAGAGAGTTTTCCCGGACCGAAGAGTCGAGAAAATAATAAAACCTGAAATAAAATGAAGTACAAACTTACATAAATCAAGAGATAGATTAGAAAATTATAAAACCGTAACCCAACTACAGAAAGGCATTTGTTTTAATTGACTCTTGATTTGGATAAGTGTGCGTTTAAAATGCAAATTACGCACGACACTAAAATTGGCAACGCGCTATGGAGGGCATACGGAAATACAAAGATAGGTACATAGATAGACTACTACAATCATAACCCTTTCTTTTGATTTTGCTGTAGGCAGTTAAAAATTAATTTTATTAAATCTTTTCACTCACTTTGTCAGGTCTAAAGTCTGGGAACAGCTCTGTCACATCTGTGTTGGCATACTTTGAGGGTAACATGGCCGCCAGTGGAGTCTCCAGTTTTTTTGACTTATCAATCTTTTGAGGTTTCCTAGAAAAGTGGATGACAACACAAATGTTCAAGTAGGTATTAAAAACATTTTTATAGATCATATTTGAAAAAATAAATTTAATAAATTACTTACGGAATAACAGATGGTGGAGGCATGAGGCCTCCGTCTCCTTCCATATCTCCCTCGTAGCCATCATCAGTAGTAGGCTGGCGATCACTTTCATCGTAAGCACTGTCCTCATCAATTTTGACGCTTTCTGTTGGTTCAGGCTGAGGACAATCGCTCAAGGAATCGGACACAGGTTTTACATCGTTTTGTGCACATTCCTCTACCTCCATGTCTTGTTTTACATCCTGTGCATCTTGGTTAGCACTAATGTCTACGTCCTATTAGTGGTGATTTAAAACTAGCGGTTAGAACACAGGTGAATAATAAAAATAGCATTACTCTTTAATAAATCATTTCACTAAATTGTGCAATATTATGAACCAAGTACTGTTTTTAATTTTTTCATAAACTTTTTTTTATTTTTTTTTATGCTACAGATAATGCTACAATTATTTGATGGATAATGTGAGGTTGTTATTGACAAAAACATTCAAAAGGTGAAGAAACATACAATAATACTAAGTGCATTTTACATTACAAACAACAATAACCATTACCATGATTAATGACTTTCATTAACATAATGTATAAAACCAATGTGCTTTTTTAATCCACGAGTACACATAGTGCTAATACATATACAAAAAGTAATTTATAAGTTTCAAGTATTTTTTTTTTTTTCAGATAATAATAGAAACTTGGTGTCCCCATAACATTTTACTAGTAAAATTTACGTAGAGATACATATTTTAAACAAATCAGTAGCAATAAGAACTAATTGACACATTCATCATACAAAATCTTCAATAACTTACCTTTATATCTTCGGCAACATCATCTATGTCAAAGAAATCAACAGCAGAAGGGCTTTTTTGAGTGTAATCTGGAAAAAAATATGCTTTATGTTTTAGGATATTTTTTTTTAACAACAAATGTGTGCCACTCTCAGATCATAGAAAGAGAATAGATATGAAGTCGCGCGTAACTACAACGAGAACCAGTGTCCCCACATTTCCCCCACCACAGCTCCCACACACACATTCAACTGTGTAAAAACAAAGCGACTGTGAGTCTACGACAACATGTGCAACCGGCTTAAAAGTGCTGTGATTGGCCAGAAGGCGTGCCTTCTGGCCAATCAATGGCCGCGTGACGTGACGCACACATAGAAAACGCTAGTGAGAGAACAAAGATAAAATGGAGTCGACAAGATATCGATACTTTAAATCGCTAGGGGCAAGGCTCGAAACTGGTTTCACAAAATGCTTATGTATGAAAACCTTTTTATTATTATACGTTATTATTAACTACTATCACGCATTTATTTTTTAATTATGGCGATCTGCGTACCGCATATGTTTATAAAAAATAATGCCTATATTAGGCTTTCAACTAGCTCTTATAGTAATTACATAGTTGACAGTTACTAATTACTTATACTGTTATTATTTTTTTTGGAAAATCTTATAATCGCAAGTAACACATAATTTTTTTATTTAAAATTACAAAATAGAAAATTATAATTTACTTCTATTTATCGATAATCGGAAACCGCATTAGAACACGAGCACGGCACTATGTTACGACCGGCACATGCGGCCGTACTGTGTATTTTCACACGACAGTGGATATCGGAAGAAATTAAATACATTGCGCAGTAGTTGAGCATGACATAAAGTGGTTGCTAACTAAATCGTCAATGTACAAGTGTGTTAGAATTTTTATCACCACTGATTTCGATATCGCAGTAACTGTTACGGCACTGAATTCGTTCGTAAAAATGTTTAGTTTTTTTTATTTATAAGCAAAATACCAATGGATTTGCAATACTTACATGTAGTAAATGACTCCATTGTTCCTGTAGTTCTTCGTTTCACTTGTTTTATTGCACGTAACGACGCATTATCCAAAATATCGGAGAACATTTCCTTAGTACGACTGAATCGCGACTAACCTAGCTACGCGGCCGATGTTCGTTTCTGGGCATATCGCGGAGACACGCGCCACGCCCCCGTTTCACATCTATTCCCTTCTATGATCTGAGGTTTCACTGCTATTTCAACTCATAAATAGTAAAGCAAACAACAAAATTCACACACCTTTCTCCTCATCATCTTTGGATGGTTCCTCGCCCTCCAAAACTTCGGACAACATCGACCCCAATCCAAGTCGCGTAAGAGATGATAGCATCCGCTTGGAGTCTCCATCCAGGAGCCCATCATCTTCAAGCTGACCGCTTTCATCAATATTACCGAAAAGGAATCCGGTTAGATCAAGACCCGAGCGGGCTTGATCCCCTGGGTCGTCACTGTCACACATCTTTTTTGTTAATGTTTCTCTTGACTAATAAGTCTAACAACTAACTATTTTTTGAAAAATACATGATTTTTATAGAAAAATGGTGAGACGAACCAAGCTTCGTTTGTATTTTTTGACACTTGAAAGAAATGACGTTTTGTGACGTACACTGTCAGCTGTCAAACCTGCCACAGACTATCGCTCTTCTTCTTCTTTTTTGATGATGTTGGCAATACACGTCGAGGTCGACTTGATTTGTGCCATTTTCAGTCCCACCTACCCCCTTCCTTACATTTTAATTTCTATGTTATGTACTATTTGTGGTGTCTCAATTTGTGTTGTCTTTTTTGTTATAGGTACACAAATAATAATTTTGCTTATTATTAGAAACGTTAAATATTTTTTTTTTTTTTTTAATTTGTGGCAACCAAACCTCTCTGGGAGGTTTATTTCTGCCAATGTCGAGTGAAAAATATTGACATAGTTATCAATAGAACGTAGGTGTTTCAGTTCTATTGATTTTTCGTGGATTCCGTGGAGTTAAGTATGCCCGTAAGCAGGTTTCGAGACGACACCGGGTCCAAAGCGGGTTGTTCATACGACAACCCACTCGACACTCGATGCGCGCTCAAATTCGAAGTATTTCAATGTTTTTTATAATTTATCACTTCACTGCACTTTAGAACACAAAATAACACCAAATTTGTACACTAAAGTCCATTAAATAATAAATTGAAACCATTAAAACAGATCTACCATGCTTCCCGTTCAACTACCCTCCACGGACAATATTTTTGTTTTTACTTTGTCAAAACTGTTTACGTGACATTGGCGAAATCATGGTTCTCAAAACCAAGCCGTTGCCATAAAAAAAAAGAAGAAGAAGAAGTATACAGGGTGACAGGTAAAGCGATATACATCCCTTGATATAAAAAAAAAATATATAGGGGTTAAAGTAGAGCTTATTTGCAGTCATTTAAGTCATATGACACCATCTCCGAAACTTGTTCATTTCCAAGTTATTCAAGATTTAAGTATTTTTTAAAAAATCTCCAGTTTTTATGTTAAAATGTACCCTTGTAATGAAGAATACGGAATAATGTTAACTTTTTTGTTGTATTCGTATAGCTAAATAATAAGATTGACATTTTAAATTAAAATTTGCAAGAAAGAATCGTCATTAGAGTCATTACTCAAGTAAAAGCTAAAAAACCATGTATCATATTGCAAAAAAAATATGTTTTATGTAATTAAACGAAGAATTTCCAAGAAAAAATGTATGGAATGTTGTGTACAAATTACAGAATTTAGTTCCTTGATTCATTAGCTATTCAAAAAGGTACAGGTGTTTAACAAACGCTACATAATTATTTTTTTATTTGAATTTAAACGTCTAGTAAGATACTTTCATAAAAAAAACTAGCGGCCGCTAGTCCGCCCGCGACTTCGTACGCGTGGATCCCGTTTTACCCCCTTTTCCCGAATTTTCTTTGCTTTAAACCTCACGGAGCCCGAGACCTTTCCAACGAATGCAAAACCGTGGAAATCGGTTCGTGCGTTCTGGAGTTATAGCGTCAGGGAGGAAAACCCGACTTATTTTTATACAGGGTGTCCCAAAAACAATGGATAACCCTGTAACCATCGATAGGCCTCGCCATGGTCTCCCTAACGTCCAATTTTGACCCCAGTAAAAATATCACCGGTTTCAAGATTTTTAAGTTTTTGAGCATTTTTAGAAAATTGCCACCTGCGATTACTTTTTCTCATGCCATTTCTACAAATGAGGATACTTTTCAATCTAGTTTTTTTCTTTATCACAAGGGATAGTTGGGCTATCAAAAAAAAAGATTAAAGTTCAACAAACTAGTTTAAAAGTATGAAAATTTTAAGAAATTGCAGAGAAGAAGGAAAAATTAATTCATTGTCTTGCACTTTTGATCAGCCATTGTGTAAAAAAAATGTAGGAAGACTATCGTGCCCATTACCTTAAAAACTTCCTTGGTTAATTGAGATTCTAAAAAGGTATCACAAGCCTATGTATTCTGTATTATTTTTATGTTATGGCCACTTGAATAGCAACTAGTATGAAAACTGCAAAAATGAGTTTTTCTCGTAATAGTTAAACTAGGACTGCATAGTGGCATTAAATACAAATGGATAATTTTTAGCGTAGGAATTTTAATAAAGCAACATTTAATCATCATCATCATCATCATTTCAGCCATAGGACGTCCACTGCTGAACATAGGCCTGTACCCCAATGATTTTCATAATGACCGCTTGGTAGCGGCCTGCATCCAGCACCTTCCTGCTTACTTTTATGAGGTCGTCGGTCCACTTTGTAGGTGGACGTCCTACGATGCGCTTTCCGGTACGTAGCCTCCACTTGAACCCTGTTGCCCCATTGGCCGTCCGTTCTGCGTTTTTGTGATTACTTAATTTTTGTTTTAAACCTTATAAATGTGCCTATAGACAGATACCCGTGATAATACACGGCTCGGAAACGTGGATTTTTTGGACAGCGTGCTATGGAAGGGGCTATGCTCGGGTTTCTTCACGAAACCGTATCAGAAATTAGGAGATCCGTAAACGAACTAAAGTCGCTGACATAGCTCGACGGATCAGCAAGCTGAAGTGGCAATGGGCAGGGCACAGTAGTTTGCAGAACTGAGGCAGCAGGGTTAAAGTGGAGGCTACGTACCGGAAAGCGCATCGTAGGACGTCCACCTACAAAGTGGACCGACGACCTCATAAAGGTAAGCAGGAAGGTGCTGGATGCAGGCCGCTACCAAGCGGTCATTATGAAAATCATTGGGGTACAGGCCTATGTTCAGCAGTGGACGTCCTATGGCTGAAATGATGATGATGATGATGATAAAATGTTGCTTTATTAAAATTCCTACGCTAAAAATTATCCATTTGTATTTAATGCCACTATGCAGTCCTAGTTTAACTATTACGAGAAAAACTCATTTTTGCAGTTTTCATACTAGTTGCTATTCAAGTAGCCATAAGATAAAAATAGTACAGAATACATAGGCTTGTGATACCTTTTTGGAATCTCAATTAACCAAGGAAGTTTTTAAGGTAATGGGCACGATAGTCTTCCTACATTTTTTTTACACTATGGCTGATCAAAAGTGCAAGACAATGAATTAATTTTTCCTTCTTCTCCGCAATTTCTTAAAATTTTCATACTTTTAAACTAGTTTGTTGAACTTTAATCTTTTCTTTTGATAGCCCAACTATCCCTTGTGATAAGGAAAAAAACTAGATTAAAAAGTATCCTCATTTTTAGAAATGGCATGAGAAAAAGTAATCGCAGGTGGCAATTTTCTAAAAATGCACAAAAACTTGAAAATCTTGAAAACGGTGATATTTTTACTGGGGTCAAAATTGGATGTTAGGGAGACCATGTCGAGGCCTATCGATGGTTACAGGGTTATCCATTGTTTTTGGGACACCCTGTATAGTAGATTAATAAATAAAAAAGTCACACTACCAACTATTCTTGGGTCTCAATAAATGAAAAACTTAGTATTTTAATAATAATTGTATCACCTAATTTTATCTAGGTACATTATTTTAAGCCCTGCTCAAACTGTGAGCCCCGTCTTCTAATACGCTCATAGTCTGTTTCTCACTTTTGTTTTTGTGACTCTTGTTGTCAAACTGCTGAATACCTTGAGCTGCCCTCTGAATGCGCTCACGAAGCTCTTGCTCGTTGTTTACCAAATACATTCACATTGAACAATTTATTTATTAAATCATCCAAAAGGTTTAAACAAGTTACCCCCTGGAGTTCATTAATGTTATCAGACTTTCCTATTTTTTACCCGTAGATAATATTCTAGTGAGGATTTACATCTGTAATATCTAAATTAGAAACTATACTCGCATATAAACCTCCTATATTCAGTTTATACATTTTACATTAACGCTTCGCCAACGGCGTAAACACCACATAAACCTAGCTCATAAATAAGCCGTGCCTCAGTTTCATAAGGCTCCATGAGCCAACTCAAAACAATAGGCAGCGGAGGCCCCTATTATGGCCTCTAGCGTGTTGTCCAACTCCATCTGAACCCGGAGTTGAATTAGGGAACTATTTCGCGTAAATTGGCAGCGAACGGATAAAGCTCTCCAACACAACCGAGGGTGGCGGGAGTGGGTTATAAAATACAGAGATGGACTCTAAGCGCCGTCATGACGTCGTCATGTGCCCTGGAAAGGACCTACGAGTATATGAGTACCTACTGAATAAACTATTTTATATATTTTTATTTTATTATCGAAGTATCTTTGCGCGTAAAATTTCAATGGTGAAGTTACTTGTTTTTCAACTCTACCAAGAAGTGAATAATTGAAAATGGACCTAGGATCTAATCCCCTTACTAATAAAAAGTTACACAGTTGTTGATCACTCTTTTAAAATTACATTTCCATACTAAACGTCACTTTATATTAAAACACTGATCAACGAGCGTGTAAGTTTTATTAGTAAGGGGGTAATAGTTTTATGTAAACTCGTATTAGTGAACATCAAGCTGTTACTCGATGAAGGCTTTACTAATGGCAAATAGTCTCCATCACTGACTGAGTATGAATATTTATTCTGTGGAAGTATAAATACCTTAAAAAGAAGTCAATTAAATACTTAACAAGACAAAATATCTAGGTGTTAAAGGTCACAGCTTATTACAGCAGATATTTTCAGGCGACAAACTACCTACATAAATAAGTAATGAAACATACGGACGAAATCTTATAAATTGTACCTACTTATCTGTAAATTATTGATGACGCTCCACCTACACACACACGTTTTGATATTAAAAATGTACCTACATTTTCTGGGAAAGGTGTGACAAAAATAGGTGGTTCAATAAATAATTATTGAAGTTGGTAGCTTTCCAGTTCCAATTTCCAAGTAATTCCTTAAGGCCGGGTAGCAGAGAAAATGGCGAAAATGAGGTTTTCATTTTTCATTTTTGAGGTACTAAACAGTAAAATTAAAGGCTAAGATTTTTATTGGGCATAGTTGAGGATATTTTCTAGGGCTATTAACGGATGGAAACACGATTTGATGAAGTTGACTCGATAGAATAAATTCCCAAAGTTACCTCTATTCGTTTTCTAATTATGGTTTTATTTTTAAAATAAGCGATTTGAGATTCTAAATCTTTTACTAAACTAAAGTTCAGAAATAACTTGAGGGCTTTTAACGGATGGAATTTTTATATTGCGTCTTATTTAGTTACTATGTTAAAAAATGTGGAAAAAATCGTCCATGACGGCTTGGACAATCTCAATCAGTCGCGCGGTCAGGGTTGCCAACTCGGATTTTGAAAAAGTCGTAGGACAGATTAGAAAATTACGTAGAAATGGTACAATTTCCTTAAAGAAAATACGTAGATCTACGTACTTTTTTTTCTGAGTGAAATGAAGAGAGTAGGGGTAGGTAAAAGTAATAAAACGACAATTTATATTACCCTAAAAGTAGTAAAGTACACTTAAATTGTGTATCATTTTCAGAAATGTTTTATAGTGAAGATTCACTTTGACCGTTTGACGGTTTACACATACACAATCAAGTCACGTCAGATTTCAAATTTCTTATCAGATCAAAGCTGTTCAGTGACATTTACAGGGGGGCGCTGTACAGCATTTTTTCTATGGGGAAATGTCAAAATAACATTAGTTCCGACTTTTGCCACATGCCAAATAACCGTGATCGGATCTACTAATGTTAGTGCATTATTGAAGTTAAGTTTTATTGCTTTTGGAAACTTTTTATGGCGACCAGATGTTGACCTTTCTTGGGTATGCGCTTTGAAATTTTTTGTGCAATAGATGTCTTTTATAGAATGTGTTGGTGAAAGTTTTGTAGGGATCTTTCTTTGTTATCAAACCCTTGTGACATACATGAGTCATGTTTTGGCGCGATGTTATTATTCACTTTTACGCAAAAGTAAAGGAAACGATGCCCATTCAGCCTATTTTGCAAATTTGATAGAAAATACGTAGATTCTGGGACTAAAGTTCGTAGGTTTGCAAGGAAGGCTTAAAATACGTAGATCTACGTAAAAATACGTAGAGTTGGCAACCCTGCGCGCGGTGGCGCTTACGGAGGACGGACGCGTGTCAGTTTTTTGGACGTGACAGTTCGCGATTTGTCAATATTTTTGACAATGATGACTTTGATGAGTCACAGTATAATAATATCAGTGTTACTGGAGAAAGCTAAAATATTTAATCATTAAGAATTATCAATTTTGTCTACCTATTGAAATTTAAATCGTTCGCATCCTTTTAAACGAAGACTCTACTCATGATACATAGTAAATTCCTTAAATATGAGACAAAACCAATGAGTTAAAATTACATATTAATAGTACCTACATACAATCGTCTTACACTTATTAGATGAGCACACTGATACTAATAAATAATAAAAAATTAGGTCAGAGGGTCAAATATAGGGGCAGCTGCACGTCACTGAAAGACGATTCTGTTTACTCGGCATCTGGGCTGGAGAACATGAACCCTTGTTTACAGATGCAGATGTAAATGGAGTTATAACTGGACAAATTTTACATGAAATGTTTAACAGAAATCAGTTAAAAGACACATACATGGAATACCAATAAGGTTGCGGAGGGAAAGCTACCTATTATAAACTAGCGGCCGCCCGCGACTTCGTTCGCGTGGACCTAGTTTTACCCCCGTTAGATATCATGTTGATAGATGGCGTTTCACGGCTTCCCCCGAATGAATATTTACGAACGTCATACAGTAGTTTGTCCAGCGCTGTAGATTTTAACCAATGACGATAGGTAGAGTTCGCTTTTTAGACACGTCTTATTTATTTATTGAAATTTATTTGTCACATATCGTCATAAGTTAGCCTATATGTTAATCTGGGTTATAAACAATAATACTATAAAGTTTCAACAAAATCCGTACAGTAATTTTTGCGTGAAAGAGTAACAAACATCCAGACATCATGACATCCAGACATCCGAACTTTCGCCTTTATAATATTATAGTAGGATAGGATATTCACAATCCAAACTAATATTTACTATTTAGCATTTACTTACAGTAAATATATTAGTTTGGTTTTCACAATCGAACGGGTGCGAATCGACCCCTTTGAGAACTAGTAATCGCATACTACTAGTTCAAAAAAGAGTCGATTCGCACGCGATTTTAATACTTCTAATACATCCGGGCGAAACGCCTACTAAAAAAAAATTATTATTGAAAGGGGACGTTTCGCATATTCGTGCGAAGGAAAATCGTGCGAAACTACTACTAACCCAATAGGGGGTAATAGGATGTGTTGGTAAAATATGATCAGTTAAAAAAATAACACCTTATATAAAAACCGAAAAATTCTTATTCTTATATTATTCTAATTATGTAAGAGCATAATTATTAAAGTCGAAGTCAAACATTCTTTATTTGTGTGGACCTATATTAACGAGAGATTACAAGGCGTCAAATATTTCAAGAAAAAAATTAAAAACTATTATAAAGCTAAATTTTGCTCTCATGGAGCCTTTACCTACTCTGACAAATCAAGACTTAAAGAAGAAACTAATAATAAAACTATTTAACTGTCCTGCAATGAAAAGCTTGATCGGGTACAACACCTCAAGTTATTTTAGAACTTGATTTCATTAAGGGACTCTGAATATCAAATCGCTTAGGTATCTAAAGTCAAACGATTCTGAAATGTCAAGTGGTATAAAGTTGGGACTAATAAATAACCCATTAAGATAGTAGCGCCCTCCTGTCAATGACATACCTGGAACGATAGAGTATTGGACAACTAATAAAAATGCTTAGTCCTAAATGACTGACGGATATCGTAGAGACCTGAAAGTTGGAAGGTGTGTTCTTTGTATGACGTAGGCATCCGATTTTCCGAAATGGGGTCAAGAAATGAAGGGGGTGAAATAAGGGGGCAAAGTTTGTATGGGACAGTGATTATTTGGTTCAATCTACTTGAAATTTTGCTTAACAATTCCTTAATATTATAATTTATGACAAACGTGTAAAAGGGGTAGAAAGTTATTTTGGGAGTCTTACTGCTTTTGATTTAATTACTTTTTATTTTTACAAGTGTTTGAAAACTCCATGTCAGATTGCAATCAATGTCAAGTGAAATCTCAAATTGAAATGTCTCAATTTCAATGAGGAGGCTCTGCATTTATTCCTAGAATTCCCCTAACACCGTCAAATTACCCTTTCGAATTCAAGACAGTGCAGTTTCCCATCAAAATCTGCTTCGTAATGACTATAAACAAAGCTCAAAGTCAAACTCTAGCGACCTCTGCATAAACTCCCATGAGTGCTCAGAGCGGGTGCCTGCGGCAGGTAACCACGTGTGATGCTCATAGTGATTTTCAATACAGAGCCCCGTACATCCGTTATACATAAATTATGGAAAGAAAACACCCAGACCAATACAAAAAAATATGTATGCAATTTTAGTATGATATTTTTATTTATTAATAAACAAAAAGACTGAACAAAATTGATGCGTGTACTGATTAATGTAATTAACCACATGCAAAGTTTCGTGAATTGCAACAACTATAATTTATTATCCAAGCTCTAAATAATCGCTACTAAGAGTAACTGATCATAAAATGTTTTTCCAATCGCTCAAGCTCCCGAGGACCTAACGATAGGTCGGGTG
Source organism: Ostrinia furnacalis (assembly GCF_004193835.3). NCBI lineage: Eukaryota > Metazoa > Arthropoda > Insecta > Lepidoptera > Crambidae > Ostrinia > Ostrinia furnacalis. The sequence continues at coordinate 1,259,965 of NW_021137693.1, forward strand.
ACGTAATCTTGAAAATTCCGGAAGGTCGGGTGACGCCACGCCTCTTTGAACCGTGTTTACTTTGGCAGTTATATTTTATATTTATTCGATTCTAAAATATATTCCCAAAAATTCTGAAAGTTGTTTTAATTTGTATCACTTGGATATGATTTGTATTAGAAAGTGCTGTGAGTGTGACGCTTGAACGAAAGGAAGTCAACCTAACCTAACCAACTGGTATTTCTATACTGTGTAGCCGCGAGAGCTCTTTGGCGCGCTGTCTTCGGCGAAGTATTGCGCGCGCAGATTTTGACAGCGCGAAATACCTACTTTAGCAGAAATACCAAGCCTTAACTAACTATTTCTATGTAGTGTAAGCTACTTAGTAGAGCAAGACAAGTGATACATAAATACGCCAACGCTTAGTGCAAAATCGCTCCTAAAAATGACAGCTCTTACCTACCAGCACAGGGCTACTTAGGTATCAAGCTACAAGCTATTAGCTTTAAAAGGGGTAATTTCATTGAAACATTGATAAGTAGGTACCTACCATAGCATGCCTCAGTGTATAATATGATGTGCCGTTCCGTTTAGATCATTATATTATAGAGTAGATAGAAGGTAGAAGCCCCATCATAATAATACTTACTTGAAGGATATACCAATAAATTTGACCGTAATAAAGTTTTACGCAGTATTTAGGCCATAAAAGGATGACTAATTTATAATGAACAGTCATGTAGGACGTAGGTACATTACATACCGTCTACAGCACACCACTCTACATTCTACATTTTCATAGCAAAGTAACTCTTATTACAACTGTATAAAATGGAAGAGTCCTTAGCCTGATATGCAGTCATCCGTACAACATAGTCCCGGAGGCTAAAAGTTAAGTTAAAGTTGCCTAACTGTCTGTGTCAAGTTTTCACAATAACGGTGATTATTACATCTATAACTAAGTAATGCCTGTATATTTCACTTAAATATTACAAAGTTGAAGAGGAACGCTATTCTCGGGATCTACTGGTTAGACTTGAAAATTGTTTTTGTGTTGGATAACCTAATTTTCGAGGAAGGCTATAGGGCAAAGGCCATATACTGTCACGCTGAAACCAATAGGAGCATATCATCAATGAAAAATATTGCGAAAACGTAGAAAAATAAATATATTTTCACGCGTTAGAAGTCACGGACACAGCTAGTATGAGTATAAAGGTACCGTTTGAATTCTTGCAGACGAAATTTGATTTAAATGAATGTTTATCAATCTTAACTACCTTGCAATTGTTTACATTTATCATTTCCACTCAGATAGAGCCTTCAGCATGATAGAAGGGTAATCTCACCGTTCGCTCTTTGGGCACGTATTAATAAACTCTATTGTATTTATGAAACCACCGAAGTATCAATACAATAGAGTTGATTGAACAGAAATAACCAAAAAATCAATCATGTTCGTATTTATAACCCAGAGCTAAATTCTAGTTAAACTGTGTTTAGTATACATATAGACCCGTATTATGATTCTTAAAACAAATGCAAAGCTCTACTTAGGTACGTACACCTATCCGTTTTGCATAGCAGCTGGGCTCTGTAAACGCAACTTAAAACTGTTGAGAAGTAACAAAAACTTGTGAAAAAAATAATGGATGTCCCATAATTCATTTCTACTCTAACATCGATGACGATAACATTATGACGATAAGATTTATTTACTCGTTTGGTTGCTGAAAAAAGACAATATCGTAGCAACGATAGGGATAAACGTTTAGATTGAAACTATTCTGTAACATTCTGTTCAAGATATAATACAACTCGCGTAGACTACGTAGAATTTACTATATGCCTAGTTCCCGTACCTTATTTCAATTTAGCGGATCATCCGACCGAACCGGGAACAATCCAGCGGGATGTTCGCCGATAAATACTTGTAATCCTATTAACGAAATTAGTTCGTAGTTCGCCACTGACCCTCCGAACCTTGTGTTTGACTATTGTACCTATGCAAATAACAACTGATTTTGGATTCCACTTCTTAGGAATTTCTTGAGCAATGTTTGTTTTGTGGGAAAATATGGTGTTTTAGCGAATCGTTAGGCATACGTTTAACAGGTGTGCTTTCTTAAGATTTTTAAAATATTTTGCAGATGATGAGTTTTATTTAAATGAATGACGATAAAAAACAACACTGTTTTTTATCGTCATTCATTTAAATAAAACTCAGCAACACACAAAAAGCTCAGCAAAGACAAATTAAAAAAAACCTAAATACATGATAACAAAATAATGTGATTGTAAAATTACATAAATGTAAAATAAAATTATTAGTTCGAGCTAATTAAGTTCCACATTTGGTTTTGAGCTAAATCAGTTACAAAGGAAGCTATTGCAGAAATAATGTCAGTAATAGATGGCGACGGCATTAAAATAAGGAAATGCATTTTCATTAACATAACTTCATTTACTGTTAAAACTATTTAAGTGAACGAATCTCCGCCATAAATAAGAATTCCAAGTTTCCGCAATTCAAATGGGTTTCATTTATTAATATTCAACAAACACAAGAAACAAATCGCCTCTCAGCTACAGTCTCGTTTTATTTTGCCGTCACAGGAACACCTTATTTGCAATAAAGTTCCTCTGTAACTCATGTCCGTACTTTCGTTACGTATAAAAAGTAATAAAAATAGAGGTACACAATCTAAACTTTGTGATTTGCTACAATGTTCGCTGTTTGTGACTTTACAATGCTTGCCAGAATGAAAGGTAAAATACCTACATGAGTTTATGGTCTATTTAGATTAGGTTTGTTTTAAAACGACATACAAAACTCGAGAGACAAATGACCAGTCACAGGATTTAGGCCTAAAATTTTGACCCTGAATTTTCCTGAAACCTTAACATGTTCTAAAAGCAGTTTTGAGCGCCGTTTTCTTTTTTCATAAACGAGCTCTATAATACTAATCTATTCTAGTTTTATCGTAGTTAGTCTATGTCACAGTTTTATGGGAGTATAGATACGACAAAAATCTAAGAAACAATACAAATATAAATACCTTTAAAACTAATACTTCAATGTCTGTTCGTAGAATTAATGAACTCTGTTAGAAAATACAAATGAAAACCTTCATTAAAACTTTCATTTGTTGTGAACGGAATGCAGCCTATTCAATCCTTTGTTATCTTTTATTTAGGGATTCTTTGCAAAAATGGTAAAGTTTTCTTCCAAGTCATATTATTCGCTTGAATGGATGAAAAAGAAGACCTGACGACTCCAGGCCCGGTTTTGATACTAATTTGCATGTCTTTACTGTGATCCGTCTCTTCAATTGTACGTCGCTCTCTGTTCCTGTGTTTATTCTACATTTTTATCTCCCGGGTTACTAGGTAGTCACGAAAATGTGATCGCGAATTCTAAAAAGTTATTCATTCTACTTATAAGGAGCTTACAGGATTATTGACAATGAAAACTCAACAATGCGCGCTACATAATAAATACGCGGTAAAAATCCCGAGCACAAGGCAATATCTTTTCAATCCGCTATAACAGCCGTTATTAGGTCCACTAGTTATATCACTATACAAAACATTTTACAACAATGAAAGTAACAAAGGTTCTATTGACACAGTGAAAATGTGTGCCGATTAAAATTTAAATTGTATTCAAATCGTTGAATTTTGAATGTTGGATCGTTGAATGCACTTTGACATGATCATAGTAACTATGCAAATCAAAGTAAAGTTTTTCACTAATAATCATTTTTATTGATATTTTAGCAAAAGACTTTGATAGGAATTAAGTCTCACCTTTAAGCCTAGGATGCACGCCGCTATAATTATATTGTCATCCATTTATTTTATAGATTTTGCGCGATAATACCATTAATCATCTTAATCATTGATAAGATTTTATCACCATAATTATGGCCTATCCTAGCCCGGTAGACCAATTTATTCATATTGGCTAGTATACATATCACTAGCAATTTGACTAAATTATCACAGATTACAAATAAGTTATTTTGTTAAAAAGAAAGAGTTTGCTAGTAAGATAATTATCAGCAAATCTACGCGTCATGCTACGTGCTACATCATCTACGCAGGTTGCTACGGACTACGCCGTAGCTCGTAGCATTCCCCGCTAATGTGACGTAATCAGGCCCATTCGAGGCACATGTTGTGGCCGCGAGGAATTTGTGTAATGATGTGGATTAATGCCTTGTGGTCTGGCCATAGGTCGCACCGTGACATCTATGAACTATGAGCTAGGTACATTTACAAGCAAAAGTTTGGAATCACTTGTGTTTGTTCCGAGCGATTTAAAATTAAATTGAGGCGATTCCATATTTTCTCATGAGAGTAGTTTGTTGGTCATGTTTTATGAAATTATGAAAGATAAATCTGCCGCAGTCATGTACATGCAGATTTAAAACTGCGTTAGTAAGAAAAATAATAGTGGTATTGATAACTGTAAGCAAATATAGTTGGAACCAAATGACGATACAAAATAGAGCATTGTTTTTGTTATAGGAGGTGTTATAAATTGTGGTCTTCAAATAAATAAGTCAACTGTTTGACTGAATAAGGTCCAAAAGTATACTTTTGCACAGAAAAATATAAGTTGTCTCGATCACATAAGGTATTAATATTCACCAATAAAAATTTTAGGTTGTGCTTATATTTTATAAATAATGTCCAAAAATCTTGTTGTACGAGCTTTTTCTTGTAATGAATAACAAGCTTGATAAAAGGTTTGGCTATACCATTCTGTACCACTTTTGTTATCAATCTTTTCAATTTGAAAAACCGGTTTCAAAGAGCCTGAAGGGTTCTTATCATGAAGATGAACATCCGTCTCGTAGAGATGGTACTCGACTTTCCAAAGAAATGAAACGTTGATTAATTTAAAAGATACAGTTAATAATAAAATTTCCATTCATTAGCAGTCCAGGAAAATGATGAATGATTTATTTAATATTCAATGAAAATGGAACAAATTGATAATATTTCATGTTTATATTTTAGCATTTAGCATAAATAAATAAGTAGTTTAAGCGTATTTTGAGGTTAATAAAATATGAACTCATTGGTAATTTAATAATTTTAATTTGTTTAAAACATTTTCGTTTTAATAAAACTTAAACAATAATCAAATTCAAAACTTTTATTGCATGTCACATTACAATTTATAGTGGTGTTACAATTAAGTACATCAAGTAGATATCACAAGCCTGGCTTTATATAATCTACTTTAAAAACTATTAGGATATTTAATTATATTTTAAGGAAGCTGTTTGAATATAACCCAAGATAGAGACAGCTATTGTTAAATTCCTTATTTTTCTTGCCTTGTCCAATCCAACTATGGACATGTTAACTTTTAAGACAATTTCAAAGTAACACAATAGGGCACGATATCTGATACAACAGTAACGGTACTTCTCTGTCCGTAATGGACAAATGAGAGTCGAACATTTTGAACATTTCTCTGTTAAAATAAAGTGTATTTTCTTTCTCTCAATGAACATTTTCTTCAATTGTGTTTTCACAGTAATTAGGTCGATTAAACTTGTTTGCTATATCGATAGTATACAACTCCCGCATGTTGTCTTTAATAATTTATGTTATGATATGAGGCTTGTCACAACAAGATCCATTAGCTTGGTTTTGATTAAAGTTTCGCACTTGGATAATGTTCTATCGATTAGTCTTGGAACTTTGTATGTCAATTAAACTCTATTTATAGATACAATTCGGAAATAACTTGATTATTAACTTAATTGTTCTTAATCAAAACTCATGAAAATTACTTCCTAGTAAAACTTTATAAGACTATAATAATATTTCATCATCATCATTTCAGCCATAGAACATCCACTGCTGAACATATGTCTCCCACAATGATTTCCACAATGGCCGGTTGGTAGCGGCCTGCATCCAGCGACTTCCTGCTACCTTTATGAGGTCGTCGGTCCACCTTGTGGATCGACGTTCTACACTGCGCTTTCCGGTACGTGGCCTTCACTCCAGAATCTTGCTGCCTGCTTGCTGCTGTAGTTTTGCCGACTAGTACCCTGCCAATTAATCTTGTTAATCCGTCGGGCTATGTCAGCGACTTTAGTTCTCTTTTCGTTATATCATAGGGTATATTTACTAACTCATAATACAAAACTTGAAACTAGAGCTAATTCTACGTGATTAACTTTCTTTTGTTCTATCCAAAACATGAGCTGTAATTTCTCAACGTATACTCACGATGTTATTCACAACGTATTTCAATTTGCCTAAAGCCAGCCACTGCTGTGACGTATCTTCATTAAGCAGTCAAAGCTTAATAATCCAAGATGTTAAAAGCCTTAACATGGCGTCGAGTAATTAACCTTGTAAATTAGGCACCTAATCACGTTATGTTTCAAGCGGGGACTTTGCAACGAACAGGTATTAACAGATACCTCTTCGGATTCATATTGGGGATAAATACCGTGCGATACTTTTCGCTTGTGATGTCGTATGACTTGATATCGCACGATGACGAAATAGCTTTTCAAAAGCGATCTTTGCGTGTATTTTAGTGTGAATAAAATCAAAATACTATAGTTACCTACTATATTTCAAACATAAAATAAAGCAGGTACATGTATCTAGATTCTATAATAAATTAATAGTCTATTTTAGGAAAGTCTGTAATGGAAATTTCCAGTCACGATAAACGACGTCAGTATTAAAACATGCTATTACAGTTTCAAGCTAACCCATCGAGCAATTACTCTTCATATTAATTTAGCTTTTAATAACACTAACAAAATGTCCAAAACATCTCTTCTCTTGTTGAATCCAGCAACAAATTGTATTACGTAAGCGATGTCCGTCTATGTTATAGCATGTCACGCTATGTTGAGTGACTGGCAACTAGCAACTGAACTAATAGCAACAGAAGACTAGAGAGAGATTTTACTAGTACCTATTCTTAATTAATTGTATCCAAACCATTTATTTATAGCGTATTCATTTATAAATATAACTCATTGTTACAACGAAAGTAGGTGGGTAAAATGCTGTTTCCATCACCCCCTGGCATCCACATCGCTGTTTTTCTTACAAACTTCGAATATAAATCATAAACATAATAAAATAAATCGGCGACATTAACAAGCACAACAGCCCTCGAAAAATGTATATGACTCATTCGAATGCGTAATACGAACGCGAGTAATATTTCCTATTGAATAAAGCTCCAAAAATCTTAACGTTATTACACACGAAGTAAAGTGTATAAAATGAGCTTTATACAGGATTTTGTGTGTACAGTATTGTGTTCAGACCAAGGGTTGAGGAAGTTTTATTTCATCATAATCATCATAAGTATGATGTACCTTAAGTATATATAGATTTTATGAATATAAAACTCAGGTAGATGCCTGTATTAAACATGATTTATTGTTCCATAAATAACATGGTCAATGTCTAAGGGTACTTCTCATTTACACTCAAATTTGATGGTCACACAATAATTGTTCATAAACGGTATAAGTTAGAACAATACCTTTGAAATCAGATGATAAAATATCTATTTAGCTACATACAAAATAAATTTGATCGTAATAGAAGCAAAAATAATACGAAAAAATCACATGAAACGATAAAAAACGGGGTCATTTTTCGCGTTCTCATCGTGTCACACCTTCGGTTGCAATGAAACATTTGGTTACTGCATTCACAATTTTCATTCAATTTGTGTGTAGCATATACTAAAATCATCGTAATTAAATATACTTTCCACACAATAGTCAAAAAAATATCTTCTTATAATTATTTTGAATTGAGAAGGCGAAATACGTTGGTCACACGATTTTAGGTACCTAAAATTTTGAGTAATAATACAAGATTGCCGTTAAACCGAACACCAGGAACCAATTACAGTGTTCTATTCGGTTAACGTCAGTCACGCTTCGACCATTGGGGAGGTAAGATAGGTCAATCGTCGCTCCGCGAAAAAAATACGTAGCTTTTTGTGATTTTCCATAGACATACCGTCGCTTGCTTGAACAATATTTTCTACCCCTAGAATTTAAACAATTTATTTGAAACTTTGCCATTTAAAACTTAACATGTTAGACTTATTTGTGTAGTATTTGACTTGAACCGTTAAATTCAAATTTAAGGATAATTCGTAAAAAACTAAAATTTTCGTCACCTTCGTGGCATCACATTCGTGGTGTTTTATACACGAAGCTGATTTTAGGCCACGAAAGTGATTTCTTGCTTTGGTTTATTTTAAAATATAGTGACTGGTGTTTATGTTTTTACAATATTTTAATAACTAATAAATTATACGTGGTAAAGTAGAGATCAGTACATCAATAAATAAATAAGGGCCTCGTATTTTTGTTGTCTGTCTGTATGACTGTATAAGTTTGAGTTAAAAGTTGTACAACAAAAATACGAGGCCCTCTGGCCTAAATAAAAAATATATTTTTGTTGAGGGACTGATAATCCGTTTTTTTGCTTCTTTAGCATTTCAGAATGCCACCAGTGTCACCCTTAAAACCAATTGCGTAGAAACTTGTAACTTAGTAGGTGACCTAATCGGTAAAATGTTATCTTGTATTTAAGTAGGTACCTATTTANCAGATTTGGTGCGCCGTGTGGTGACGGCAGAGTAGAATACATTTGTCACCAACCCCTACTCTTCCCGCGGGTGTCGTAAGAGGCGACTTAGGGACTACACATCAAACAGAGAATGGGCAGCAGCGCTCTCTGAAAAACATCAATCTTTTAAACTGCGATCTCCAACCCGCCTGCCAAGCGTGGAGATTATGGCAAAACCCTCCACTTTAGTGGAGGAGGCTCATAGTCCAGCAGTGGACTGTAAAGGGCTGTTGATGATGATGAATTCAGATTTATATGAAAATTAAAATGAAGATATCAATTTTCTGACTTCACCATACCATTTATATGACCATGTTAACATGGGCTAGTGTCGGCTCATATACCCATTTACCTAACACCCTGTATAACATCCGTAATCTATAGCATCTGTTGGTCGGCGGCGGGGCCGGGCGGCGGCGCGGGCGCGGCGCGGGGTCAGGTGGCGCGGCCCTTGCCCTCCTTGATGGCGATCACGTAGCGCTGCGCCACGCGCTCCGGCGGCGAGTACCCGTCCGCGTACGACGAGTCCTGACGACGAAAGAAACATAAGTATAGTAGGCGCGCGAGTTCATGTCCATCCTGAGGAATGCGGTAGTGCTGTTACCTAACTAATTATGCTAATGTCGATATCGATAATTACCAATTAAATAATAATAATAAATTCTTTATTGATTATCTTATTTGACAGTTTAAACTCTAGACTAATCTTATGCTACAAAAGGTAAAGTTATACATGTGCCTGAACTAGGAAATTTTTTTCCTGTATCTCAGGCGAAATAAAGGCTTAACGATACTTTATTTAACTATCATTAGCAAAATACATATTATACATAAACAATCAACAAATTATATTAATTATCAATACAAATTATGTTTATACTAAAAATTAAAATCTATAGGAACACATTAAGTAAAATCTAAGAATTAAAATCATTTATTATGGTTACATTGTGCTACCTTAATATTGCTTACTTAGCGTTTTCTATTACATACGGCATGCATATAAGTAGGTCAACCTTATCTACTTATTCCATATTTTTTGCAACTTATAAGTAAGTATAAGTAAATAAGTAAGTAAGTAAGGCCCCGATGGACATGAAATCGCGCGCCTACTGTATCTACGAGGTGTGGTTTCGTTGTTACAAATTACGAAAAACGACATCACAATTCAAAACGGCAAAATTAAAAATGTTCAAATAGTAGATGTTCCATTATTGATCACTTAAGACTTGAGTCCTAAAATTCTCCAGCCATAGGCACAGACGATAAGAAGTTAGTATATGGAGATTATACTAGCAACGCAGCATTCTTTTAAACGGTATATAGGACAAGGTGCAAGCTGTATTTTAGAGATAAATTAGTGTCTCAAATATGTTTTTTTAATCGAATGATTGGAGTGTTAAAGCAGACACATTATTACGAAATTAGTTTGGCACAAGTATACTAACTTACCTCAAACAGCACTTCATATGGGTCAGCGGGATTAGCAGGCAGTCTGTTAACAACAGCTCTATAAAAGCACGTGGTCTGTGGGTACAGCGCCATAACCACCGTTCCCTTGGGGAACAGCGCATGCTTCTTGGAGCGCTTTATAACGAAGCTAGTTGGGCTACAACTTACCTCAAACAAAACTTCATAGGGGTCAGCGGCATTAGCAGGCAGTCTATTGACAACAGCTCTATAGAAGCACGTGGTCTGTGGGTTGTGGAACCTAATTAATTTTCATGACGTTAGCATTACTGCTTTGGTTTACATGACAGGTCGACGGTCGACGCCTTCAGAGGCTAAAAAGCCTCACTGCGGAGGCTAGGGAGAGGGCTTAGGGTGTGTTGACTGTATCATTCGATATAGCCAACGCNGGCGATGAGAAATACCCCTAAATTAGAATACATTAGAAAGCATCCATCACTGTTAACGTCACATCAAATGGCCGACTTTGTAAGGGACGACCTTGGTAAAATATTCACCTACGACTATCTCGTAGGTGGCATTCTGTGTGTTTTTACTCCCATGGGAAAAGTGACAGTCATGTTATGTCCACTTTGTTTCATTTTAAAGGAAAATAAATAATCTAGGTAGGTACTTAATGTTGGAAGTTTTTACCATTTGTTCATGTTACATTTTTAATCTTTGACGATTCCTCACCCTGTTTTGTTGACAGTTTTAACGAGCACCTGGAGATTAATAAAAGTATGTAAGCAAAAATAAAGGCTCCAAACTGTCTTATAGTAGCGGTAATGATCTTTATTCACGTCTGAAATCTAGGCAAGTTTTATAAACTTCATAAGTGTATGTTCGATGGTTACGGCTACGAGGAACATACAAATATGATCTTTAAGTGGGTTTGAAGGCGTTATTACTCTTACAGAGCTCTACCCTCAATATAGCATCGTGAAGTTCCACCATTTACGTGTGAATGAGGCATAATTTTAAGTGCCTAGATTCTCTGGAAAGGGACGCAAACCTTATTCAGAATTACAGCAAGTTTGCATATCCTCTAAGAAATGCTGTGTTAATAAACCTCGTTTAACAGAATTTATGAGGAATATGCTTCGTCGTAAAAACTCGGGCTAAGTCATTAAGTATACGAGTGGTAGAGGATACATGGAGAGGTATTGTTCTTCTTTGTTACGCTAACCGAGTGTATAAATTAGTCCCAGAGATTAACTCCAGGAACTTGTTCCAGGGTTGAGTCCACATGGAAATCTGAGTTAAGTTGTTTAAATTATTACTTAGCTTTTGAGTGCGCAAGACAGCAAATCAAGCTTAACTACTTATGTGGAAAAGGTGCTGTTCTGGAACGAAAATGTACAGTCTGATGTGGTGATAATACCTGTAGATAATTTTGTACCCTTTAAAATCTTCTAGCTATAAAGAAAGATAGGATAGGTCGCTACTAATGCCTACACATAAATGACATAACCTATCCCTTGCGGCATTATCACTAAAAGATGTAACCACTACCATAATCGTCATCGTACGGTATGAAATGTGAATATAATCGATTTCACAGTCTACTTGAACCTTTATTGAGTTACAAGCTCGGGTTCTAAGTAGGTAAAATTGCGGCTATTGTCAAGTCGCACATAAAAGGGGTAAAAGTGAGGTGCAAGGGTACTCTCGAAACTTTCCCTAACTTTAGGGTGGTTTGGCAGTTGCGGAAACTGAATTTCATACTCAAGAGAAATAAGATCTGACGGAACTTTATTGAAATACAGATATTTTCGTAACGTATTGTTCGAACATATAACTACCATCTTTATCTGTGTGTTTTATAATCTAAACTACCAATCATATATTTCAAAATTTATTATAACAGTAGAACATAAACGGAATTAAAACAAAACAACCTGAGGTAATTTTAGTTTCAGACGAGAAATTTTTCATGCATTTTCAGAACAAATCTAGCAAAAACGCGAGCTAAGAAACACAATTCTTAGAACCAGTTCCATCTGATCTCAACAAGGCAGACTTCTTTTTTGCCACCGCGGCAACTTGAAATGTGTTTTTAACATAGTATTCGTAATAAAAGAATATTCTCGCAACGTAGCGTGTCCTCAGCACTATAATCTCAGTTTATAACATAAATTGTCATTTTAATGCAGGCTGCATTTACACAGAGCGAACAAAACATCTGTTAAAGGTAACACTATGCTGAAAAATGCGACCTTTTACGACTTAGAGTCAGGTAGCGTAAGTATTTCGGGCCGCATGGACCACTTAAATAGCCGACAGCGGCAGACAAAAAGCGGTCCAGTGCTTAAAAGGTTAAGAGCTACAGCAAAAACGACCGCAAAAATTGAAGGTGCCTAAACAAACTTTTTACCATTTCAAAAGGGTTCTCGTGGAAATTAGGGCGGCAAGGTACGAGTGATATTTCGAGTGATACACACCTCGTCACTCCACTGCACAAATAAAACGTCGTGGAAGTTTTATTCGGAATCGTGTGCGCACATTTTCGTGTTGTTTTTACGACTACAACTTTTTGCTTGCCTACACGTTCCGGGGCATGTTTTCGACGCTTTGCGTAAATAGAGAAACTGCAAAGTGTGAGTGTTGAAGCAAACGTATGGACCTTTATGAAGTTTGGTCATGTGACGAAGATAGTTTGAGTTCAGTAAGTTTAGTGTGAGCTTTCAGAAGTCTTGATTAAGCTTCCTAAAGGAAATAGGTACCAAAAATATTTATGAGAAAATTTTATCATCTCGCTCTACCTAGGCATTTAGTTTATTTCCACAAACATTATTTTAGACAGAAACTGTTAAATAATATGTATAAAAAAGTGTTGAAAGGCGGTAAAGAAAACTTATTATTTTAATCACAAGCGGAATTCTAAAAGCTTTTATGAATAAAATAGCGTTATTGACAGTATCAACGGTAATGTAGAGCGTGTTAGGGACCCATTCGGTTTGGCGTTAACAATGAATGGAACACGCAACACTAAAGAAAACACATAATTTTCCATGTGGTAGGCAAAAGTACATAATTTTACTAAGGGGCTAGCAGAAGTTACATAGAGAAAGAATTAGATTAAGCTACTATTAAAGGCCGGTAGATCTATTCTCATAAATAAAACACTGGATACTTAGCTTTCACATTTTATTGCCTTAGTTTAAATACAATTAATCACTTAGCACAAAAGCGCGCGGAGTCGTCTCCGCGCGTCCCGCTATTCTAACGTTTTATGCTAGTGTGATGACATTGACATTACGTCAATGTCACTATGACAGCAGCTCATTGGCTATAACGATACCGCTATTCTAACGTTTTAGATTTTTCACAATTAACACTACCTAACCTCTTAGTTACCTTTCAATTACGTTTTAAATCTCTTTAATTCAGATCACTACAATAAACAGCTGAGTTCGCAATGAAGAAGTCCAACTAAAATTTTAGATTCCTTGTAAGTAATAAATAGTATCGATCCCAATCATCATAAGAATAGATAATCTCGAATACAGACATGAAATAAATTCCTACATTACAACCTGTAAGGAGCTTACAGCTCATGTACCTAATGGAAGTGTTAAGTCTAACACATTGTGGTTTCCAAGTTTAGACGTTAAGCTGTATAGAAGCGCCTACCGTACTTATTTAATTCCACTGTTATACCTCTTATTATTCAGAACTATTAATCCCAGTGCGTTCATTTTACCAGCTCACCGACAGCCTTTTCTTAGTAGTTATCTTATATATTACCTACAATCCTTTATTTTCAGCAACAAATACTACAAATCACTGTAACCACCGTTAGTTTCCTTGCAAATAAATATAATGTGTGAAATACACCGTCATCGCTGCATGCGTCCCGCGTGCGACCAGTTAGTCTTACTAATGTGTGTTGCCTCCATTTTTATGGCTGTTAACTGCAATAAATATCGCCGTCTGTCCGTCCACAAGCGCCTGTAAAGGCTTACCAACTGATGTATTGTGTGCACGTCTAGTTACACCAGTTAAGCTTTCACACCTTAACCGTGAGAGCATAGAGTTCGGTTTCGTCTGAATAGCTGCGTTTGATAATGCTGCAGAAAGTGAAAACTTCAACAAGATTGTTGCAAAGACGGACGTATCGGGAATAATGCGAAAAATTCTTCGAAAACTACTCGGAATGCTTGTAATAAAATGTCGAAAGTGAACTGAAATAGGTGCTTATTGTTTATTAGGTTGTAGTGGTAAAAATGCATTTTAGTGTTGGAAATGTGATTGATTATTATCATTAATAAGGTAACGGATCACTTAATTAACAGTACGGCAATAAAAACGTGTTGTTTAAGTAATTGAGTCCATTATTACACTAATAACTCCAAGGTACGAATGTTTAAGAAAAACACTTCATATACTCGTATGACCCTGAAAATCCATAAGGTACTTTAAATTCACAGTAAAATTAGATTCTTGGTTGCTTTTAAAACGATAATAAGAACTAATTACATTTAGCTTAACTTTAAACTAGTTTCCAATTTCCAGGCTAAATAATTTTCACCCAGAACATTACCCACCTCCTTAAGAACCTACATGCAAGTGAATATTTTAGAATCAAAAAACTTTCAGGCAAGTAAGTTCCTAAAAGTTAGGCGAAGTTTTCACAGCGCAGTGACTGTAAAATATTGATCAACTACTCGCCTTTCTCACCAGTTTGACATAATATTTTCAGTTAAAATTCATAATCTCAATTTAGAACAAGTTTTTTTACTTGAGGCTTGAAATTTCATTAAAATTATGCGAAAAAGTTCCATCAAATTCTGGGTTGAGGGGAGTAATTAAAAGAGTTTCACAACAGTTCACTTTTAAAGCTCCTTTGATTCTCATATATGGTAATGTAGTTACCCCGTCAGGGATTGCAAATTTTTCATGCAATGCTCAAGTTTATGGGATGAAACTTAATCATCTAAAACCCACTAGGTACGAATATACGAAATATAAAGAAGAAAGAAAGAAATCAACAATACTATTTATTTATTTATTTATTTTTAACTAATGATATTTTTTTTCTACATTAAAGCACCTTAAAATTAGTATATCGGTAGAATGAATTTTGTCGCGAAACTGAGAGAGACTCAATCAGAGGTGAAATCAGGTATAATTTCTGGGTGCTTTTAGAATAAATTAAGGACATACACGTCGTCGTAGTACTTTGTGTCATACTACATTTTATGCGAGCAAAGCCGCGTACAAAAACTAGTAACAACATTATACATGTATAAATAATTGCACGTTAAGCCCACATAGTCTGTCATAGATCTTTTGACGAAGACTTCATAATATTCCTGAAAGCTCGTTCTTTCAGACTGAAATCACTTTTGTAAGTCGCCCTTGTACATAAATAGCTATTGGTAACTGAGAGGAAAAATGTTTAATATCGAAGATTTAATTAATTTATTTTCTAGTTGCGTGGGTTTTTAATAAGCTTCTAAATACATAATCGTATTATACTTCGTATCTCTCCCGAAGATGATTACGTTTTACATGCAGCAGTACCTGGGATGATGCCGTCCTTATCACACGNTATAGAACGCGAGCTACACATGTTTAAACCTTCAAACCGCTCTCCTGTAAAATTGGCCGTTTTCAGATACGTTTTTATACGTAGGGACCGTCGATTTTCAGTTAAAATAGAAAAAATAAATACTTAAATAATGACATTAAAAATAATAATGAAACTTAGGAAAAACAAGAAAAAATTGGTAATAATTATATTGTAGGTAACTTACACCGGGCTACAACAAAAAATACTTTTAAATAATTACCGTCACGTGATTTCCTTGTCATACAAAAGTATTTAAATAATAATCATTATGTATAAAATTTTCATTAAGTATGCGAGTGAATAATAAAAATATTGTTATACTTACTTTCTGAAAATAATTTAATACTAGTAATTATTTCGAAAGAATTTTTTAACAAATTATATGGAAGTGTAGGTATCATTGGTTTTCCGTCGCGTTATGGCACGTTAGCAATGATTTTATAGCAAAGCTTTTTGAAAAAAAAACTTGTAAACTCTATAAAACGTAACTCTAGGGACCGATCTTTTTTATCGTTATAGAGAGTTATTGTTAAGTATATGGAGTGAAAAAGAAAAACAACAAAATTAACTGGGCATAATAATCTTTAATATGTTTTTGATAGAATTAATAGGTACATCTTAGTCAGTTAACTTTGCCTGACGTTTTTTGCTTTGCCAGTACTTGTTTTGTATTTTCTTATGTATTCTGTCCATATCTTGATATGTGCTGGAATCTTCTTGATTAAACAATAAAAAAAAATCAATTAACTTAGCGGCATCAAGCTCTTGTTGAATAGTTGGTGGTGGTTCAGAATCATCTACTTGATCATCTTCTTCATATTCATTCATCTTTTCCTTACTTTTCGACACTAAGTCAAGAATTTGTTCATCATTCAGTGAACCGCTTGTCGCCACATCGTCGTCTACCTATATTTTCGTATGTTTGGAGATCTTCGTTAAAATTTTCTGGTCTGTTGAACTGTTTTATCCATTCGTTCAGTGGTATTTGTCTTCATTATCAAACAGATCCGTTTCTACTGTTTGATCATTACAAAGTCCCGCTCGACGAAATGAAAGCTGTATAGTAGCTGTCGTTACCTCTTTCCAGGCTTTTGATATAGAGTTCACTGCTTGTAGCATGTTAATCGAGGTCTTGCCGTCAGTTTCGATCAATTTCATTAACATTTTCCTTCTGTAGTGACCCTTAAGGCTTTTAATCACACTCTGGTCCATTGGCTGCAAGATACTGGTTGTATTAGCTGGGAAAAATGCTAACTTTATGTTTCGAAGATTAGGTAGGTATAAGAGGGTGAGCTGGGCAATTGTCTACAAGAAGCAAGATTTTTCGCGTTTTCAATTCAGCATCCCATTTTCTCACTTCCTCTTCAAATAACTGCGCTGTCATCCAAGCTGACTTATTTGCTGCATATGTGACTGGCAACTGTTTTATGTCCTTGAAACACCGAGGGTTTTATGATTCGCCTATAACTAAGAGCTTTCTTTTTCTGTACCACTCATATTGGCAGCTACTAGAACAGTAATGCGCTCTTTAGAGTTTTCCTCCAACACATTTTTCTCCTTTAAATTTTAAAGTTTTGTCGGGCGTCAGCTTGAAAAAAAAGTCCAGTTTCGTCAGCATTAAAAATGTCATTTTCAGAATACTTCTTTAATTTAGGCCACACTTTATTTATCCAATCATTAGTCACATTCATATCAACATCCCGCGCCTCCCCGTTTATTTAACCGTAGGTAATTTTGTGACGTTGCTTAAATTTTCCGAGCCTACCTTCTGTTCTGATGCTTTAAAGTTAATTACGCCAAGTTGTTCGGCAAACTTCTCAGCCTTGGCTTTAATAATTGGACCCGAGATAGGTTATATTCTGGCGCTGATTGTTGACCCACGACAACATTGCTTGATCTAAGTCTTCGAATTTTGGCTTCCTTTAGGTATATTTTTTGAGAGTTTCCATCCATCGCCGCCTGCAGAATTGTTTCCTTATTTTTTTAAATGGTAGCAACAGTAGATTGACTTAGTTTAAAACGTCTTCCAACATCGCTTTTCTTTTCTCCATTTTCAATCGCACGTATCACACAAACTTTTTCGTCAACACATAACGCTTTTCTTTTACTGGCCATGTTAACAGTTTCAAAGTTGGTTTACAACTGATAATATGTACGATACGTAGATGTTTAGTTCGAGTACGACCTCAGCAGTTTCGGGTCCTCAAAGGTTTAGTCGGCGTCTTTTGTAACTTGATAAGATAACATAAACAATAACACCGAAAATGACGGTTTGTGGGTCACCAATGTGGGATTATGATGCTCAACCACAATAAGGAAGCTAGATGTTAGTGATTCCTTCCGAGAGGGTGTTATTCTCGGGGACCAAGGTCCGATTTACACCATCTAGGTTTGTCTATAATTATGTACTTGGCAGGGTAGAAAACTCCGTCACCGCGATGCAGGTTTGTATGAGCGGCGGAGTGTGCCATAGTGCAGTCGTAACAGCGCCATCTGTTGGTACACGTTTGTAGTGGCGTATCGTAGATGTCGCCACAGGTTTTCTGTGTCTAAATATAAACACATTTTTTCGTAATAGAGAATGGCTGCTGGGCTGTAAAGAGTGTATCAATGTACAGGTTTTAAGGTAAACCAACCAAATGCGATCTTTTCTATGTAGAGAGTTTATCGTTTTATAAAGAACTAGCTGACCCGGCGAACTTTGTTCCGCCTTAATGGCAATAAATAAGCAGACTTTTTTTTATTTTGAACGGGATAAAAAGTATCCTATGTCCTTCTCCTGGCTCTAAACTACTTCCTTACAATTTTCATCTAAATCGGTTCAGCCGTTCTTGAGTTATAAGTGGTGTAACTTACACGACTTTCTTTTATATATACAGGGTGGAAACGATAAGTGATCTCACTCGATTATTTCTAAACTATACAAGATATCGAAAAACTGTTTACTGATCCTGAAAGTGCTTCACGAGCTCTATCCAACGGTATCAATAACAGGTTACAAAATAAACTGGATCTATCCGAAAATTCAATATTTCCAGCTTCCATACATTTAGTAAAACCACTTAATATTAAAAACTATACCAGACATCCAAAAACTGGTTACTGACCCTGAAAGTGCTTCACGAGCTCTATCCAACGGTACCAATTTTAGGTCACAAAATAAACTGGATCTATTCGAAAATTCAATGTTTCCAACTTCCATACATTTAGTTCTGCCACAGTCATGGCACTCATGTCTTGATAACATTATAGCAAGTAAAGCCTATAATAACTGATTTCCATGAATAATTTTAAATAATAATGCATTTTACGAGTTCATTTTAAGTGTTTATTATTTAATTAAAAAAAATACACTTTTAATATTGTGTGGCTGGCATACATTTAGTATGGTGGCTGAAAACATTGAATTTTCGGATAGATCCAGTTAATTATGTAACCTTTTATTGATACCGTTAGAAAGAGCTCGTGAAGCACTTTCAGGATCATTAACCCGTTTTTCGATATCTTGTGTTGTTTAGAAATAATCGAGTGAGATCACTTAACGTTTCCACCCTGTATAGATGATGTTATAAAGAGTTTACACTGTATTTTTTTAAATATTCGTTTGTTGACTATGACATCCGCCGGTTATTGAGGGCCTAGTGTGAGTTTACATCAAACGCGCTCACTAGCAAAAAATTACATTAAATGTATGACGGATTGTAAAGCGCCCCTAGCGTTCGTTCGTAACGTTCAAAAACTAAAATTTTCATACATTTTTAAACGCGCTCACTAGTGAGCTCGTTAAAACTCACACTCAGCGCACTGTACCTCTATTACGAAAAACTTTCGAGTTCGTTTCGTTTGCGTATTCAAAGTGCCATCGAAAAATTTTGTATGAAAAATTAAACAGCGCCCCCTATATTATAGCCGCCCTAGGGGGCGGCAATTACGACATCCACGAAGAGTGTTTTATTTGGCGAAGATCAATCTGAAGCATCACCATTGCAATTGAAAGGTAATTTAAGTGTTTAAAGCTCCTTTAATATAATTTCTTTCTCTACCAAACCCGTCTGGCCAGCGTGGGGAGTGTAGACCAAATCCTCCATTTGCCTCTGGTAAATTAGAGAGGGTCGTCCTCCTGCAGTAGAGACTTGACCACATGAATATACTTACTGTTGCTGGCTGTAAATATTAATAAAATATTAAAATAATAATAAATCTAAAACATTTTACTTTGTATACGTTTAAAATAGCTCACCATCGTCTGCAAAAAACAATTTTATGGACAATAAAACTTAATTATTAGTGCTTTTATGTAAAAATTATAAACTTATTGTGAATGAAGTTTTTCCTTACCCAGTACTGTAAAATAATTTGGATCAAATATGTAATTGCTCAATAATGAATAATAAATAAATAAAATAAATAAATAATAATGATATTTAAATAAAGATTTTGTAAATGCAAATCAAAAAACCTGATGAAAATCAAATACGTAGAGTATCTCACCGTTTTCTTTAAAAAGAAGAAAAATAATATTAATTAAACCACGATAGTTAAGTTTGTTAATTTATTATGAATCGTAATCAAAATTTAAACAGGTACATACCCATTTCTAAAAATAAAAAATACAGTTAATAAAAAGCAACTAAAAAGATAAAAATGTTTAAACTAAGAAATTTGAAAATTATAAATAACTAGAAAAAATCGAACTGCCTAAGGAGGGGTTTTTTTAAATTGAATCGGGTGCCTATCTTAAGTACCATAATAATATCTGGTAACAACACCACATTGGTTGCGGATTTGAATCCCAGTGGGGATAAATTCTAGAAGCTGATAAGTTGGGACTAGCTAATATTAAAATAAAAAATACATGATTAGTTTTTTAACTTTTACAAACCTCAGACTACAAAGAAAATAATTATTTTGTTAAATTATTAATGTTATATTTCTTAATATTGTTTAAAATACTATACAAATGTGTACTTCACTTACGTATATTTTCTGAAAGATTTTAATTATATTTAAAAATTATTATAGTTACTTAATATCAGTAATTTATACAATTTTAATTAAAAAACTTACCACTTTCTATATTGCATGAAATAAAAATTAACAAGATTCGTTAATGAGTATTTAAAATAAATATTTCAATGAGCCAGTAGGTATAAGTAAATAATACAAAAATTGTTCTTTTAATGAAATTATTTTGCAAGCTAAGTTCCTGTTTGGATTAAAAAGTAATAAATTAAATAAATTTTAATATACTTACTTCACCATTCTAAAGATACAATAAATCGATTAATTCTTGTTCTTATAATACTTATACATTATTTATTATTTAATATTACATCAGTTTGACTTTGAATATTATTGTGTTTTGGAAATAGGTCTATTTTAATTGCAACTCTTACCGATAACTATAAGAAAAGAAGACAAATTATTAGTAAAAATACAGTCAGTTTAAAATTATATTTTAATACAATCAGTAGTTAATATAATATTTACCTTGACCTTGTAAACAAGAATTAAACGGTAATTAAATATATTTCATGAGATTTTTTAAATTTAAAATTCCTTAAAAAATGCAAACAAATTTCCATGTAGGTATAAATAAAAAAATA
The DNA here is from genome assembly GCF_004193835.3 of Ostrinia furnacalis. NCBI lineage: Eukaryota > Metazoa > Arthropoda > Insecta > Lepidoptera > Crambidae > Ostrinia > Ostrinia furnacalis. The sequence goes on from NW_021137693.1 coordinate 1,281,229, forward strand.
ATTAAAAGACTTACTTTCAACTATTGGATGGGATAAAAATATAAATCAGTTCAATACATTTAAAACACGGCTTACTTCTGCCGATTTATGAATGATAATTTAGAAATTAATATTCCAAACTCATTCTTTTTAATAGTTCAGTCACTTACCACTTCCTAAAAAATATTAAAATGTCAATATTAGTTTGAAAACTATCAATTACAAAGAATTGTTAATTGTAACTACCGATTTGGATACGTACGTTGTCCTGGATAGATTAAAAAAGACAATTTAGTATTTTATGTAATTATTCTACAGTAAAATAATTTTATTTTTATTTAATTCATGACAATGTTTACCGTTATCTGAAAAAATATGTTTTATATTAGTTAAGTACCTACTCAATTATTGTGATGAAAAAATACCTATTAGGACTATTTTAATTATAGACAGCAATACTTACTGGTTCCTGAAATTATAATTATAGATTGTAAACAAATGTTTCAAAAATTTCATTTTGTGATCTTATAGACTTAAAACAGTAAAAATAATTGGAAGAAAATAGGTACTTACACCCTATCCCCATCTGCAACAAAATCGAGTTTATTCATATTTTAACGGGTACTTATAGATTATAAAATATAATAGTTTTTTAATAGTTTAGAATGCACTACTAGAAATACTTACGATTTTCAGAATGGCGATGATGACCATGAAAGTGAATTGGAATAAAAAATAATATTAATTATTTTTCATTTATTAAATTTGTAATATTTTTAGAACAGCCATAATATTTAACTCTTGTTATAATATAACAAACGGTCACTTACAAATTGATCCTGCAATAAATATAGTAAATTATACATTATAAATTATAATTATATTGTTATAAATACAAAATATAATAATAATTAACATTATAACTTCAGTTTTAAAATTCCCCATATTTACCGTATACTGCAAAATAATATACAAGATATCAACACTAAAGAAAAAACATCCAAAAGCGCTTCTAATTAGTTATTAAGGATAAGGTTTTTAACTTCATCATAAAACGTTTAAAAGTAAAAAATACTAGGTAGCTATAAAAAAGTGCAACCAGTCCAGCATAATGCAATTTTTTTTTAAGATTTTTAGCAATTTGTATTGCACAAATTACTAATATTCCCTCACCACAATCGAGTGGCGGTGGGATTCGAACTCGCGTTCCTCGGATCTCGAGTCGGCCAGTCCGACCCCTTCACCATTCGGCTACCGTGGCTATAAAATGTAGGTATTGTAGGTAGATCCTTATTATATCTATTAATACTATTTTATGCTAATATACATACCACATTCTGATACGAAAAAAACATTTTTTTATTATAATAATTATCATGACAAGATAAATAAGTAAGATAATTTTTCAAATATTATTTTTGTTTCATTACCTCCGGCTAAAACAATGTTTTTTTTATAATTAAATACTTAAACATAATTATGAAATAATGTATTTTATTATACATAATAAAATAAATAGGCAACTTACTGTTGTCTAAAAATTCCATAAAATAATAATTAGTTCGCTGTAAAATATAATATAATAATAAAATATTCAAAGTGAAAAATATATTGAACTACTCACTTCATCAGGCTATGATGATAAAATAAAAAAAACGTTTAATTGAAGAGAGGCTCTGTTAGGTTGAAAATATTTATTTAAAACAATTTTACATACTTACAGATAACTAAAAACAAAAAGAAAACAATTATAAACATGATACTCATCATTTTAATGCTCGATACCTATCATTTCACTGCACTAATTATTTATTTTCGCTTTAAAAAAAAATACTTACTGTTAACTGAAAATAATGAATAATTTTTTTTTAATTGTTTTTAGGAAATACAAATGATATTGTAATTATTAACAAAAAAAGTTACTTGTGCATCCTATAAATAAAAAGAAAATATAAAATATATTATTATACATAAAAATCATAAATACAATGTATTTTTAGTAGGTATATTTTTTCTCACCGCATCACCGGATTCGTCCTTGTTGTCATCTTTCTAAAAAATAATTTAATTACTTATGGACCTCACAACTTTTTACGGTTGAATAACTGAGTTGCGATAAGTTATCTTTGAAAGAGTTTTATTATATATTTCGTTTTTAATCCATTTTGAAATATTCAAAATGTATTATAATCTAAATAATACAGGGTGTTAGGTAAATGGGTATATGAGCCGACACTAGTCCATGTTAACATGGTCATATAAATGGTATGGTGAACAGAAAATTGATCTTCATTTTAATTATTTTATTTTTCATACAAATCGGATTTTATAAAATTTATTTTGTATGAAAATTAAAAAAAATAATAAATGATGATATCAAATTTCTGACTTCACCATACCATTTATATGCCCGTGTTAACATGGGCTAGTGTCGGCTCATATACCCATTTACCTAACACCCTGTATAACTCAAAGGTGACTGACTGACTGACATAGTGATCTATCAACGCACAGACCAAACCACAGGAAGGATCGGGTTGAAATTTGTCATGCAGGTAGGTAGATGTTAAATACGTAGGCATCCGCTAAGAAAGGATTTTACGAAACTCCACCCTAAGGGGGTAAAACGGGATCCACGCGTACGAAGTCGCGGGCGGCCGCTATTATTATTACATAATCGGGTTGAGTAAAAAATGTCTTACGTCTTTGTTGTCGTCTTTAGTCTGAAAAAATATTTTAAAATGTTCTTATCTTAAAGGAAAATACTGACACCATAATATACACAAATAATGTAGAATGCTGGCTGACACAATAACAAACAAAGCCGTGGGTAAAAGCTAGTAAGTCATTACTTACGGAATCATCTGGCGTTGCATTAGCATCGGTAGTTTCACCCTGAAATAAATTAAAAATAAATTAAACTGCAAAATTAATAATTCCTTTATTTTTGAAAAGAAAGAGCTGCATTAAAGGATTTATCTACACAATCACAATACCCTTCACCTTTCTGGATTACGAAATTTTATAAGAGCTGAAAGTTTTTCAGCGTATGCTACCAATATAAATAAGAATGTTCGTGCATTATGAAATTTGGGTCATCGTGGCTTTTTAATTTTCGATGTAAAGATATTCAAAGTCAAAGTCAATCGATGTAGCGACACATTGTAGCGGCAGTTTGAATCTATAACTCAAACTTTGCATGGGGGTTCCTTTTAGAATGTAGGTGCTCACTAAGAACGGATTTTACGAAACTCCACCCCTAACGATAATAATAATAAGTATTGTGAGTGTATTGTCGATGATACTGAATAAACATTNGTGTTATTGATTAGCATTGTAATGGTTGATGGCATACTCGTAGTATTGAGATGGCAGCGTTAGGCTGGGTTGCACCATCTTACTTTAACTTTGACAAACGCCAAAAATCTGTCAAGCTCCATACAAAAAACACCGGTTATCGTTACAGTTACGGTCAAAGTCAGGTGGTGCAATTCAGCCTTAATGTTTAGAGAACTCGACCAGTAAGCCCATCAGACAGAATAATTTCTAACCGTAAGATATAAGGCATTACAATATTAACCGTAAAATAATAACTACTAACATCAAACACGAGTCAGATTAACAGAGGCAGCTACAGCTACAATATTGCATTACCGCCATCTTAATTTACCATTTTAATCCGCCCTGAACGGGGTCATCCCCCGATATTAAGTAATAACTTACCTCCATTATGCTGTAATACCTAAATACCTAGGCTGGTCTACTTTTCTTGGTATTACTTCATTAAAACTCCCTGGATTGTTCGCTTAGGCCTTAGAGATTAAAAGACGAATGAAATTGTTCAATATTATAGTTTTGACTGTTTTATCGAATACGAGTAAGTAACTAAGTAGGTACTCAAAATATTATTAAAAAAAAGTGCATCGTCAGCGGGTTATTTGCGTGTGACCTATTTTCTAAATTGATTTAAACCTTTGAAGTTAATTACCATGCTTTGACCAATCACAGGCTAATCTTCATGAAACCTTAACAATCATGCAGGCTATATAATAATTTCTTAGAGTGTAGAGAATCTAGGGAAGATCACATTTAAGTGATTAAGAACTGGTAGCGAAATATGAGATTTGAAATCAACAGGTAAAATAACACTTCAACTTATAACTACAGTTTTAATTTATCTAGCTGTTTGTTACTTGCTTAAAGATTACTGAAAACTGTATTAGAATAAAATAAGCTAGTTTTAACTTCATTGGTAGATAAAATCAGAAGCCACAGCCGTATATTTCTACTTTCAGTTCGGTTTCGCCAAATTAGTCGCAGCTGAAAGCTGGAAACGCTGGAATCGTCAAAGCCTGCACAAATGACTGCAAGTACAAGCCAGCTGGAGACTCTTCACCCGCCTCTGCTGCTCGAGAGAGCTAGTTGGGGCTCTCTAGGGATGCTAACATCTTTGGAATAAATATCGATGTATCGATATTCTGAAAAATCTATCGAATCATATTACTGCCTCAAAAATACAATGGCACATGATTTTTTTTTTATTTCTGTATTTAGATATTGATTTTACAGACACTTGTAAGAAGAGAAACACGACTCATATGAGATGTATGTTATGCCCTACCTGTAAGATTTGTGGGAGACAATAAGAAAAGCCAAACAGTTACAACTATAGTAATACAGTTAATACCAGACTTGAGAAATACAGAAAATAAGTAAAACATCGATATATCACTCACGTATCTAATCGAGGCGGTACACTAAACTTAGTCTAGCTTTAGCTTTGACGTTTCGTTTTATTCCGTTTCAGCCACTAGTGCAGGGTTTCCAGTTTTCCACACATAATCTAGTACAGGGTGGCCCAGAAGAAAGTTCACTTTTGAAAATTCAAGGAAACGAAAACTGTTTATTTTTGTAGAACTTTAACTATTGCAATTTAAAGGAAATTTCGTGCAATTTTTTTTTAAATGTACTTTCTTTCATAAATTTTATCGTACATGTGATTCCCTTGACGTTTACAACATTCGGTCAACATACATAAAAATTTTGGAAAACTTTCGTTAGTTACCTCGAAATGGATTCAGGATGGATGAATGCTGCAGAGTTTTTGGATTATTAGAGTATACTCTGCTCATAAGGTAACCCCACAAAAAGAAGTCTGCTGGAATGAGATTAGCGCTTCTTAGAGGCAGTGAGATTTCACCCCTGCTTAATTGGTTTGTTGCATTGAAAGGATGATTAATTTTTGAGAGCGCTATACTGGTAGGCTGAAAAGCTTTTTGATTTAAAAGCTGCAAGATTCGCAAGGCTATGACCGGAGCACTTGGTTTCATCAAGATGGGGCTACGTGTCACACTTCGAATGAGANCAAATCGGATTTTATAAAATTTATTTTGTATGAAAATTAAAAAAAATAATAAATGATGATATCAAATTTCTGACTTCACCATACCATTTATATGCCCGTGTTAACATGGGCTAGTGTCGGCTCATATACCCATTTACCTAACACCCTGTATAACTCAAAGGTGACTGACTGACTGACATAGTGATCTATCAACGCACAGACCAAACCACAGGAAGGATCGGGTTGAAATTTGTCATGCAGGTAGGTAGATGTTAAATACGTAGGCATCCGCTAAGAAAGGATTTTACGAAACTCCACCCTAAGGGGGTAAAACGGGATCCACGCGTACGAAGTCGCGGGCGGCCGCTATTATTATTACATAATCGGGTTGAGTAAAAAATGTCTTACGTCTTTGTTGTCGTCTTTAGTCTGAAAAAATATTTTAAAATGTTCTTATCTTAAAGGAAAATACTGACACCATAATATACACAAATAATGTAGAATGCTGGCTGACACAATAACAAACAAAGCCGTGGGTAAAAGCTAGTAAGTCATTACTTACGGAATCATCTGGCGTTGCATTAGCATCGGTAGTTTCACCCTGAAATAAATTAAAAATAAATTAAACTGCAAAATTAATAATTCCTTTATTTTTGAAAAGAAAGAGCTGCATTAAAGGATTTATCTACACAATCACAATACCCTTCACCTTTCTGGATTACGAAATTTTATAAGAGCTGAAAGTTTTTCAGCGTATGCTACCAATATAAATAAGAATGTTCGTGCATTATGAAATTTGGGTCATCGTGGCTTTTTAATTTTCGATGTAAAGATATTCAAAGTCAAAGTCAATCGATGTAGCGACACATTGTAGCGGCAGTTTGAATCTATAACTCAAACTTTGCATGGGGGTTCCTTTTAGAATGTAGGTGCTCACTAAGAACGGATTTTACGAAACTCCACCCCTAACGATAATAATAATAAGTATTGTGAGTGTATTGTCGATGATACTGAATAAACATTTTTTCTTTCTTCTTTCTTTCTTTCTTAACGGCCGGTTCACACATGTCTCCGTTTTACTGTTCCGTTTTATCGTGTACGTTTTTTTTCGTCGAAGGCGTATGTAGTTGTATGAGCGACTTCACACATGACACAGTTGTATTCTGTATACAGTAATACATACATCGACGAAAAAAAACGTACACTATAAAACGGAACAGCCAAACGGAGACATGTGTGAACCGGCCGTAAGGGCGTAAAACGGGATCCATGCGTACGAAGTCGCGGGCGGCCGCTAGTTATAAATAAATAAGTAGGTACAAAACATGACTTAAAAAATAGGAGCATATTTTCAAATTTACTTACCTGGGGATTACCTCGTACTAGAGCCCAAGTACATAATGCTATTTGGATCCAAAGTAGACGGACGTTAGAACTGAAAATTCATACAAAATAATTAATAAAGGCAGTTAAAGCCTACCTTTTCGACAAAACGGGACTATTCCCACCTCTCGTTCCCACCGCTGCAACTCCGTGTAGCCAGGATCTACAGCTTGACCGCCAATAACCCAACCAGTGAAGGTTTAGGATTTAGATACGACCCTGGTTCCTTCCCAGTTGCCATCCACGACGGGGGACAGCGTTAGAGGGTACAGTTTTAGAGGGGACAGCGTTATAGGGGACGGCGTTAGAGGGGACAGCGTTAGACAGGATAGTGTTAGAGGGAACAGCGTTATAGGGGAGAGCGTTATAGGGGACAGCGTTAGAGGAAACAGCGTTAGAGGGGACAAGGTTAGAGGGGACGGAGTTAGAGGGGACAGCGTTAGAGGGGACGATTGGGAATAAGGCAAATTGATATTTTAGAACTATAACCAAAGGCCACTGGTAATTAAACTTACCCAAATAATTTCATAATATAAATAAATCAAAACTGCAGTCCAGTGAAAGAAAAATCAGCAACACACTAAAATATTTCACAATCCAGTTTATAGAATTGTAGACCGTTATAAATTGAAAGTAAAAGAGCATTTTCTGGTCGCTTTTCAATATTATATTTGAATTTTTATTACAATCGTAAATTCTATGATTTAAGTCATCTGGTAACAAGAACAACTTTATTTTCTATATTTTTAAGTTTTTTGATACTTTGTAAAAGATTAGGTAAGAGAAAAATGCGCAGAAAAAAATCATTAATTTCAGAAAACTGATCCGTCGCTCGTTTTTACCCGACTGCACGAAGGAGGATTGATAACCATGGGTGATCAAAAGACGCCAAATTGTCGCATGGAGTCCACTCCAAGGGTGATCAAAGCCAGCTAATTGAAGTAGAACGGACCGACAACACAACCTTATTCCAATGAGGGTTTTCGCGAATGAAAAATCCGCCAGATGGCAATACGTAGACGCGAGGTCCAAATGCTGCATGATTGGTTATTTTTGACATGACATTGACAGATATGTCAAAATCCACCAATCACGCAGCAGTCAGACCCCACATCCACGTCCCGCCATCTAGCGGATCTTTCATTCGCGAAAACCCTCATTGGAACAAAGACGTGTTGCGAACTTAGGCCCAGAACAGACGGTGAAACGCAACTGCAACTTCTGATGATTCTGATGACTGAAACTGAAACTGAAAGTTTCAAACTGGTCGCGTCATGTGTGGTCTCTCAACGGACGCTACGGCAGAAACTTAGATGCAACTCAAAAGTAACTAGCAGTTGCAGTTTCGTTGCAGTTGCGTTTCACCGTCTGTTCTGGGCCTTATTGGCTACTTTGGGTGTCACAAACTATTTGATGCTGACTGTACCTACTACCTTATGCATACGGTAGTATTTTTTTTAATATCTTGCCTCTATTATTGAACGCAGTCCCTAAAATATCCATACTAATAAAAAGGTAAAGTTTGTATAATTGTTAAATTGTAAGGGGTAATCTCGGGATCTACTGAACCGATTTTAAAAATTCTTTCACCAAAGAAAGCCACATTATTTCTGAGTGTCATAGGTTATATAAAAAACCGAAAAGTTTCACGCGGGCGAAGCCGCGGGCGGAAAGCTAGTGTTAAATAAAAATTGCATTATTATCTTGATTTATTCGATTCTCTCAAGTTATTTAAAAATGCTTAACAGTAGCTAGTTTCAGAAATAAAACACCAGCGTACAAAATATAAATACATATATTTGATAAGGACACTATTTACATATTTATACGCCCAATCTCATTTAGCATCTTCGCTCTTCTCTTGATAGGTGATGACGCCTTTTTCTATCAAATCCGGAATCTCAACTGCTAGCCAGGGCCCCAACTGTAAAGAATATCATTAAATCTAAATATAACTCAAAGGTGACTGACTGACTGACATAGTGATCTATCAACGCACAGCCCAAACCACTGGACGGATCGGGCTGAAATTTGGCATGCAGGTAGATGTTATGACATAGGCATCCCCTAAGAAAGGATTTTACGAAACTCCACTCCTAAGGGGGTAAAACGGGATCTGCGCGTACGAAGTCGCGGGCGGCCGCTAGTGATTAATAAACTTCTCAGCACCAGCCCATAATGTTGTCCCGAAGTGGTGGTAGGGCAAGCTATATTTGGGACGTGTATAAGTGCCGAACTGGCTATCTCACCTCGTAACTCTCGGAACACAAGAATGCTGTTAACATTGTTGTTATGGCGACAGACTTAGAACAAGCCCTACCACCAACCAAACCGAACAGAAAAATCTGCCCCCACTGGGAATCGAACCCAGGACCTCTGCGTGTGAAGCAGGTGGTCTTACTACTAGACCAGAGGCGGTTAACTTTGAACAATTTTATTTCACACAGCGACATCTAGCAACTAATAAATATATTTAAGCCACGATAGCCGAATGGTGAAGGGGTCGGACTGGCCGACTCGTGATCCGGGGAACGCGGGTTCGGTCCCCGCCGCCGCTCGACTATTGTGGTGAGCTCACTCGTGACACAAGCATATTTAGCTTAGTACGAGGGGCTAACGGGAGTATTAGTAATTTGTGTAATAACAAATTACTAATAATCTTTTTAAAAAAAAAAAAAAAAAAAAAAAAAAAAAAAAAAAAAATATGCTTGTGTTATGGGTGCTAGCTTAACGGATATCCTTTTTTTCATCATTTCAATTTCTGCCCGGCCCGGAATCGAACCCAGGACCTCTTGCGTGGTAAGCACTACACCATTCAGGTGGTCAAATCGTCAAGAATAAGAAGGAATAACAATCCACACAATATTTTACTGATAATAACACCTAGGGACTGGAATTCGCTGCCTGCTGATAATCTTGGAGGCCTTTGTCCAGCAGTTAAAAAAAAACTCATTTATTTATGCAAGTAGGCTTTTAAGAAGCACTTTTACACGTCCCAGTATTAACCCTACCACTGCTTCGGGACAATAAATGGCCCAGTGCTGAGAAGAAGCAGCGCAAGAAACTCAGTCACTATTTAATGAGGGTTTTCGCGAATGAAAAATCCGCCAGATGGCAATACGTAGACGCGAGGTCCAAATGCTGCATGATTGGCTATTTTGACATGACATTGACAGATGTCCAAATCCACCAATCACGCAGCAGTCAGACCCCACATCCACGTCCCGCCATCTAGCGGATCTTTCATTCCCGAAAACCCTCATTGTCAGCCTCTTTTTCAAGGGTTTCAGTGGACGTCTATTGCACGGTAATAATATCATACAGTATTGTAACTTCATATAAACAGACGAAACGAGAACTTTCTTTCGAAATTCAAATCTCGGTATGCGCTCGGTATGCAAAAGTCGGGGGTGTCGCGAATGTGCCGAATGGACGTCGGTGGCCAAGTGTTAAAAATGACAAAAGTAATTGAATTTGACTGACCGTCATTTACGGTCAAATTGGTCAAAAACTACTCAAATTTACATTTTCAGTCAGTTTGATTTGAAATGAAAATTATATTGTATCAAACCAGCTTTTGCCCACGAGTTCGCCCGCCCGAAATTAAAGTAACAGATCATTATGATTATTAAAGTTTCGAAATTACTTAAGTAGCTTTTACTAAATTAAATCTACTAATCACAAAACGACTCACATTTTTAACCTATTCCATTCATAAAGTATTTTGTTTGTCTAACTAAATAAAAAAATACAATCACAAAACTAGATAGAAATTCTAAGTAGGCAGATGTAATTAAACTGGGTACTGTAGGTGGGCAGCCCTACCTTACAGTATGACAACATGCGTCATACTGTGACGTACCGCGCGACTGTTGACATTTATTTCAAAAATATGGCCGAGTTGGAATACTGTATAGATAGTATTACCGTGTCTATTGGCTGAAACGATAAACATAGAAGATTATTTAACAATTCTTACCCCAAGCGCCATAGCATGTGCGATCCCAAACTTAGGCACGTTCCGAGCCCATAACGGTTTGAAGTGGTCCGTGAGACAGATCTTGCCTCCACGGTACATCTTAGCTGTCTTCCCGTCTAGACCTGGTAGGGCCAGCTCAGGAGCTGTAGTTGGGTACGTTATTGGAATCTGGAAGAATGGAAGAATAGGTAATAATATACAGTAGAATCCGATTATAATGAAGCTGAAGGGACCGATGATATTACGTCGTACTATCTGGACGACGTACTAAAGAAGTAATTTTTTACATTATTTCTCAACAAATCAACCAACCAGATCAAAAATATGTCGGTATATGGTCGGTCGTTATAAGCGAAGTCGTACTAAATATTCTACTGTAATTTTATAACAATAAAGTGATATTACATTAACATGTTCCAGTATTACTTTAAAATTACTATTCGTCTCAGCCTAATGACGTCCACTGCTGGACAAAGGCCTCCCCCAAGGTTTTCCAAAATGAACGGTTCCACAAAAATTACTATTACTTTGGTATAAAATATGTGCATATAAGCAGCTCATAAAACTTAGAAGTTAGTGCAGAATCCAAAATTGATTATTTACCACTATTCCAGCTAGCTGTTATAGCCTTTATGATTGAGAATTCTAGGAAAAGATTTCAGCCTGATCATTATTTTTATTAGTTTAGTACATTTATTTATAACTCTTACTTACACAGACACTTTTGTTTTCTCCCTATTTAAGTATTTATGTCATTTACGTATACTTACGTCAAATTCAAGGTCGAACTCGTACTTTAACAGGTTATGAACGAACCAGCATTTTCCGAACCACCGTGTGCCTGTCTTGTCGGACTCAAGACGGAACCAATCATTATCCGCTGCCTTGTTGTTTTGTACATACTGTAGAGAAAAGTTTATTATTTGTTAATATTCAACCTATAGGAACTATTGTAACTAGCTTCTTAAAAACTATGCTGCCTTTAAAGGAAGTCTCAACTTATAGAAAACTATAGTTTTCATGCACTTAAAGATACAGGCAACTAGTTTAAAACAAAAAGGTATGTTACACTTGCTTGCTCAACTGATTTTATGTAAAAAAATACTTTAAAACTGGTTTTAGATGAAGAAATACTCGTGAAAACAGTGTTTTTTTCTGAAGAGAATACCAGTTTATATTAGTTAAAATGTCGGTTTTTTCGACTTTATCAGCAAGTGTATTAAAAAAGCAACGTTTTAAACTTTAGAAAGTACATTTTTATAGCATAATTTAGTGGTTTTTACCTTAATTAGAGCCTGATACTCTTCCTTCAACCTGGTTGTCCACAACTCCTTATCTCTAGGCCCTGCTTTAGTTTGAAGCAAGGGAATGCTACTCAATGTCTTCCTTGTACTTTCGTCAACCATCTTGTGTATAATTTAACACTTAAACCATACTTTTTTCTGATTATTTAAGCAAAAATCTGTGTTGTGTAAAAGGAATTTCACGTTCACGAAATGTCAAAGTGACGTAGTGAATTTAGACGTGTCAGATACAGATTAAAAAGTACGGTCGGATACACGTAAGAAATAACGAATAACGTTATTTAGTAATACATGATCGGCCTCACATCTCGACACTCGTTGAGTAACTGAAATAATTAGGGCAATTTTAAGGAAAATAAAAAATCAAGAAAGCACGACTGATTTAATTTACAATAAGAAATTGATTTAACTTAGACTTTACAAGACTCTTGATATTTTTATACAAAGTACTTAGAGGAAAGCGAAGTAACTGATGAAGCATGTAAGTTAAAAACACTGGAACGAGCATTGTGATGGTTTGATGCAGAAAATACATTCTGAAATGAAAAGAATTCTCGTTTAGAATTACAGTCATACTGGGTAACTTCGTCGATCAGTATAAAATACGAACTAAGAAGGACTTAGTGCCTTTTTCCTGTAATGCGGATTTAGGCAAGCGTGTGGATCTGCATTTATTTATTTCATACAATGATATGTTTTTCCTACATACACGCGGCACGTGGCTGCGGGCACACAATGCGAAATCTTTGTCTTGCGTGCAAACTATAGCGTGATTATTTATACGCTTATGTGCTGAAATTCGCATCACAGGGAAAATGCACTTACACTTTGTGGAATACCGGTTAAACTTAGCAAGTGACTTGTAATACAAACCTTTGAAGACGCTTTCTTGACTGTGGCAAATTCTCTTCTTTCTCTTTGAGAAGAAATCTCCGTATTCCTTTAACTTGGTTCGCGTAATACTCCTTCCAACTGTAATTATACAAAACATCATAATATTTATTATAACCAAAGAAGTTCAAAGAACTTAATAAAATAACAACCAGTTTGCCAAGTTATCTTACTATTGAATAAAAAGGGAAATCTTTACAATTTTCAATTTCTCAAACAAACGACAGCACATCACAATAAAGATCACCACGCCGGCGCGATCTGCACGCGTTGGTGTGGTTGAACCAAAAGTATAATTATTTTATGTTGCAAAATCGTCCCTACTATCTAAAATGCATCATTTTTTAGCAATTTAGTACTCTGTTTCAGCAAATGGCAAGAAATTGTCAAAGAAAAACTCACTCTACTGCATTAGGGTCAAGGTTGAAAACAGCAGCGTCGTTGTGATGCAGTCGCAAGCGCAGACTGGTCATGTTGGCAGTCCTGAACACCCAGTCTCTAGTCGTGAAGAAGTTTACAATCACGATCATCTGGCAGAGACGCCTGTCTAGATCTATTAAGTTCACTCTGAAACGTAAAATTCATAAAATTAATTTTATTTTTGCAAGTAGGGTTTTAACAAGCACTTTTACGTCACGTCCCCTTAGCTACTTCTCGCTACGACACTACCTACCACACTACTACGCTACCACAGCTTCAGGACAATAAATGGGCAGTGCAGCGCAAGAAATTCCGTCACTATTGTCAGCTTAATTTTATTTATGATCGGTAAGTAGGGGAACCTGTTGTACTTAGGCCAGTTTTTCGAATTTTGATTTTTTGAAAAATAATGGTGATAGTTAAACTTGTCTAGTGCAGTTATATTTAAAGATCATTTAATTAACTACATAATTCATTCATAAAATTGTGTATAATTGAAAAAATTTGGGCATACTAGCTGCTAGAAAAAAAAAGGGAAAACTGTCCTAGGTACAACAAACCAGGTGTACCTTGGACCGTGTACGTTGTACCTATTTAAATTTAAATAAATGCTTATATTCGCTTCAATTTGTTAATTTTCTGTTAAAATATTATTTGAAATACCAATTATTACAGTTATTAGCAACAATATCTAAGTAAAAGTATTTTTTTAAAAAGATCCTCATCCATATTTTTTGTACTAATTATTTTTCACAATTTTTTGGCAACAAATCACTTAAGTTTAAGCCGGCTCTCCAGTCCATGTTCAGCCTTACACAATCAACTAAAATATGACAATATTCAACATTTTTTCTAGAAAATTTTGTTGAATGTTGATATGTTATGTCGTGTAGGACAAAATACGCGCTGGAGTGGCTTTAACTTGCAATCTAGTTTTTTTTATTTCTTATCATTTAACATAAATTCTAGCAAAATATCCATTAAAACCGCTTTATCAACAAAAATAATCTTAAAAAAGTCATATGAAGATACATTAAACGTAAATTTAAAAAACATTAGAAATTAAAAAAATACATATCAAAAACAGACTTTAAATTGCTATTTTGAGGTCTTCGGGGCATTGTATCTATAACAGTATGATATGTTTTTTTTATTACAATAAAATTCTCATTAAAACGTATGAAAATCAGTGACCAAGGTACATCGCTAGTTGGGTGGTCAAGGTACAACATTGCGACTACTTCACTTAATAAGCACACTATACCCACTTCCATTTGAGCTTAGGATCTGAAACTCATATCGTCCAGTAGCTAGATATATAAAGATTATGTTCTAACTATAACCGTTTTGTCAAACATGCAACATTTTTCATAAATTGACATGAAGTAAAAATTTTTAAGCAGATTTTTTTCAAAAAGTCTCATTTTTTATTATTTGTTAGCATTTTCTGGGTATTTTATGTATTTTTTCAGTATCGCCTGTTATTTAGCATTATTACTGTTTTTATTTTATCAGGATATACCGCTTAGTTTAAAAGTTATTACGTTTTCTTTACAATAAGTAATTGGAAGAAAAAAAATTCTATAAAAAATTAAAAAAAAATCTCAAAAAAATTTTGACCTCTTTTTTGTCGATAAAAATAGGTCTAGTTTTATCTATTTTCATATGTACACTTTAACGTGACTCACACTGTATAAAGATTATGTTCTAACTATAACCGTTTTGTCAAACATGCAACATTTTTCATAAATTGACATGAAGTAAACCTCCAAAAACTCACTGCGTCAGTGTAAAATATTAAATTACCATTTTTTCTTGTACTTGCACGGCGTCGGCGAATATTAGCTAACTACACGTTAATGTTGACAAATAACGTATGTAATACCCTAGACAACTTTTCATAAAACCGCATAATTTAAAAAATATATACAATTGTTTTAGGTACAACTCTGTCCAAGGTTCAACAGGTTCCCCTACGTTAATCATCGTCGTCATCATCATAGTCTCCACTGCAGGAGTACAACCCTCTCTTAATAATAAATGTTTCTTTCTTTCTTTCTTTCTCGAATTCACCAGAGGGAAACGGACGATTTGGCCTATAATCCCCACACTGATCTACTTACAGCTTTTCCCCGTGGCATCTTCCACTTTTTCGGTCTGGCATAGTTGTGTCACAAAAAGAAATGCGCTCGTTCCTTTCACAATACTAAACTGATGTTTTTCTTTAAGCTTAAAACTGTTGAATCACATTTTGTGAAAGATTTTTATGAGCTAGATAACTGTGCCATCTCATTGTAAGGTACTTGATACAAATAAGGCCTACCTAACTTTAAATGCTTATATTTCAATAAATATTAACGCCAGTCAACAAAAACAAGGTTAATTAACTTCTTCCATCCTTTAATTTTAGCAATATTACAAAAAATAACACAATTTTTAACTAAATCTATTCAAAATAAGCAAATTACGAAACCACTGATTTTGGCTTTATTAAATCACCTACACGGAATAAGGCCTATATGATTCAAATGCCTGTAGACCTTAAAATTGAGGTTGTATTAAACAAAATGCGGTCTTATAACATTAAACACGTCGATTTGTTTGCGTTATCAAAATTTTACATACCAAGTAAACAGAAATATACTGTATATCTCTAGATAAACTTAAATTCCACTTATTAAGAATAATACATAAATTATAGATAAAATTAAATATTCATAGTAACAAAGTAATGATTCCTTACTTAAATTATCAAAAAAAATATCAAAAACAAACAATATTATTTTTTTGTATAGGGCTTATTAAAACACCGTGTTCGAATAAGGCCTACACATAAAACCTTTTAAATAAATCAGTTTAGGAACATCATTTAGTCTTGATTTTTTGTAAACAAAATGAGATCTCAATTTTTGTTAGAACCAGGGCATAAAAAGGCTTCTGAATCATCTTTACGAACTCCTACACAATCTTTATGATACCACCAAAAGCAGTCCTTTATGGTAGCATATCTGCTACATTGTCTTCGAGACAGGCATGATAATATCAGCTTTAATCCTTTAGAATTATACATACGGCTTTTTTTTCTTATTTTTTATTGGTTTTGTATTTTGTTTCTTTTTTTTACAGGTTTAGTAATTTTTTTTTACTCTGTTTTCTTTTTATTTTCTGTGCTGTTAGTAACATTCTTATTAAATAAATATTTAGTTACTCTTTGACTCATTTAGTTTAATGAATTTGTCCGTAATCAGGTGTTGACATAAGTATCCAATATGGCCTACCATGCTGAAATAAGGCCTAGGCCTTATAAGATATTTCGCTCTTGTTGTCTTTAAAAATTTACAAATAATGCATCTATAGCCAGTAGTACAAATTAAGGTAATTATTAGCTAATAAGAAATATTTAGAAACGATTACTAAGAAAAGCTTAATCTAAAACAGCGTTATTTTACCGAAAATTTAAGATGAAATCGCCAGATTTTTATAAGAGAGCACGAAATCACCCACCACCTTAGAAGAACGCGTGCCAATTGGTGCTGGGATCGTGGATCGGGACGCTCTTGCACTCTACCGGGTTGTAGGGCATATGAGTACGTGTCCTTGAAGTATTATCCCGGTTGGATTTGTTTATCTGTGTTTTCTGATGTATAGGCCTTATTAGAACGTAGGCCTTATTTGTATCAAGTACCTTATTACCTGCTTTTTTTCTTCAATATCTGCATTGTATATTGCGCCAAGTGCAATGGAATACTCCGGACTACGAAGTTCAGGACTCTGTAAATATACCTGGAACGATAAAAATATTACACAAATCATCATCATCATCATCGTCATGTAGTCTTTCCTGCAGGAACACAACCGTCTCTAATTTGACCTAGGTACACCCTGGCTAGATGGGTCGGAGAAGCCTGGTGAAGGTCGTGGGAATCACCTTGATGCGGGCAGCGTACGACCGGTCGTTGGGGAAATCCATGAAGCCTTTTTCTAGCAGTGGACGTCATTTGGCTGAATCCTCGTTTACTAGTTAAGTGTTAGCATAGGTACTTTAAATATTTAGTGTTTCTTACCAGTTCTTCACAAACATACAAGTGGGGTACCAGAGGCCATCGGTCAGCGGGTTTTGTCGGCATTCGTCTACCGAAACGGATCGCATCTGCTCCCATGTTGTAGGGTTTGCTGAGATGCTGCAGTTATATACGCGGACTGTTGGAAGGCTGCAAAAGTACCACTGTTTTAGCTCTATTCCCACTTTGATCACCTGAATTAGATCACCCAGATGATAATAGCCGACACATGGTGTTCTTTGATCACCCATTGATAGAAGTTGACTTTGATTACCTAGGTGATCAAAGGACACAAAGAGTCGCTTAAGACTAATCTGATCTGTCTGTGATCCGTCTGCTCGTTTGCCTCCTATCACATAAAAAAAAAAAGAAAAAAAAAAGACCACCTGGGTGAACTGATCCAGATAATCATGGTGGAATAGACGATTTTTTAGGATTCAAAAATGTTTGCTCATGTCGAGTGGTAGTTTTTGTAGCGGACTAAATCATGCTCAAATTAATCCAATACAAATTGATGAATGACAAGTTTTAGGGACGATTTTTGGGGCACCATTTTTTGTGCTTTATACAATTTAAAAAAGTTATTGATAAAGGAGGCCATTCTAATAGCATGTAAGCGCTAAAGAGCAATGCAGGATCCTGCAAAACTGAACTGCCGTGGGAAAAGGCCCTAAGTCAGTTCCATACAAAACGAAGTCTTACTTGTCGACGGCTGTCTCCCAGGCCACAGCGATAAGCGAATCGATGGCGATATCCACTGGTAGCACGTCGACTCTAGACTTGCCTATGCAGTAATAGACTGGGAGTAGACCTAAAATAACGAAATTCCGACCATTATGTCCATAAGAATTGAAGAGGCAATTTTCAACTTATTATTTCTGAAAAAACAGAATAGTAGTTGTTTCTTTTTGATATAATAAATAAAACATAGGTACCTACTACGGTTGTATGGTAACCCACCTTTGCTTACCGCCGCCACAGTGGCTATGGGACCGTTGAAGGTGTCTATCCAGCCTGCAAAGGGGTTCCGTAGCGAGGACAGCACTAAAAACGAAGAAAGGAACATTATTTTTAAACATCTCTCTGGAGTTTTCATCCACAATACCTTAGTGCTTAAATACAAAAATCTACAGTCAGAGGACTTAGTAAAATATAAAAATAAAATCAAATATCCTTGGACATTTCACACTGCGCTTCTAGTCCCAAACTAAGCAAAGCTTGTACTATGGGTAGGTACTAGACAACGGATATAAACATACTTGAATACTTTTTTTTGTAAATACATACATAATATTATACATAGAAAACACCCAGTCCAATACAAACCAATAATAATAATGTTCATGCAAACAAATGTTTGTACTGTGCGGGAATCGATCCCGCAACGTCCGGAATAGTAGTAGCGCATTTCAAAGCACTACACCAAACGGCCGACACTTTGGTCAATCCATCATACATTTTTAATGACATTTTTTACGCGCTCACTAGTGAGCAGGGATGTTATGGCTATCCGTAACCGTAACCGAAACCGGTATAATATTATTCCTATATCTGCAACCGTATACCTAACCGAAACTACATAATTATCCATAACATCCCTACTAGTGAGGACGTTGATGTAAACTCACACTCTGTCCACTGTGGCTGAAATGATGACAATGTCTAAATTCAACCTGCATCATTACCTATTGAGGGTCTGAATATGGCAATCGGATAGGTTTTGATCCCATGTTGTTGAACAGCAGTTTCCCCCAACATTTTTGTGTATGTGTACGTGTTCGGTTTCGGGGATATAATACTGAAAAGCAATAAACAAATTAAACAATTAACTATACACAGGCTCAGATTGATTAGATATGTTTTATTTCTTTTTTATGTCGTTCGTCGTCGTTTCAGGTTTTCCACAATGCACGGTCCTGCGCTGCCCGCATCCAGGCTCTTCCTGCGACCTTTACCAGATCGTCGGTCCACCTAGTGGGTATGTATCAATAGCAGTATATTATTATATCAGTTCTGCTACTCTTCAAAATACCTACGAAAAATTGCTGATACGTAACCACATTCTTTGTATTTTATGAGAGGTGCTGTATAGGGGATCTAATCGGAATTTCTTTCTAGATTTAATTAATAGTATATTATCTATATTATATTATCTACTGTATTACTCTAATAAAAATATAATCAAAAATTGGCCAAGTGCGTGTGGTGTCACGCGCAGTGTTGGGTTCCGTGTTGTCCGTCATTAACCCAATATATTTCAGAAGCAAGCAATTACATCTAGTCACATTCTATATTTTCTTCTAAGGATTTTTTATTAGGTATGAAATTTTATAATAGACTAGCTTTCCGCCTGCGGCTTCGCCCGCGTGGACTCCGAAAAACCCTAATATTTTACGGAACCCTATTTTTCTCCAAAATAAAATGTAGCCTGTGTTACTCGTGGATAATGTAGCTTTCGAATGGTGAAAGAATTTTTAAAAACGGTTCAGTAGTTTTTGAGCCTATTCATTCAACCAAACAAACAAAGTTTTCCTCTTTATAATAATTAGTGTAGATGAGTTAAATGACTATTACTCTTAAACTGACTGATCGATCTTAACCGTTATAGTTTTCCTTGAAAGTTCATGAAAAGCACTATTATCATGAATTTTCCCAGATTTTTCAAGCTAACAGTTTAGTTTAACAGGGACGGACGCCCTACTCGAACAAAAATTGGCACTTTAAACTTTAATATTTTGCAAACGGATCCCTAAATCGAAAAATCGTTTTAAAAACTCCTAAGCCATTTTAAAATACCTATCCAACGATACCCCACATCTATCATGTGGGGTAGAAGACGAAAAAAAATTCATCCCCACTTATAACGAAGGGGAGCCATCCAAAAAAAAAAATTTATTTTTCAATATTTTATTCTACCTCTTTGTCGGCGTGACTAATATACATACCTCCACAAAATTACAGCTCTCTAGTCTCAACAGTTACAACACAAGCAAAACCTTGGACAGACAGACAGACAAACGGACATAACGAAACTTTAAGGTTCCTTTGGGTCTAGACAAAGTGCAAATTATAATCGCAAACCAGTCAAAAAGTGATCGAAAAGCCCCTTTTTTGTATGGAGTTTTGACGGATTCGATTTTCGATTCGATCAAAAAGTGCGTTTTGTCTAGGGGGGCTTGTCAGGATTACGGAACACTAAAAAGCGGCCTTGATGTTTGCAAAATGTATTATCATGGATTCATTATAGCTCTATATTTATTATCCATGGTTTAATCTAATAATTTTAAAGTGATAAGATTATGAAAGCGTTACTGCTGTTATTACCAGAAAACGAAATATCTTTTGCCCTAAAAAATAAGTCATATTCCATTATGCATAATGGGCAATAATAACACATTTTTATCAGTCTTAACTCTTAAGATAGTTTGTTGTACCTGAGCGAAGCGAAGTTCTTTATCAAAATCAAAAAATCAAAATCAAAAATATTTATTCAGTTTAGACCACAAGTGGCACTTATTATTTTTATATTATTATTTTAAAGATAATATTTTACTGCATTAAATAGATTAATGTTATTTTTTATTATTACTACAAAAAGTAGCCTAAGTCCTGCTCCAAGGCCTAATTATCTCCTTGCGCCCGTATTCACAAACATTACTATGAGGTCTCACAGTGCGCGTGGACGCACGTCATGGTGACACACGAACCAATCACAGAGGTCTATTCAATGCTGTGCGTTCGAGTTGCTGCTTCTCACAAGCAAGCATTGTTTGTGTATACAGGCGTCAGTGTTTTAGACGTGACAGTAAAAACCCAATACACTGCACTGTCCCACTCGTGACATTGACAGGGGGCGCCACCGTCAATACCGGATCGCTGGTTCCGATTTTTGTCATGTTGGAAACTATTGGAACGATGGTGGTGCCCCCTGTCAATGAGTTTGGTGGGAAAGTTCAGTGTAGGTCATCTATTGTATACCTACTTATTATTATTCTGTGACGTGACAAGGTACCAAACTGTCTATAGTAAAATATTTGTTTGTAGTAACTCTACGCTCGTTCGGCTCAGACACACGCCCGTTCCCTCTCTCACGTCATTATCTCTCAATACTTTTTTCTCTCTCTCTTCCTCTTTACCTCTCTTTCTCTCATCTTCCCCTACCTGTTCACGTATTTGCTTGGGGCGTCCTCAGATACAGCCAAAGCTTCAGCTAACATTTCATCCAGAGGTCGAGGCAAAGGGTACACTCTCTCCTCAACTACCTTTTGCTCTGCGTTGCTGTAAGCAGTCGATACGTGAACGAGTACCTGAATAAGGGCATTGAAGAGTGAATTAATATAAAACAAAATGTAGGTCGCTCAACTAGAGTTGAGGGCCGTTGAGGCACAACAAGCAAAGATTTATCTGTATACGCTGTGTGCACTGACGTCTCGCGTAGTTGGACTAACATTACTAACAATCTCGCTTGCAGACATTTAACAGGTACGAGTTAGTTAATGTAATTATTCAAATACTAGCTTTCCGCCCGCGGATTCACCCGCGTGGAATTTTGTCTGTGACAGAAAAACTTTATCGCGCGCGGTGTTTCAAAAACAGGGATAAAACTACCCTATGACCTTTTCCGCGACTCAAACTACTATGCCAAATTTCATCAAAATCGGTTTGCAGTGGTTTAGGCGTGAAAGCGACACAGAGAGACAGGCAGACAGAGTTACTTTCGCATTTATATTAGTATAGATTACATATGTGTGAGTAAAGCGCCTCAACTTTCGTTGATAATAAATAATTATTACCTAAGGCTGGGTTGCACCATCTTACTTTAACTTTGACAAACGTCAAAAATCTATCAAATTCCATACAAAAAGCACCGGTTATCGTCATAGTTACCGTTTAAGAGAGGTGGTGCAACCCACCCTAAGGGTTTTTTCAGAGACATTCCGTTTTTTGCAGGATACCGTTTAGTAGACAGTCATGTTTTAATATTAACGTTCACACAACAGTAGATTGCCGTGGGAGCGAGCCCTTTAGGCTTCTTCTTCTTGTCGTGTCCTCAACAAACCTATACAGTGTCAGCCCAAAATTCTGCTACAAGAGTTGTTTGTAGCAGTTGTTTGGGCACGCATGGCCCTAAGGCTGGAAATCCTTGACTAACCTTCATGCTGGGTAACTTGTCGCAGATTTCCATCATGTACATGACAGATAGGACATTCTGTTGGGCAGCCCGATTCAACTTCTCGTCAAACCTCACGGTTGCTGCACAGTTGAACACCACCGAAACCTGAAAGGAATGATATTTTTAAATCACTATCAATTTATATTATGTAACTGATTAGCAAGCTGAAGTGACAATGAGCAGGGCAAGTAGTACGCAGAACTGACGGCTGATGGGGTAGCAAGGTTCTGAAGTGGAGGCCGCGTACTAGAAAACGCAGAATCGGACGTCCACCCACAAGGTGGACCGACGATTACTTTATAGGTAGCGGTAGGCGCTGGATGCAGGCCACTACCAACCAGGTGATGTGGAAATCATTGGGGAATGTGTTCAGTAATGGACATCCTGGGGCTGAAATGATTAATGATGATGATGAATGTAACTGAAGGCCATTACTGTAGTTACATGCTGAGTTACAGAGTTAGAAATTACTGGAAATTACCTCTTCCAACGACGATAACGACTCATCATTGAGTCCCAGAGAAGGTTTGGTGATATCACCATCTAAAACATGGACTTTGTCCAATTGAGCTGGATTGTTTTTGCGAAGAACATCGAATACCTGTAACAATGTCATCGTAGATTTGAACGTAGCTGGTATCGTAGCGTAGATACTAACGAATCATCATCACTGTATATTTGCCTTAGTCGATACTTTTACGATATCCACGGGAAGAGTGCGGTGGAAGCATACGGCTAATGGCTATAGGCTTGTCAAATAGAACGCGTACATAATTAATTACATAATTACTGTAATCAATTTTATTCAATTTAGACCACAAGTGGCACTTATGAACGTCAAAATATGGTAAATAAAAATACATTTTTTTACTATATTTTGACCCTTATGGGGCACTTTACATGTCTCCTTATATTTTGGGCCCTACCAGCGCTTCGAGACAAATAATATTATTATAAAATATGGCTGAGAAGAAACGCCGGAACAAAAATCTCAATTTAACCTGACGGATATGTTACATTTTAAATTAATTATTAAATATTTACTTGGGATCGCTTGAAGTCAGCCAACCTGTTCTTCGGGTCGACTCCTCGCTTGCTCCTCATCAAAAGAATCAGCCGCTTTATGTCTGGGCATGTTGTCAGCAGTCTTTCCACTAGCACCTAAAATCATTTATTATTTATTTAAATATGGGCTACGAACTACCATAAATAAAATAGGGCTCGTCCCCACGGCAACGGCGGACTTTCGTGTGAACAAACCCTAAGTCGATGGCTCCTACGTATACTGGCGTAAGTGAAAAAAGTAAATTTTACAGGAGAGCCATTTTAGTGGCCAGAACCATATTTTTGGGTCATATCTTCTGACCTACTAAAACGAATTTAATGAAATTTCACATTTAGCCTTAACATGTAATGCCTTTGCTACTGCTGTTATCATTTTTTATATTTTTCTTATATATTTTGAGATTTTACGCATTGCCCTTTTACGTCGGCATATTTCTATAATTTCATGTATATTGTTCAACGTAAAGAGACTTAAATGACAACGTAAATATAATATTTTAAGCGATTACTCTCTTTATTTATGCATGTAATTATTTTAATTGTTATCATGTGCTATATCAATAATAAATCAGTTAGAAAAAGTCGTTTAATGTACCGTTTTACGTTTTAACGCAAATACGCCCATATACTGTGCTCGAGATTTAGTTAGGTCTTTTAACATAATGTGTCATATTTTTAAAAAATATAAATAACTTGAAAAAATCGAATTGCCTAAGGCGGGAATTGAACCCACGATGCCTTAGGCAGTTCGATTTTTTCAAGTTATTTATAATTTTCAAATTAGTTTGAGATGCGACTCTTAACGCTAAAAATTAAATAACTATATAATGTGTCATAATTTATAAATAAAACAATTTGCTAAATATTTTCATGGCTTTATTTAAGATTTGGATTATAAAAAATATATGTTTATGTAAGCAACTACTCGTATAGATTGACGAATCGTATGATTGGGCTTTATACGTGGCGTAGTTTTGCACATACGCCTATTTGCCTAAAATTTTATTTTCTATCTAATGGAAAAAAATTTTTTTTTTCTTACTGATGTTATAGATTAGAGCAAAGTGAAATCATTGCTTAAATAATTGGAAAAAGGCGTAAGCGGCAGTTTCGCCCTTATACGTAGGAGCCATCGAAGTAGGAACCCCTCTACACAGCTTGATCGCTATTAACCCAAACAGTGAAGGTCAAGTTTGTCCCGGGGAAAGTTAAACTGTTATTAGACCCGCAACGAACTTAATCAGAAGAACATAGGAGGAGTTCGAAGTTAAGGTTCGTCTTCCCTCCAGTGCAAAACGGGTGACAGGTGACAAAACAGGCTAAATGATAGAATAAGACACCTACTTTTCCCATGAAACCAGTTCCTCCTGTGATAAACACCGATCTCCCCGCAAAGAACTGCGATATGGACACCAGCTCTTCAGAAAACACCGACATCCTAATACTTGTAGGTAATTAGTTAAATTATAAATTAATTAATAATTACATTGGTTAATATTTGTAATAATTATTAATTTAGTATTAATACTTGACATTGATTTGTATGTAATATTAATTATTTTGTTAAGAATAAATACCTATTCTTACTATTATTAATTTATTTAGAAAACAACATACAAAATTTTAATTAGGTAATCTTTGATTTTTAAATAAATTACATTTTTAAATTTAATTAACCCTTTGTATATCAACATGGATCAATAAAGAATTTTAATCGAATTGAATTTAAATAAAAAATAAATAAATTTACTGATTTTCTGGTTTTACCTACTTAATTGTAAACTAAAAAGTCCGGAACTGAAGAGGTGGTTTTTGATACTAGGCCTACCTATTGATTACAATGTAATCTTGCATTATCTTTTGCTTACATTATCAAGTAGTATTTCATATCAATGACCGTGTAAATCGATAAAAAATTGCAGAAAAGTACTCGAGTGGCCTACATAGGCCTCCCACTAATTGGAGTGAAGATCTGTTGAATACCACGGGAAGTTACCTAAATGCGGGCAGCGCAAGAGCGGTCGTTGAGGAAATCATTAAAAGGCCTTTGTTCAGCAGTGGAACATTATTTAATTTTGGCTGAAACGAATAAACGCCTGAGTAAATCGATATAATTTAATATTATACGATTACGCTTGTCACACTATCTTCATGCACGAAAAAATGTAAAGTAAAAGTGTTTTTTATTTATTTATTTATTAAAAATCTTGGTACAACAGGCAAGCTTAATGTCATGTGGTGCCATTTTTTCTAGCTAACCAACAAGTTAGACAAAACAGAGAATTTGAGTAGGCGGTGCAAACTATTTTTAAAAGCCTATTTGCAAAAATAAATGAGTTTTATCAGTTTTAGTTACCTATCTCCACTTTTATTGCGTGACTATTTCAATGTTGATAAGTTTTTTATCAGTTTCCCGCCAAATAGTTACAAAACTTTACACATATTATAGCCTGACCAGGAACATAAAAACCCTCGCCATGTTGCGGAAAACTAATGGTACTAATTTCTTTTAATGGCAACAGTAACTGAAAACTTCATTGACATGTCACCTTGCATGTCAGTCTATTGCTGTCAAAGTGTAAACAAACTTTATTTTAAATGTGCGCAATTGATTTTGTGAATTAAATTGCTAAAATATTTTTATAGTCGTGAAAGAAAAGTGGTTCACAATGTGTTAAAGTATTTGTCGAAGAGAAATACTAAGGGTTCGGACAATATTTTCATTGAATAATGTTTCCGACAAAGGTTGTCAAATTGACTGACATGTTTATCGTATAGTACAGTCCACTATGAAAATTAGCTGTGGTTTGTTTCAACTACCTATTTTAAAGATTTTTGTCACTTTCTAAGTGTTGAATTTTATGGAATTGGGAAAGAAGTACCGAGGTTGAAGCGTTCATGAGCAGATATTGCAGTTGAATATTCAAGTTCTGAATTTGATTATTGATGAATAATAAAATAAATCGTACTAGCTCGATTAATGGTTTCATTTAATTTATTTAAACCAGGTTACCTGTAATAATATTTTTTCGTTAATTTATGAAAATAACAAATTAGCCCGTAATTCTGAATCCTGATACATAAAGTTAGTCTATTAATTTAACACAGGTACGACTGTACTCAGTGTTGCACTATCAAATGCAACTGACGCGCCTCTATGCCAAGGTTTTTATGTTCCTGGTCAGGCTATAAAAACGTGTTCGGATACACTATCAAAATAACGAATACCGTTACTCACGTATTTTAGTAGCAATATTCATTATGAGCACTTAATTTAAAAATAAAAACTCCTTTATTTTGATAAATTTCAGATTCTAATTTTGAAAATAATGTCAGATATTGAAATGACAAGAAATAAAAATTCAAAAATAATCCATGAACATGCGTCATGTGGTGTGGCTTACGTTGATGTAAAAAATTAATAAACAAACAAAAAAATTGAAAAAAAAGGTAAGCAATAATGCTGTATTTAAATAACTCGAGTTAACTGCACATCTCGCTGGAATGCGACTCTCCCTCGCATTCAACCGACACCTCGCGTTCGCCTCGTCCATATCAAGCGGCGATGTGACGTCACGGCTGCCAGGTGCGCAGTTAGCTCGACCGACTAAGTCTATTGATTTAGTATAGATCGTTTCATCCACGAAGACGCGCCCCACCATTCTTCCACTAATGTTTGAGTGTTATCGGTACACGCCGAATCATCCATGAGTGCACACGCACACTATAATAATGACGCTCGGATTGCTCGGATCAAACTCCCCGCACCCCGCGCGACAGAGACCAAAAATTGGTAGGGCGCGTCTTCGTGGATGAAACGAAAATCATCAAGTACCTTTGCTTTAATATTTCGTAATTCTTTCAGATTATTGTCCAAAGATTTATGTAAGAAGTAACTGTGAAGTTTCCGAAGCACACGACTGCTGATTCAGTTTACGCTTGACGTGTAATGGCAGAAAGGAAAAAGTGAGTAATCAGTACCCTGGGCACGAATAACTCTAGTAATCGTATATTGAGTATTGAGTATTAATCGTATTCCTTGTACAACCGGCTCTGTTTTGTTTTAAAAACAACCTACCATACGTTAACGAGAACGATGTTTATTCGTGCCCCAAGTACCTGAAAAGTGTCTCTAAAACTGCATTAATTTTTTTATTTTTATTTATTTAACAACTTAAAGACAGTTACATTAAGACAAATAGGTACTAATAAAAAATAAACCTCCTCCTTTTTTAAATTTGGTTAAAAAATACAAGTGTTTGACTACTATTTTGTTTTTTCTTACAATATAAAAAAAAATGAATAATCTATTCTCCTAAATTGTTTTGGCCAAAACATTTATGCTCTCTTTTTTTTCTCTAATTTATTTTTAGTTTTTTAACCAACCTTTTTGTCCTATAGGCCCAAAATCGCTTAAAAGGGCTTTTTTTCTGCACACAAAATGGCGTCGAGACAGAGTACAGCACCGGACCCAAAATCTAGACAAAGCGTGGTACCAGGCGCCGAGAAATCTAGAAAATTTACGTGAGTGTGCTTTTTTTGTTTATTTTTTGTATTTTTTCTTTCGTTTGTAGGATAAATAATGCCTAAGCCGAGTGGTTACGCTGGAGAACGATACCCGGACAAAGACAAGGCTCTGGTGTAAGTTTTTTTTATATTTTTAAATACACTGGTCATCACAAAAATCGACCCTCCCGCGACAAGCACTTTCAAACGTATGCATCCCCACTTCCCACCAATGTTGGCACCATTTAAAAGCCTAGTTCTAAACTTCATTTCATTAAAGGAAAGGTTTTTACCCCAAAAATGTGTCTGTAGAAGAATCCAGAGTCACTTCTTCAAAAAATAGGTAGTTACGCTTTTGCCAACTTTCTTTTATGGCTATAAAACTGTTAAGTTGGGATTAATCGCTATCCATCTGTTAAAGAGGACACGTGCGATCATTAGTTGGTTTTATAACCATAAAAATTGGTCTAATTGATCCCAGAGGTGAGCCCAAAGTGAGGTCTTTTTTCAAGTCACATTTATTGTACATCGCGATAATGTTAATCGTTTATTAAGAAATTAAATGTGTTTTTCTTTAAGGATATTTATTGGGCTTTCAATAATAACACCAATATTGTTGGGGCACCATGATTGTGTCAGTAGAAACGAGTTTTCCTGTAAAACGTAGGTGGGCCGATTTTTGTGATGACCAGTATATTATATCTTTAAAAACGAAACGTCACTGACTCACGAAATCTCAGAAACGACAATTTTATTGCTAGAAGTCTCAAATTTTGTATGGGGGTTCCTTTTAGAACGTAGGTGCTGACTAAGAACGGATTTTTACGAAACTCCACGATAGTGTAAAATGGGATCCACGCGTACTAAGTCGCGGGCGGCCGCTAGTTATTACTATACTGCTGCGCTAACTGCGCACCTCGCTAGAATGCGACACTCACTCACGCGTTCGCCCCGTCCGTACCAGAGCGGCGATGTGACGTCACGGCCGTCAAGTGCGCAGTTAACTTGATTGGATTGTGCACTATTTGCAATAAAAAGCTTAACTATTTCCGCAAAGTTCTTCAGAAGTGAGATGGGTGTCAGTTTTCATTCTCTCTCCCTCTCTTTCACACTCTTTCTCATAGTGTTCAGGGAGCAAATCGAAGGAGAAATTATGCGACCTGGCCTCCCCAACCCGTCTGGCCAGCGTGGGGAGTGTAGGCCAAATCCTTCATTTGCCTCTGGTAAATTAGAAAAACGTCCTCTTGTAGTGGGGACTAAATGACCTGATGATGATATGAAAAACTTGACTTGACCTTCACTGGTTAGGTTTTTATTGGCGGTCAAGCTGTAGATCCTGGCTACACAGGAGTTGCAGCGGTGGGAACAAGCGATAAAAATTTTTTTGCTGATTCTTATGTAGGTATCGTTCAGCCAAATGACGTTCAAAGGCCTCCCCCAAGGTTTTCCACAATGAACGGTCCTGCGCTGCCCGCATCCAGGCTTCTGCCGCAACCTTCACCAGATCGTCGGTCCACCTAGTAGGAAGCCTGCCCACGCTACGTCTTCCAGCCAGTGGTCGCCACTCGAGAACTTTTCTGCCCCAACGGCCATCGTCTCTACGAGCTATGTGCGATATTTGCTGATTATGATGATGATTTTTACAGCATATCAGCCGGAGGTGACACCGGTCATGAGAAGAAGGAGGAAAAAGAACCTAAAGATAAAGAGCATAAGGATAAAGATAAAGATAAGGATCATAAAGATAAGAAGAAGGATGATAAATCCAAGAGGGTGCTCGTTGAAATGGCTGAGGCGGAGGATGAGATCGTGAAGACACCTTCGCAGATTGCGAGAGAGTAAGTAAACGAGGCATTATTTTGAACTTTGTTGTATTCTGTTAAAGTCCTAAATAAGTGAACCTGCTCTGATCCGGCTAAGGTAAATCAGGTATACAGGTGGAAATTCCAGTTCAGAGTATAAAGATTTTCGTAGGTTTAATCACGTTGGCATTATAAGTTCTTAATTGCGTGTAAAACCTAGTACACATAATTTCGATGTCGTCACAGCAATATAACTCTTAGCCAGTTTGCTGTACATTATTCCACCTTAGGTGGATCGATGGAATCATAAGTAAAATTTCTTGACTTCAGTCAAATAACTCTATCCATCATTCCAAGCTAAATATTTTTTTCACTAAAGAAGAGACGAGATGAAAGGATCGAGCGACCACTAGAATTTCGTTAACGTCTCGTTTCCACTCAACTTCAATTGGAATGGTTAAGTATGGTTCTTCTATGCTTTGGTGAAAAGCTCCTAACCTGCCTAACCTCGCTATGCCATTCGTCTCCGCACACCACTCTGTGTCTCCATTTTGTTATGCAATAGATAGGACTCCAACTGAACAGTAGACAGGACATCAGCCTGCTAAAACTGCATAAAATGCTGCAGTGCATAAATGGCAATGCCAGATTTTGTATGGACGGTGGCGTCTTTTTTTTTTCGCGCGACCATCGACCAAACTTTGTTTTTTGATTAAAAAATAGTGTAATAAACCAAACTTACTATGACATGTATACCTCTAAACTCAGTCTGAACTGAGTTACGAGCGTTAGAAGTTTGATGATTTACATACTAGATTTGCTTTTTGCGCGCAAGTTTTGTAAGAAATTGCAACAAAATATTGCGCAATTTTTTTATTGCGCTGATTCTGCTCCACACTGATGTCTGGAGCCTTTAATGGATGGTATTGCTTGTTTACACATACAATCTCACTATTTTGTTGCAATTTCTTACAAAACTTGCGCGCAAAAAGCAAATCTAGTATGTAAATCATCAAACTTCTAATGCTCGTAACTCAGTTCAGACTGAGTTTAGAGGTATACATGTCATAGTAAGTTTGGTTTATTACACTATTTTTTAATCAAAAAACAAAGTTTGGTCGATGGTCGCGCGAAAAAAAAAAGACGCCACCGTCCATACAAAATCTGGCATTGCCATTTATGCACTGCAGCATTTTATGCAGTTTTAGCAGGCTGATGTCCTGTCTACTGTTCAGTTGGAGTCNTTTTGTATCTAAAAAACATTATTTGGTCGATGGCCGCGCGAAAAAAAAAGACGCCAATTTCCGGCATTGTCTTTTGTGTACCAGGGAAGCAGAATACCGCGCGCAACTCCGCAAGCAGCGCTTCAAGCGGCGATGGCCGGAGATCACCAAGGTGAAGATCCGGACGAGGCCCTGGCACCCGCCACCGCCACCGCAGAGGATGCCGGCTATAGTAAGTAGTTGCTACCCCTTGGTCAAACAAGTACCTAATTATAGATCGTTTCATCCAGGAAGACGCGCCCCACCAATTTTTAGTCTCGGTCGCGCGGGGTGCGGGGAGTTTGATCTGAGCAATCCATCCAGTCATTATTGTAGTGTGCGTGTGCACTCATGGATGATTTAGCGTGCAGGTACCGACACTCAAACATTAGCGGAAGAATGGTGGGGCGCGTCATCGTGGATGAAACGATCTATACCTAATTAGGTACGAAGTTGCATTGAAATTCGTTGAAATTCCGCGTGACGTCACAAAGTGCAACACTTTTAAAAAGCACTCCTTGACGTCACGGAACTTTAACGCGCTTTATCTCTTAAAATTTTCATTACTTTGAAAAAGTGAAATATACGTGTCGAGTATTTTTTCGATAAGTTAACTGACGGACTAACGCCCGTATTCACAAACGCTGCTTGTTTAAGTAAAGCAGCAAATCGAACGCACAGCGTTGAATAGAGCTCTGTGATTGGTTCGTATGTCACCCTGTGCGGCCACGCGTACTTTAAGAGCGCTTTCACATTAGAGCGTTAGTAGCGCGACAGCAGCGCGGCAGCGGCGGTTTTATAATGTGAAGTCAGGCATCCGCTGTCACATAGTATGAAATTTTCAGCAGCGCGTCTGTCGCGCTTAGGGTACCGGGTCCAAAAACACAAAAGCCGGACTCTGTGCTGCGTTAGCGTCACCGCGGCAGCCAAATAAAAAGCCTAATAAAAGCCGGACAGGCCGGACAAGACAATATTTGGCCGGACAAGTCCCTAAAAAGCCAAACATGTCCTGCCAACCCCAGTCGCGCTGCTAAATACCCAACATCCCTATTATCTGACAGCCAGTTTGTTGCGATTTGACCATGCATTTCACCATAGACTATAGACATCCCCGAGATGAAGTTCCGGCGTTGGGTGCCGCCGTACCGCCGCCGCCGGCGGCCGCGACCGAAGAGGCAGCGGATCCCTCTCGAAGAGGTCACGCAGCCTTTGTACGAGTGTGCTAAGTTGAGGAAGGTGAGTTCAAACTCCTTACTTTAAACAGTTTTTATGTAGAAAAAAAAATGCGTTTCAAAAACCCATCTTAAATAATTTTATTATTCTCTAGATTTGACTCTCAGCTACGTCATTAGCTCTTCTTTTCGGTTTAAAAAGTACACCACTCGTAAATTAGACAATTTCTGAGAATATTTGAGCTTCATCAAACTAAATCCAAATGCTGAAACTAAAGTCAAATGCTAAATAAACCAAAGTCAAATGTTGAATCTCAAATCAAATGCTGAAACTAGAATCAAAATTTATGCTGAAACTAGAATCAAATGCTGAAAGTAGAATCAAATGGCAGAAACTTAGATGCAACTCAAAAGTAACTAGCAGTTGCAGTTTCATTGCAGTTGCGTTTCACCGTCTGTTCTGGGCCTAATGCTGAAACTAAACTCTAAGGCCCAGAACAGACGGTGAAACGCAACTTCAACGAAACTGCAACTTTCTGATGATTCTGATAAATGAAACTGAAACTGAAAGTTTCAAACTGGTCGCGTCATGTGTGGTCTCTCAACGGACGCTATGGCAGAAACTTAGATGCAACTCAAAAGTAACTAGCAGTTGCAGTTGCGTTTCACCGTGTGTTTTGGGCCTAATGCTGAAACTAAAGTGTGTTTCAGATCTGGCACAACTTCTGCCAAGTGGAGAAGAACAAGATGATCATACAAGGGAGCATCGCCTGCAACTCCAAGAAGTATTCTTCTACTGCTTGCGGTTCGTTAACATAACTTATAACTCCTCCTATGTTCTTCTGATTAATTTCGTTGCGGGTCCAATGACAGTTTAACTTTCCCCCGAGACAAACTTGATCTTCACTGGTTGGGTTATTGGCGGTCAAGCTGTAGATCCTGGCTACACAGGAGTTGCAGCGGTGGGAACGAGAGGTGGGAATAGTCCCGTTAGTGAAGTTACAAGGTACTTTTTGCGCCTAACTCAGTCAGTGCATGAGGTATGGGAGCGGCATGGGAGGGGTGACAATGACATATCGTCGGCTGATTGCAAGAAGTCAT
The DNA here is from genome assembly GCF_004193835.3 of Ostrinia furnacalis. Lineage (NCBI taxonomy): Eukaryota > Metazoa > Arthropoda > Insecta > Lepidoptera > Crambidae > Ostrinia > Ostrinia furnacalis. The sequence continues at coordinate 1,314,671 of NW_021137693.1, forward strand.
TAACTAGCAGAAACATGATTTCGAGAAATAGCTTAATGAAGTTTGGAGAGAAAAAAGCCATTTAAAAAAATATATAATAGGTAGCGCCGCAATGAAAATGCCGATACATAAAAATAAGTCTTAGTAAAAATTTTTAGTCACTGGCATTTCAAAATAACGTACACAGTATTTAAAAAAAATCAAAATATGAAGTTATAGCCTGACCAGGTACATAAAAACCCTCGCCATGTTGCGGAAAACTAATGGTACTAATTTCTTTTAATGGCAACAGTAACTGAAAACTTCATTGACATGTCACCTTGCATGTCAGTCTATTGCTGTCAAAGTGTAAACAAACTTTATTTTAAATGTGCGCNTAGCCGTTTACCTTACGACTGTACTCAGTGTTGCACTATCAAATGCAATTGACGCGCCTCTATGCCAGGGTTTTTATGTTCCTGGTCAGGCTATAATGTCTTTTGACTGATGGCCAACTATAACAAACCAAGAAGTAATTACTTTTTACTTTATCGGATTACCGTGATACATATGTTAAATCAAGTTAAATTACGTTCAAAATAATATATATCTTCTGGGTCACATTCTAAACAAAAAATTCAGAAACAGTGCAGTGTGGATGACATAGAAAAGACAACACACGAGATGACGTTTTCTTCATGAAAATTTTCGCAACTACAGATGATATAATTTTGTAAATCTGTAGCTACGAATTCTTACATAACCGATGCTAATTGCTAGATAAAAATAGGGTATACACGAGCACGAAATAATCCTCCCTCAGACACTACCGTGTAGAAAATTTTCATGAAGATTACATCTCGTGTGTTGTCGCAAAATTTTCGCAACTACAGATGATATAATTTTGTAAATCACTAGCTACGAATTCTTACATAACCGATGCTAATTGCTAGATAAAAATACGGTATACACGAGCACAAAATAATCCTCCCTCAGACACTACCGTGTAGAAAATGTTCATGGAGAAAACATCTCATGTGTTGTCTTTTCTATGTCATCCACACTGCACTGTCTCTGTTGGCAAGATTAAGAAGAGGTGCAGCAAACGCAGTTAAGGAACGGCTGGGATGAACAAGGATAGGCGCATTATAAATCTTTATTAAGTTCTGGCAGTTAGTCAAAACAGTGTGTGTATCGACTATGTTACGACACAAAATCATTAATGGACAATAATTACTTTAATGCTATAAAAATTGACGAAACTGTATTTATCAAGTTTTACAAAAATAAATCTTCCAAAGTACGGCAGATATCCATTTACTGATTCTTGCATAATATAGTATAAGTCGCGGCCAATATCGCCATGCTAGTATGGACACTTAATGACTTTTTGTAGTTATTGACTTCTTGCAATCAGCCGACGATATATTATTATAACGTGACAGAGCATACACCTGAAGGAGATCCAAAAGTCTCGCTGACATTTGACCGTCACAAAACACCCTCCCGTGCCTCAGGCACTGACTGAGTTGAGCGCTAGACCTATAGCTTAAAAAGTACACAAATAATCCTCCTACCCGATGGACAAATCTATTTCTAAAAAGTTCTGGATACAAATGACGCCCATCCATGACTGTTTGTGGAATTGTGGATGACAATGATTAGTGTTCACACTCCACACACTGAACACAACCAAAAAAATAACTATTTACATAAAAACTTGTTTTAAAAATATCTTCTTTATTACCATCCAGGGTCTCAAACCGGCTGTATAGCGGTCATATGCCGCGCTCTTCTGGAGGAGAAGACTCCAGCACAGTTGAATAGACGGGACGTAGACGACATCATTCTGACCGGCGACCGGTACTACAAGCAGTGCTTGCTGGCTATGAAGTGCTATAAAGGTAAGACATTGCTAAAAATGCTATTTTAGGACTAAACTTCCTACTGCGAGAATGCATGCCTGCAAGCTTAATTTTTTCAGATAGTACTGGTGTTGTCTTTATAACAGGTTTTCAAAAGTGTTGGTATACCAACTCTCCATTAAGCTTACTCCTCATTATGCTGATTCCCATATTCCTAACTAAACATTGTTTTACCCGCCATACTAACATATCACTGTGCTAAGTGCTAACTCCTCACTGTTAACTTCCCCACTATGCTACCTCCCTATTTTGTAAACCCATTTTTTCTAGCTTCTAGATTCCTATTTAGAGCAAAAGGAGAATCAAAATGGTAGGGTATCCAAGTGTAAAAGCTTTCTTGTGGTCCTGTTGGGAGGACAAAGCAGAGGCATCTATCGGGGGACAATCAGGAGTTAAACGATTATCACACTGCGCCGCGCTCCGCCGCGGTACGCGGGACGACAGATTTAATCATTGTATGAAAGTACCTCAGTTTGTATAGAAAACACGCGCGGCACAACACACTGACAACGCGTCCGCGCGCGGGATTCTTTAATGAAATCACGCGGACCGTGGCGCAGCGTGATTAGTCAAGCGGTTCGGAGGAACCACGAGTAAAAAGCGAATTCCTTTTTGGTCCCCCTTGAGGGACAACACAATTCAGAAGGTACTCATCTTCACTGATTGGGTTTAATTAAAAGCCAAGCTGTAAATCCTGGCTGCACAGGAGTTGCAGCGGTGGGAAAGAGAGGCGGGATAAGTCCCGTTAAGTCAGAGGCTAATAAAACCCACTAAAAATGTGTCTTTAAAAGTTAAAGGCTACAAGTGCTAGGAGTTTCAAATTTTGCATGGGGATTTCTTTTAGAACGTGCTCACTAAGACGGGATTTTGCAAAATTCAACCTAAGGGGGTAAAACGGGATCCACGCGTACGAAGTCGCGGGCGGCTGCTAGTATCAATATATTTTATGTATTCTCCAGGGAAACCAGCCCTCCAACTTAACCAGCTCTTGACGTCGTTCTTCCTGCATGACACTAAGTACACCGTCAAGATGCTGGAGACAGACAAAGGACTGTTGGCGAAGCACCCGGACAATATACAAGCTGAGCCGGACTTGATGTCGTAAGTAACAAAAATTTTGTAAAATAAAGTAGGACTGAGGTCTTCTAACAACATAGGAGAAGAGTCCAAAATAATTCCTATGTCCAAAAAGAATTTGTGAAAGATAGTTTCATCCACAAAGACGTGCCCCACCATTCTTCCGCTAATGTTTGAGTGTTATCGGTACACGCTAAATCATCCATGAGTGCACACGCACATTACAATAATGCCGCTCGGATTTCTCGAATCAAACTCCCCGCACCCCGCGCGACATGACCAAAAATTGGTGGGGCGCGTCCGAGTTGATGAAAATGATCTATGCTGAGGTCTTCTAACAACCTAACAAACATAGGTAGATACGTTAATTATAGTATTTTTATCCAGTGTAATAATGTAGTTCCTAACAACCTAGGAAAAGAGTCGAAAATAATTTCCATGTCCAAAAAGCATTAAATTGTAGTATGTAGCTCTTACATACTACAATTATACAAGCATAGCATACCTACGCTACTTGTAGCATCGGCGATCAGCGATTTAGCTGCTTTTAGCAGAGTGGGCAGGCCTCCCACTAGGTGGACCGACGATCAGGTGAAGGTCGCGAGAGGTGCCTGGATGCAAGCGGAGCAGGACCGGCCTTTGTGAAAATCCTTGGAGGAGGCCTTTGTCCAGCAGTGGTCGTCTTTCGGCTGAAACGACGACGACGACCTACTAACTTATTATTTATGATTATTTCTTACCCAGAATGATGGAGAAGAGAGCCGGTACCACCTATATGACGATTCTCTCTATCGGAGGGACGAGGCATTTTCTAATGTGGGGACACCCGCCTCCGCCGGAGGCTGGGTCCCAGGTCAAGACCGTCTGCTACATCTTTGACCCACACTCGCTGAATCAGAACGGACAGCCGGACGCTTTGTAAGTCTATCATCATCATCATCATTTCAGCCATAGGACGTCCACTGCTGAACATAGGCCTCCCCCAATGCTTTCCACGTTCACCACCTACAAGGTGGACTTATTTATTTTTATTTTTATTTATACTTCAGCACACAAAGTAACAAATGCACTGTGGCGGACTTAATGCCGGATGGCATTCTCTGCCAGTCAACCACGGGTCATGCAGAAAGAGTAAGGCGGTGCAAAAAATTTACATTTTTTTATAATAAACCTACTTACATAAGATTACATAAAATAAATAACATAATACAAATAAATATAATAGACATACACATAAATACATAAACATAATAATAATATAGACTACTTACTTACGACATCGTAAAGGTAGCAGGGAAGCGCTGGACGCAGGCCGCTATCAATCGATCAACGTAAGTCTATTACTTATCTTTAGTGTTTGGTGCAGGCCTCCCACTCAGTGGACCGACGATCTGGTCAAGGTCGCGGGAGGTGCCTGAATGCGAGCGGCGCAGGACCGGTCTTTGTGGAAATCCTTGGGAGAGGCCTTTGTCCAGCAGTGGACGTCTTTCGGCTGAAACAAACGAATGTTTGGTGCATCAGTACCACACCAGAAACCAGAAGTACTCGTTTCAACGTCATAAACCCGTAGTCCACTGTTGGATAAAGATCTCCCCCAAGGATTTTACAGCAACTGGTCCTACGCTGCTCGTATCCAGGAGCGCTCCTTGAATCAGTAGACCATTCAATTTCATACCAAAACATTAATTCTGTTGAATTTTTCAATTTCGGATTGGCAAAAATACGAGAGGGATACCTACCACACGCATAAGTAGTGACGAAATATAGATTTTTTGGTTCGAGACTACTGGTTCCTGCCACCTTAGTCAAGTTGTAAAACTTAAAACTCCATACAGAAAACGTTGGAGCGAAGGCCTTTAAAAATTACAACTGTCACATCTTTCCACTTGTCTATGGGGGCTGGTTTGGCACTGGACTGGTACACCCACACTATTTAGTATGACATTCTAAGCGGTACGAGTTTGCAAAGTCGGCTAGTATATTAAATATGATTTTGCTTCAGGTGTGGTGCAGGAGCCTTCCTCAGATACGCTGGAATCACTTCGTTCGTGCTGGACTTCTTGGCAAACTACGGGGACTTGGATTCTGCGAAGAAGGGCACGCCGAAACCTTACATCACCCTCACTAATATTGATGTAAGTTTTACATCACTTGTAGCGATTAGCTAATAAATATTCTTTACAGAAGGGACTTAGCATGGCAGCAATCGCTTTATTTATTCGTTACCAAAACGTTGATAAGATACAATCTTATTCCAATTGTAACAAAGAGGTGTTGCCAACTTTTTGGCTACTTTGGGTGTCACGAACTATTTGACGCTGGCTATACAACGCGACGCGAAACGCCGCCTTGGAGCTTGCTTATATTGCAAGTTGCTGATCAAGTAACACACGCACAATAAAAATCGGGTAAAAGACAGCGCGGCTTTAAATCTAAACAACATCTTTAGATGCTCATCTTCTTCCAAATCCAGGTGGTCCAAAAAGAACCGCTGATCCGCGAACCCAACTACGAGCTTGACTTGAAAGCGCTCAAGATCCACTGCAAGAGCGAGTGGGACAGCATCAACATTAACGCGCTTATCGAAAAGAAGCTCAAGGAGGTTCGTATCTACGCGACGGCTTGTTCCGTTTATCCACCCTTATAAGGTCATAGCAGACTTATCAACTCAGAAAGGGATCAACGTCTTTAGCGCTGTCAACCGCGAGGCGTTTGTGTTACGGTGCAGATAAGTGTGCGTTGCAGTATGGAGTTTCATACAAAGAATATTGACCGCCTCGAGTTGATACGGTTACGATCAGTTTCCGGCTTGATAAGTGGCTACGTCCTTTAATCTACTAAAACCCGATGGTGTCCACCTCCGCGAGTTTACTTGGTAATTTGTCCGTGGCTACCTCTTAGGCTTTGGCTTGCTCGCCCTTTGGTGGATACTAGGGCTTGCAATATCGGATAGTTTTCAACTCCGGAACTGATTTCCGATATTGGGCACTCAACTCCGGAATTCCGGTTCTAGTTCCGGAGTTGGTTAAAAAAAGAAAGCGCCTACCGACAAACACGTACACGTATGTGGCCTCCACTTTAGAACCTTGCCCCATCGGCCGTCTGTTCTACGTACTATGTGCCCTGCCCATTGCCACTTTAGCTTGGTAATCCGATCGCTATATGTCAGGCAACTTTAGTTCGTTTACGAATCTCCTCATTTCTGGTTCGATCTCGAAAAGAAACACCGAGCATAGCACTCTCCATACCATGGTGTGCAACTTTGAGCTTAAGTAAGAGGCCTTATAGTAAGAGGCCACGTTTCCGAACCGTGTGTCATCACTACTGGTAACACACACTGATTGTAGACTTTCGTCTTTAGGCGCTGAAGTGTTTTGGTCGAAAAGATGTTATGTAGTTTCCCGAACGCTGCCCAGCCGAGTTGAATTCGACGTATTATTACATCTCCCTGCCTCACAACTCGCTGCAGAGGAATCGCAGAGGAATCGCCCTCGTGTTCAGCCAGGCTCAAAGACCTTCTCATAGTCTAAGAACGCCAAGCATATAGGCAAGTTAGACTCTTCAGTCTTCTGTATAACCTGCCGTAGCGTATAGATGCGGTATATGGTAGTGTAAACGTTTCGATAACTGGCTTCCTCGAGAGACTATAAGTCATCGAACCTACGCGCGAGACTATTCGTGATGGCTCTCAAAAACAGAGTCAGAACCCAGATGGGTCTGTAATTCTTTAATAAGGCTTTTACCCCTTTCTTAAAGAAAAACACCACCAAGCATTTGTTCCGTGCCTCTGGCATTATTCCCTGGAGTAAGACGGAGTTACAGTCTATGAAGGACTTTCAGTATCGGCTTATCACCTGCCGCGTTCAGAAGTTCCGAGGTAATTCCGTCATCACCCGGTGCCTTGTTGTTCTTTAGCTGTTTGAGAGCCATCCTAATCACGTAAGGGCTGATGTCCGGCTAATCTTCGGTATAGTGTCGCGTTAGCTTAGCTGTTGGAACTGTCCTGTGGCTGAGCTATTAACAGGTTTTACTCTATCATCCGCTCTCTTCAGCTGGCTTCGCCCATTAGAGTTGACTCTAGCGAACATTTTGGAGCTTTGGTTTCGCCCTATTGCCTCTTTAATGTTACCTATTACTAATAAAGTTACATATCTCAAGGACTTCCTTATCTAAGAACCTATTTTGATACTTAAACGTTTTGAAAATTTAAAATAATTTATGAAAAATTTCAATATCGGAATACGATATTGGCTTCAGTTCCGGAATTGAAATATCGGTAAAAATGTATCCGAAATTCCGGAGTTACGAAATTCTGGAATTCCGGTATTCAAGCCCTAGTGGATACTGGAATTCCGCTTCCGCTCCCATAAACCCCGCTAAACGCTAGACCTTTAGATAATCTCTTACTATCCCTACTACAAGTTTTTTTTATTATTTTTAGGGTAAATCTAAGCCTTGTTGCTCCAAGACCTTGAAGTAGCATGTTCCCAAAATTCCAAGGCACTTTGTTTATGTAGGTACCCTTGACTTTTTCATTTTAATCCATCGTAAAATTTTCATTCGCGACTGCACATCAGGCTATTCATATTTGTTTTAAAATCAACTTCGTTAAAATTACATTAGATGCCACAATCTTTAGCTTGAATCTTCCTAAATATACTAAACAATTAATGACAGTTAACTTTCCCCCGGGACAAACTTGACCTTCACTGTTTGGGTTATTGGTGGTCAAGCTGTAGATCCTGACTACATAAGAGTTGCAGTGGTAGGAACAAGTGGTGGGAATAGTCCTATATCTAATTATACTGCTTTTTTGAAGGTGTTTATAAAATTTTCAGGGCCAATACCCGCAATGTTCTCTGAGTGCTGTCAGTCTAGCCACATCGAGGGCCACTTCAAGGAAGAAGGTCAGGGACTTCTACCAGAAGACTCCGAAGGAGGTAAGGCCATTACAGCTACAGTGTTTTAATGCATTTTAACTGTTCGTAATACCTCGAATAAGTGAATGTTTGCGGTCAGTTTGAAGCTGTAACAATCAAGTTTCTATACTAACATAATCAATGATCCACTATGCTTTCCTGTTTTCATATTTTTGTTGCTAAATCAACCACAAAAAACCCAGCGTAGGACGTCCATCCACTACGTGGAGCGCCGACCTCATAATGATAGCAGGAAGGCGCTGGATGCAGGCCGCTACCAACGGGGCGATGTGGAAATCATTGGGGGAGGCCTATGTTCAGCAGTGGACGTGCTATGGCTGTAATGATGATGATGAAATCATCCATATAACAACTGCGGTGCCCCAGTTATCTAGATTCGTCAGTCTCCCATTCTTCTTCTCCCGTTCTTTTGATTAATTTCGTTGCGGCTCCAATGACAGTTTAACTTTCCCCCGGGACAAACTTGACCTTCACTGGTTGGGTTATTGGTGGTCAAGCTGTAGATCCTGGCTACAAAGGAGTTGCAGCGGTGGGAACGAGAGGTGGGAATAGTCCCGTTTATATCCTCCCTAAGTGTGGTATTCGATTGCAAAACTAACTAACTATCCTCCCATATCTTTGTAGCCTCCTCCTCAACTGCCAATGGCTCCAGAGAGGGCCCCACCGGCTCCAACCCAAGATCAGATCATGTCCATGAGGGGTGAGGACTTCTTCCTCTATTGCCCTCGGAGTGACGGACACAACTACGGCAGGTGAGTGTGGAATATACTGCATATATTTTTATTTATAGTCTGGTCTGTGAGCACGTAGAATTTTGTCCAATGACCCCAAGCTACCCATCCATATCGCTCGCAAGTAATTATGTTGCTGTCGCGCTCGCACACTCACTGCGGGCGGCCGGTCGCACAGTCGCGACAGCAATATAATTACTCGCGAGCGATAAGGATGATTGGGTAGCTTGGGGTCAATAGACAAAATTCTACGTACTCACAGACCAGGCTTTACATCAAGGAAGCTCTTGGCCTACACCTCGCCTGATGGAAAGTGATAATCGGGACGAGGGTGCAAAAACAATTTGCTAATAATCTTTATTTAAAAAAATGGATGTCTTTCGATTGTAAAAGATAGATTTTCTGTTAGCTATTTGCTCTTGAAATGCTTGAGAGAGACCTTAGTCCAGTAATCAACGCTTTCGAATACAAAAGATAAAGATAACCTCTCTTTTCCTCTTCACCAATCGAACAGAGACGACATGATCCCCCGTCCGAAGTCGGAGACAGTCATCCACAGTCCGGTGGAGATCGCCAACAAGAACTACCACTCGCAGTTCCAACAGTTGGACGTGGAAAGGTGGATCATGAGGGCGACCAGGCACATGGCTAGCTACAGGTGAGTGCAGATGAAAACTGCTTTAACTTCGAACTCCTCCTATGTTTCTAATATCTTGAAGCCGGAAGACGTAGCGTGGGCAGGCCTCCCACTAGGTGGACCGACGATCTGGTGAAGGTCGCAGGAGGTGCCTGGATGCGAGCGGCGCAGGACCGGTCTTTGTGGAAATCCTTGGGGGATGCCTTTGTCCAGCAGTGGACGTCTTTCGGCTGAAACGAACGAAAGAACGAATCTAATTTCTCAAGATAGGGATCATCGGACCCACGACGCTTGATGGCTGACTGCTGATCTCTGAGCTACTTAGACATAGGGTAAACTCATTGAGATTTTCGCCAATAATAGACCAATGTTTTTTCATCAATCTTCTTTCTTCTCCTCATTCTTCTGATTAATTTCGTTGCGGGTCCAATGACAGTTTAACTTTTCCCCGGGACAACTTGACCTTCACTGGTTTATTTATTTATTTATTTAAAACTTATATGCACATAGAACGGTGTACATAAGGCGGACTTAATGCCTTTCGGCATTTTCTGGTTAGGTTGTTAGCAGTCAAGCTGTAGATCCTGGCTACACAGGAGTTGCAGCGGTGGAAACGAGAAGTAAGAATAGACCCGACAGTGGTGTGGATCAGAGGCAGGACCACAGGAAACATATTATGCTCATGTCATCTACATATTCATAAGGCAACATTTAGCCCGGTCAAGTGTTTAGAAATGCCACCTCTTCAAAGGATGTACCAAGCTTCCATCTTCAGGTACCAAACGTTCAAGTCATACACCGGAGTATCCTGCTGCGTGGCCGCACTAGCCATGCTGCGTCGTCTGCGGGCACGGGCCTGGAATGAAGATACCCTGGACGAGACCTTAGACGTGGGGTATAATTTGTACAGGGTCAGTATTCTGAGAGGATGAACCTGTAGCTTGTAGTTTTGCTGATTTTCAGCTGCGAATGTCAGAATCACCTGTTTGTGTGTTGTTTCTGTGCTTTCATCTATTTTTTTCCATTTTTTTCCATTAGTAAACCCATGCCGTCCCGTGCTTTCACTGGTTGACTTTCATTGGCGATCAAGCAGCAGATCCTGTCTGTACAGGAGTTACAGTAGTAGAATGGAAAGAACAGATTGGATAAGTCTCGCCTTTTCTTGGCTAGATCTTCTATCTATCTCCAAACCAAAATTATAAATAGGTTTCACGTTCTAAGCATAAAACTGTAGCAGACTTAGATACAAATTTTTGCTTATTTAGGTAGATATGGTATTTAGCCCATTCAAGAATCGATTGCTAGTAGATTTTCAATAACGTGTTGTCCGATCAGGAGTCCTTGGTGGAACGAGGTGGACCCATCAGGAGGCTGGTCCTCGGTGAGCTGAAGGAGACCTTCAGGATGAGAGACACGGAATACAAGCATAAGGTAAACATATTAAAATTACTTTATATTAGGAAACTATTTAAGCGACAAGGAAAAATTTCCGTGCTTTTAAGCGATTTTGTATTTGCTCATAAGATAGGCCCCCATAATTGATATTTATTGTCCGTGGTGCATAATCTTATCTTAAAGGTTTTAAACCTTTGTTTGTCACCTGTCATCCCCTTCGCAATGGAGGGAAGTCGAGCCTTAATTTCGAACTCCTCCTATGTTCTTCTGATTAATTTCGTTGCGGGTCCAATGACAGTTTAACTTTCCCCCGGGACAAACTTGACCTTCATTGGTTAGGTTTTTATGGCGGTCAAGCTGTAGATCCTGGCTACATAGGAGTTGCAGTGGTGGGAACGAGAGGTGGGAATAGTCCCGTAAAATATTGAAATATTTGACTCTTTCTTGGTGGGGAGATGAACACGGAACTAGCGTTCCTCGGATCTCGAGTCGGCCTGTCTGACGAGATCGTTGGTCTATTGGCGCTCAGTTTTTTTTAAATTCTCCATTTGCCTCTGGTAGAGAACTAGAGAGAGGGTGATCCAGGAGCCTTGAGGAACACCTCCTACAATCCTGTCTAGAAACGGCCGTTCTTTTAGAAAGTACGCTGTTCATCATTGGGTATCATCATTCAGCAGGAGCACAGCCCTCTCCAATTTACCAGAGGCAAATGGAAGATTAGGCTTACACTCCCCACGCAGGCCAGACTGGTTGTGAGCCTACTTCAAGTTTTGTACAGGCTTACTTTTAGCCTATGCGCAGACCATAGATTTTTTGTCGGCCGATAGTTTAGTTGGGCAGTTGATCAGAATGGACATGTATGGAAGTGCGCACATTACGCCGATTCAATTTGGCCGATTCTTCATACTATTCTAAATCGGGCACAACTATCGGCCAACTAAAAATCGATGGTCTGCACCTAGTCTTAGAACTACTAGTTTCTGTCAAACGCCTTTGAACCATCCAGTTTCATGGTAAAGGCTTCATAGCTTAGGATATTTTCCACTTAGGGTGTTTTTAATTACATTGTTTTACAGCTTCGTGGAATAGCGGTGTGGGGAAAACTGGTATCTGGAAACCCGAAGGTGTTGGATCTGTGTAGAGGTCTGGAGAATTTCTTCAAGGAGGCCGATTCAGGCGTTTTGCAAGTAAGTTCTTACGAACTATTTATATTATATTCTAACCCTGGGTTGCACCATCTTACTTTAACTATAAGGGCTAAATTTTACCGGGACACCATGGCGGCGCAACCAGTCGCCGCTACCACAGAATATTAATAAGTACAGAAGTTTTAATTCGCGAAGGTATTTAAAAAAATTTAGGCTCAATGTCATTAACAATATGGTGTAATTTAGCCTGTCTCAAGAGTCAAGCACCATTTTGTTGACAAACGTCAGTGATCGGCACTGCGCCGAAGCTATAGGGCTGACTTCGGTAAAATGATGTGACGTGAGGTGCCAAACTGCGGAAAATGGCGGAGGAAATATAGGATTTAGCATGAATTATCATGTTAATATTAACTACTTATTTACCTCTCAGTGTCTTGAGGCAACTTAAAAAAGTACATTCTGTGTTTTTGTTATTATTTAGGCAGTTAAATACTGCACAGTATTTAGTACACCATTTTCTTTATTTTCTTCCATCATACACAAAAATACGCGTGCGTGAGTCAATGTTCGCTCGTATGTGAGGCCTTGTCGAATAGTATCCTGTAGGTGGGCCATCGTGCGTGTTTTGTATTCGATGTAAACTCGCGGAGATGAACAGGCCTGCCGCTACCAACAAAATGTATACAGCTTTGCGCAACCAAACGGACACCAGGTGAGTAACTCTCTATAGAGCTGTATACATTTTGTTGGTAGCCGGCGACTGGTTGCGCCGCCATGGTGTCCCGGTGAAATATAGTCCTAAGTTTCAACCACACCAACGGTTGAAGCATAACAAACGTCACAAGACTGTCAATCTCCTTAAAAAAAACACCGGTTACATTTATAGTTATAGTTACTATTAAAGTAAGGTGGTGCAACTGAGGCTGGAGAAATCACATGACGGAAATCGGAGTGGATCAGAATTAAAATAATGTTTTTCCCGTTTTTCATAGATCCCAGGGGAATATGAAGTGGCCATCTGGAACGAAGGTGGCCGGTACTACATCTACCACCCGTGGCCTGCCGACCGCTATGGGTATAGGGTAAGTGGCTCAGCTCCAAATACAATATTATTTTCTTTTCAGAGTCAAAGTCATTGTCATCATTTTTATTTTTAGAGGTTCTGGTGTTACTGTTAAAGGGTAAGATTCAGCATGATGAAACAATGTTGGTTCCATCACAACGCAGTATCTTGACAAGAGAAAGATCATGGGATCTATTCTCACTAGAGAAAATGGACACTTTTTGTTACCGAAACGTCAAAGATCACAGAAAACAGAGTTGGTGTCAACTCAAGTGGAAGCTTCTGGAAACAAAAACAAAAATTGCCTATGTCTACGCAGAGATTTCATATTGATTGTATGAAAAAACAAATTTGCTGGTATGGTAACTTGCACGACCAAACAAGACTCAAGTTAGATTAAAACTAACATAGATCGAACATACGAATACCCTAGAATATATTCATAGGATCGACCTATGTTAGGAAGTTTAGGAACCGATACTTACTGACGTGGAAGAAAACAAGTCTTAGATTAACTTTTGATCTGCAACCTGCATTTATATCGTTAAAACTCCACCCAGGTGGGCCTCCGCGACGGCGGCAAAGCCTGCCTCATGTACTTCACGCGTATCAGCCGTCTCTGCGAACACTTTATGGAGAGCGCTTCGGATCTGAAGAGGAAGCCTTTCAGCATCTCTGATGTCAACGTGTTCGAACAGGGAGAGATGCCCGACCCGATGAATAAGATGAAGCGTGAGTGGTTTTTATGTACCATCATTAGGTCTTATTCCCGTAATCCCAAACGATGCTTGCCCAAGTGAAGCAGCAAATCGGACTCACATCGTTGAATAGAGCTCTGTGATTGGTTTGTGTGACCTTGTGCGTCCACGCGTGATACCTCTTAGTAATGTTTGTGAATTCGGGCGTTATTTTAGTTTCCTTTCTGACCTTCCTGTGAATGTCTTAAAAGGTGACTGCGATATTTAGTCTCTTCTGCAGAAGCAACACCAAGATCATCAGAACCAAATCAATTATTTGTGGGAAAAGTCCTTCCCTCCCCACGTGAGTCCTTACAAATTAAAGAAGGCTTCCTCGAAAACCTTTGGAAAACCTGAGGATCGTAAAATATATGGTATTTGTCCCTTAGTCGCCTCTTACGAACCCATGGGTAGAGTGGGGATGGTAGGACCATCCCCTAAACCACCCACCCAAATGGTCATTTAGCCTAGGCGCAGACCACCGACTTTTATTTGGCCGATAGTTGGGCCCGATTCTAATTTGTATGAAGAATTGACCGAGACGAGAATTGCGCACTTTCATACGTGTCCAATTCATACTAATTACTGATGACAGCCCGATCCAACTATTGGCCAACTAAAAATCGATTGTCTGCGCCTATGCTTAGTTGCTTACTCCTAATTCTTCCCACAGCCGTAGCCCCTAACCGCTGGGTGGTCCGTGGCCACTTCCACGAAGGCGACGAGAGGTTCCCTGAAGAACACCGCAACAGGCAGGCCACGCCGGCGTCCATCGCTGCTATAGCCATGGCGCATATCGTGGAGCCGGCCGCGTGGACCGCTGATGATATTGATGAGGTTTGATCACCATGTTCCCTATTATCATCATCATCATCATCTTCCTCGATTATATCATCACCATCATGCATGATTTCAGTCATGTTCTAGCTATAACGGTGAAAATTATGTAGCCACCAGCTTTGTGGGAAGATATTAAGATAGTCTGTTTTTTAAAACATCATCATCATCATGACCATCATAGTGATCTTCATCACTACCACCACCACCACCGTCATCATCATCATCGTCGTTATTGTCATCATCATAGTCATCATCGTCTCTAAGTATTATTTGATAACAAAAATAACTGCATCTCACTTATCATCAGGTGTAATTGCGGTCAAATACGTGGATTGTTCTGGATAAAAAATTAAATGGGAAATCTTACGTCTAACGTGCCTGAGGTATGGGAGCGGCACGAGAGGGGTGACATAGACATAATATTAGTAAAACGTGACAGAACATACAAATCATACAAATCTGAAATCTTGCTGACGTTTAACGTCTCAAAAACATACTCCGGTGCCATTCCCATACCTCAGACATTGAATAAGTTAAGCGCTTGACCTATAATATTAAAATTTTCTAAAACTTCATCACAGACCCTGATCCGAGGCGACATCCTCTACCAAAACACCATGGAGCACCTCGAACGCATGGGCATCAGCTTGGAACCGCCGAAGACCGAAGAGGAGGCTGGCGAAGAAGAGGAACAAGCACCTTCGGGCACCCTGGCCGCTGCGGATGTGCTGAACAGGTTCAAGATATCGGAGTATGATTGTATCGAGACTGAGGTCATGGACAGCGCTTTGAACGGTAAGTTGTTGGTCAAATCCATATTTAAACCTTCTTCTTATTCTATCAGCAGTATTTAAACTTGAAAGAGAAGAAAAAGACTTCCGAATTTTGTTTTCTAATTTGCGAAAACGTTCGTGAAAACAAAACCTAACCTGACAAAACTTTATGAAATGTAACTTTAAAAACCTATCTCTCGAACCAGAAAACCTTTATCTACTAATCAAAATCTGACTTCTTTTTGAAAACATCTAAAAACCTAAATCTAAAAACCAAACTGAAACCTAAATGTTGATAAACCATTGTGAAAACCTAAACCTAAAAAGTAAACTGAAAGCCGAATTTTGAAAATAAAACTTAATTCTAAAACCCTGTCTCTTCGAAAACATAATTATATCTTCGATCACCTGTCTCATCGAAAGCCCTTAAAACACCTTGCTTCTAAAACCTATCTCTTCCAACATTTGTAATGATATGGAAACCTGGTTCATCTAAAAAACCTAACTGAGGCTGGTGAGAAAGAGGAGCAGGCTCCATCGGGCACCCTGGCCGCTGCGGATGTGCTGAACAGGTTCAAGATATCGGAGTATGATTGTATCGAGACTGAGGTCATGGACAGCGCTTTGAATGGTGAGTTGATAGTTTCGAGTCTTTTATTTTATAACACGATATCCCAACGGTGAACAGGTGAAACTAGCCGATTCAAGATTCAAACAACACCTTGTAACCTTACACTTTGTAAACTAAACCATTCGGAAACGTAATTGACAAAACTTTTCTCCTAATATAACTTTTCAAAAACCTTACTCCACAAAAACTGAACTTTTTGAAAACGTAACTATTCGAAAACCCTAACTTACGAAAACCTAACTCACGCAAACCTAACTCACGAAAACCTAACTCACGAAAACCTAACTAACGAAAACCTAACTATCGAAAACCTAACTCACGAAAACCTAACTCACGAAAACCTAACTCACGAAAACCTAACTCACGAAAACCTAACTCACGAAAACCTAACTCACGAAAACCTAACTCACGAAAACCTAACTCACGAAAACCTAACTCACGAAAACCTAACTCACGAAAACCTAACTCACGAAAAAGATCATCATCATCAACAGCCCTTTACAGTCCACTGCTGGACTATGAGCCTCCTCCACTATAGTAGAGGGTTTTGCCATAATCCCCACGCTTGGCAGGCGGGTTGGAGATCGCAGTTTATAAGATTTATGTTTGTCAGAGAGCGCTGCTGCCCGTTCTCTGTTTGATGTGTAGTCCCTAAGTTGCCTCTTACGACACCCGCGGGAAGAGTAGGGGTTGGTGACAAATGTACTTGAATGTACACGAAAAAGATACTTGCGAAAAACTATGGATTTAAAGAAAATTGAATATTGATAAAAAAATGTGTCATCTAGGTTTCCTAGGTTGAAGAAGTCCTGGAATGATTGCTTCTTCTTCGCAGGTCAACTGAACCCAGAGCCGGGTTCAGGAGTGCTCTCCCTCAAGGATTCCCTCAAGCATCTTTTCAAGGAGTACACCCACGCCGTGGTGACCGCTCGTGGAGGCTCCACAGCGATTTGGAGCAGCGACCAGCACTTGTACTTCTTCGACCCGCACGGCTGCGATGATAATGGTCAGTGGCCATGACCATGACCATGCCTGATTTTTTGCAGCTAAAAGCAGTTTTGTTTAACGCCCTTTAAAACCACTTTTGACTGGAAAAATCAGTCAAAAGTGGTTTTGACCGAGAGTCTTGACTGTAACACAACTATTATATTTTTTCGATATAGGCGGCCTTTCAGACAAGCCTCGCGCTGAAGCATGCCTGTTCCCCATATCTTTTTAATTTGTTCTACTCTTGATTTCTTGTGCCTTATGCTTCAACCACACCAACGGCGTGCAGATTGCCATGGCGAGGACTGTCATGGGTCGCGCGACCTGTCATTGGCCTATGATCGCATCGGCGATGGCGATCTGCATGAAGCTTTATTCTATTATCATCATGACATCAGCTACTTATACAGGGTGGAATTTTGTAATGCCACCTGAAGGAAAAGTACTCTTAATACTGTAGATAGAAAATTTTACTCAAAGAAAACATTCCTTTATTTTTCAAAAGAAATAGAACTGCATTCAAAGATTTCCAAAAAATTGCTTGCTACACCCGGGAATCGAACCGACTAAAATATGTAAAAAATTACACCCTGTATTTTTATTGAATCGATCGTTAGGGTTAAGTATAAGGATGAAATCTCTCAAGCAAACTTGATAAATCAAATGAAAGGAAAACCATGAAATCTTAAATTATTGTAATTATTTACAGAAAATTGTATGGTATGGTGGTAAATTTTCGAAAAAAATCAAAAATCGTTGAATGCAGTTCTCTTTCTTTTCAAAAATAAAGGAATGTTTTCTTTGAGTAAAATTTTCTATCTACAGTATTAAGGGTACTTTCCCTCCAGGTGGCATTACAAAATTCCACCCTGTATATTCCATGTTTTCGATACAGGCGCCCCTTCAGACGAGCCACGCGCTGCCGCTTGCCTAGTCCGCATCAAGGGCGGTGTAGACGAGCTCGCCAACGTGATACTAGGCAACCTGGCGCCCGGAGCTGATGACAGCTTTAACATCTCGCCTGTGTGTATAACGGCTAGCAAACTGAACGCTGAGTTGGGGGCACCGGAGACGAAACTTGAGGTAAGTGGAACATCATCATCATCATCATCATTACAGCCACAGGACGTCCACTGCTGAACATAGCGCCAGCCTCAAGGGTGTTTCTGCTACCTTTATCAGGTAAGTAGAACACCTATTCTACGTTTTCGGTATAGGCGCCTCTTCATCATCATCATCATCATCATTTCAGCCACAGGATGTCCACTGCTGAGCATAGGAAGCCTCCCCCAATGACTTCCACATCGCACGGTTGGTAGCGGCCTGCATCCAGCGCCTTCCTGCTACCTTTATCAGGTTATTACGGGACTATTCCCACCTCTCGTTCCCACCGCTACACTCCTGTGTAGCCAGGATCTATAGCTTGACCGCCAATAAAACCCAAGAAGGTCAAGTTTGTCCCGGGGGAAAGTTAAAACTGTCATTGGACCTGCAACGAAATTAATCAGAAGAACAGAGGATGAGTTCGAAGTTTATCAGGTAAGTAGAACCCTATTCAATGTTTTCGGTATAGGTGTCCCTTGAAAGACCTTGCTAACGTGATACTGGCCAACCTGGCTCCTGGAGCTGATGATAGCTTCAACATCTCGCCTGTGTGTATTACGGCTAGCAAGCTGAATGCTAAGTTGGGGGCGCCTGAGACGAAACTTGAGGTAAGTGGAACATCATCATCATCATCATCGTCATCATCATCATCATCATTACAGCCACAGGACGTCCACTGCTGAACAAAGGTTTCCCCCAAAGATTTCCACAACGATGGGTCCTGCGGTCCGCATCCAGTTACTTCCCGCCTAATGTGCCTAATGTGCCTAATGTGGATAAGGCCTTCAGGTACCATCATAGTAATATTGTTGTAATTAATTTGTTTACATGATCCCAAGATATTTCGCAAGTTCGTGACACCCAAAGTTCGCAACACGTCTTTGTTACACTTGGAATAAGCTTGTGTTGTCAGCTTTTTGGCCACTTTGGGTGTCACAAACTATTTTTGACGCTGCCTATACTTACCAATACTTGATGATGTCTTTTATCTCAACACTGCTTCTTTTCCAGAGCAAAGCCTTCGAGTGGATCAGCAAGGGTACAGCCGCCATCATGATGGGGCCACGCGGTGAGAACACCGCCATCGGGAAGGCTGCGGAGAAAGTTGGGATCGGGGTAAGTCTTGATCTTTGAATCCTCAATAGGCCTAAGAATTGGTTTTTAACCGTATATTCAAGCATATACAGTAGGCGCTCGAGTTCATGTCCATCGGGGCCTTACTTGCTTACTTATTTACTTATACTTACTTATAAGTTGCAAAAAATATGGAATAAGTAGATAAGGTTGACCTACTTAATTGGTAATAATTATCGATATCGACATTACCATAATTAGTTAGGTAACAGCACTACCGCATTCCTCAGGATGGACATGAGCTCACGCACCTACTGTAGGTTGTGTTTCCATTAGAGATGGGCTACGAAGATGGGTGGAGCGACCATGTATAGCGAAGCTTTGAAACGCGTGGGTGTTTCAACCAGGGATGTGCTTAAAAGATGAGACGTGCTTTGATCATGACTGTGAATTGATAAACCATGCTCCATCGCTCGAATCATAGCACACACCTCCCTTGTTTCCCTCTCTTGTTTCTCGCTTGTTTTGTAGGTACAACATCGCTCCACCAAGACGTTTTGTTTTACGTACATATCGTCGGATCACGCCCATAAAGTTACCTCTCATGAAAATGGTGGAAATGGACTTTTATCACTCAATGCAACTTGTTTCTTCACAGGAAGACGACATGGCAGGCCGTACGATCGCGTTGCCGGCGGCTGCGGCGTTCGCGGCTGCCGCCGAATCGGTGCCGCCGCCTCATATGCATCAGGACCACATGTACAACTTCTTGGGTGAGGATGGTCATCTATACAGCTTTGTTTCAGCCAAGGACAATTCAATGCTGTAGATCCTGGACATACAGAAACTGTAGAGGCGAAAACAAGAGTTCCACCTTAGTTCTGTCCCTCAGGAAACGCTATAAAGTAGAAATCGATTACTTCGTACGATGAACATCTGATTTTCTTACTACCTGGCCCTTTCCTTAATAACTGCCGACCAGGTAGGCCATGTACCTACCAACATATTTTTGTTTAACTCGTTCCATCATTCGTGTTACTTTCATATAGCTTAGGCCCTATTGTTTTACTATTGTTTCTCTCTGACGTAAAGGATTCACAGAAATACAAATAGAATGAACGGAAGAACGCGCACCGTGGCTTTTTGCATCAAATGTACTGGGTGACCTACCTCCCATAGAAGTTTGATTCACCCATTCTGGGATACCTCGTATAGTTTGATGCGCGGCCATCTGTACATGAATTACTAATCTTCCTCCAAAACAACAGACGCTGGAGCGGACTACTACCTCCAGCACAAGAAGAAGACCGGCCGCAAGGAGATCCTACCTGAAGACTTAACGGAGAAGTTTGAAATGGGAGCCAACACCTTCTCCATAGAGCTGGGGGAACCCATCAAACTGCCATTGAGGTTGCCCGACGAACCGGCTGGGGTAAGTCCTGGACTCAGTCTCATCCTCACAGGTCCTATAATTAAACTTATCTAACTAAAACTACTACAGAAATGAGGAGATCCGTAAAAGAACTAAAGTCGCTGACATAGCCCGACGGATTAGCAAGCTGAAGTGGCAATGGGCAGGGCACATAGTACGCGGAACTGACGGCCGATGGGGCAGCAAGGTTCTGGAGTGGAGGCCGCGTACCGGAAAACGCAGCGTGAAACGTCCACCCACAAGGTGGACCGACGACATCATAATGGTAGCAGGAAAGCGCTGGACGCAGGCCGCTACGAACCGATCAACATGGAAAGCATTGGGGGAGGCCTATGTTCAGCAGTGGACGTCCTATGGCTGAGATGATGATGATGATGAACTAAAACTATATAAATTTAAAGGAGGGTGCTGAAGAAGAAACTGCTGAGAAAGATGAAACTGGAGAGGAATTGGAAGAAGAAGAAAAGGAAGAACCTATGAAGCGTAAGTTTTGTGACTTAAATAAGGTGTTCAATCATATCAAAGATATAGCAAACGGTTTCTAAAGATCTGTAAGAAGCGTACGGTTCTTGAGTTATTGGACCTAACTTACCCTACTTTGTTTTGTATGTTACGCTCAAAAACCGATTAAATTCCTTGAATGAGAAAACAGTTCATTATGTCGCGTTCTGATCACTTTAAACACTTCGTATCGCAACGCATTTGTGTTGTAGAATCTTCTGAAATCTGCCACGATAATGCGTTAAGGAAACGAAGAATCCATTACGCGTTCAGTTGAGCAAGCACTACAAAATTGGTGTAATCTAGCGATAGTTTTCCGTCGCTTTTTCGTCTTTTTCAAATATATTTGTACACAACAAATTTCTTCTTGCAGAGATAAAAGACGCGCTTTTCAAGATGTGGTATGACCAGAGCAAGCCAAGTCACGTGTCGCTACTAGTCGGGGACTACCACCAGATGGGAGTCTGGATGGCGGTCGGCGGGAAGGTGGTGGCCTTCGACCCTGCCCCCACACTGGTCAAGGGCATGCTGACGTCACAGAGGATTAAGAAGGGTGAGGAGTTCGTCATTTCTTTTTAAAATTTTTGGGTTTTTACAACTTACAGCTAGACATTTTTTGTACCGAGCTAATAAGGGACATTGACATTATGACAATGGCGAAAACCATTTTCGCGCAAACGTCTTTCGCGGTCATGTCTTTTCGCGCAAACGTCCGTTCGCGCCCACGTCTTTTCGCGCAAGTGTCCTAACGCGCAAATGTCTTTCGCGCTAGTGTCTTTTCGCGCTAGTGTCTTCGCGCTAATGTCTTTCGCGCTAGTGTCTTTTCGCGCTAGTGTCTTCGCGCTAATGTCTTTCGCGCTAGTGTCTTTTCGCGCTAGTGTCTTCGCGCTAATGTCTTTCGCGCTAATGTCTTTCGCGCTAGTGTCTTTTCGCGCTAGTGTCTTCGCGCTAATGTCTTTCGCGCTAGTGTCTTTTCGCGCTAGTGTCTTCGCGCTAATGTCTTTCGCGCTAGTGTCTTTTCGCGCTAGTGTCTTCGCGCTAATGTCTTTCGCGCTAGTGTCTTTCGCGCTCATGTCTTTCGCGCTAGTTTCTTTCGCGCTAATGTCTTTCGCGCTAATGTCTTTCGCGCTATGTCTTTCGCGCAAGTGTACCAGAGCAAGCCTCGCTACGTGTCTACTGGTCGGGGACTACCACCAGATGGGAGTCTGGATGGCGGTCGGCGGGAAGGTGGTGGCCTTCGACCCTGCCCCCACCCTGGTCAAGGGCATGCTGACGTCACAGAGGATTAAGAAGGGTGAGGGTTTGATCGTCATTTTAGACAATGACAAGAACTGTTGCGAAATGGTATCCCCGGGAAGGAAAAGGAATAAAGTTAGACAGGCCAAAGGATGGGAGCGTGATAACAGTGATACAGCAGGACCATTTTGTCTTTATTTTAACCGACTTCAAGGAGGAAGAGGTTGTCAATTCGGTTGGTATGTATTTTGTCAAATACTTTGTAATTTTGGGTAACTTACATAACAGCTGGAGATTCTAAACAAGCATAGGCGGTTTCCAAATTCAGTAAAATACAGTTGCAAATTTTGGAGAGAGGTGGAACGAATCCATTCTATCCAGGGAGCTTCACAAAGCACGATATTTTTTTTCCTCTAAAAACTGCCAGTTACTTATTTCTCTTCTTTACTATACCATCCCCGGACAGGAAAAAGGAATACAGGTAGAGGGATGTTGATTTCTGTGACCGTTACGGCCACAAATCGCTAGAAATTGATGCATGGAGGGAGGTCTTTGGTAGAGGCCTAAGTCCAAGGGCAAACTGGATATTGCACTTTAAAATGCAGTTAAATTGTAATATTTTTCAGTACTAAAGATATTATTGTTAGACAATGGCACCAGGGGGCTTAGTCTGAGTTTACATCAAACGTCTTCAAACTAGCGACTGCGTAAAAAAATGACATTAAATGTATGACGGATTGTACAGCGCCCCTAGCGGAAACTTTCATGAACTAAAATCTTCATTGATTTTTTTAACGCGCTCACTAGTGACGACGTTTGATGTTTTGTAAGTCATACTAAGCCCTCTTAGTACTGTAATTTGTGCAACACAATATTCTTCACAAAAACTTGTATAAATGTATTTTCTTCTTTCAGGTGACGAGATCCGTCTCCAGCGCATCAAGGATGAGATGGCTGGTGAAGGAGGCGGCGGCGGCGAGGAAGAAGGCGGGGAAGAAGCTGGCGCTGGTCTGTACTGCTCTGTTTTAGTCCTAGATCATCATCATCATCAATATCATCATCATTTCAGCCATAGGACGTCCACTGCTGAACATAGGCCTCCCCCAATGCTTTCCATGTTGATCGATTGGCAGCGGTCTGCGTCCAGCGCTTCCCTGCTACCTTCACGATGTCGTCGGTCCACCTTGTAGGTGGACGTCCCACGCTGCGTTTTCCGGTACGCGGCCTCCATTCCAGAACCTTTCTGCCCCATCGGCCGTCAGTTCTGCGTACTATGTGCCCTGCCCATTGCCACTTCAGCTTGCTAATCCGTCGGGCTATGTCAGCGACTTTGGTTCGTTTACGGATCTCCTCATTTCTGATTCGATCTCGCAAAGAAACACCAAGCATAGCCCTCTCCATAGCACGCTGTGCAACTTTGAGCTTCTGTATAAGGCCTATAGTGAGAGGCCACGTTTCCGAGCCATAAGTTATCACTGGTAACACACATTGGACGGATTAATCCGCCTTAAAAATGATGTCGGTAATAGTCTAATTGAGTATTATGTAAACTAACTAATAATGAATACAATGATTAGTATATTGATTATCATCTATCAAGCGTGGCATCATAATGATGGCTTTTGTATTTGACGTGGCGCTGAAAAGGTTAATGTCCGTGGTGCATATTTCTTCTTAAACGTTACTCATACTTTTGTTTTGTCTCCTGTCATCAGCTTTGCACTGGAGGGAAGTTGAACCTTAACTTCAAACTCCTCCTATGTTCTTCTGATTAATTTTGTTGCGGATCCAATGACAGTTTACTTTCCCCGGGACCAAAATTGTCTTTCACTGGTTGTGTTTTTATTCGAAGTCATGCTGCTAACGTTTTTTTTTCAGAGGGTGAAGAGAAACCAGAACCTGAGCCAGAATTCGTCCCGCCAGAATCCTGTCCTGCGCTAATGGTGTTTGCAAGCCCTGCGGAGTTCATTGACAAACTCAGTAAGTTCACTTTATTAGCTTTTCTTGGGGAAGATAGAATATGTTACAGAAGGAGTTTAAGCGTTAAATCTGGTCTACATATCCATGTATGAGCTTAAGTGTACACTTTAGCTATTGATTGATTTATTCCGCATACCAACGAGCGAATTTGTGACACATTTCGGCATTTCTGAGGCATGCCTACTAAGGCATCCAAGCATGCAGAAATGTGTCACCAATTTGCTCGTACGATCTTGCCTGTCCATCACATCCCCAGGGTTGCTTTGCCTAAGCATGTCGTGGCAATTTCACCGTGGTGTCCCCGTAATGCGAGTAGTCTCTAAGTTAAAGGGTTTAAAAACATTTCTAACTTCTACTTTCTCTAAAATCTGTCTGACTGTCAGTCTGCTCGTGACCACGGCTGCAGCATAGTAGCCGAAACGTCAAGCCGTGAGTACATAATGTAACTCATTAATAAACGTCTCGTTAAGACCCGTGTCATACTATTTTAACTAGTTGAAATGGAACGCGAAAGATTAAAATCTTATTCTACTTTTTCTCTCTCAGCTCTCCAAGGCGGTCTAGACAAGAAGCAGTGCCTTGCCCCGTACAAGCTCTACCCAGTGAAGGTGATCAACGAGCTGACATCTGTCATGAAGGAGAAGCGAACTCCCCCCGCTAAGGGGGAGGGGGATGAAGGCGCCGGTGACGAAGAGGGTAAGAATCTTGTGAAAACTTTGTTAAACACAGAAGAAAACTTTATTAAACACAGAAGAAAACTTTATTCTAAAGCCTGGTCCGTGAGCACGTAGAATCCCGTCCAATGACCCCAAGCTACCCATCCTTATCGCTCGCGCGTAATTATGTTGCTGTCGCGACTGTGCGACGGGCGCCCGCAGTGAGTGTGCGAGCGCGACAGCAACATAATTAAGCGCGAGCGATAGGGATGGGTAGCTTGGGGTCATTGGACGGGATTCTACGTACTCACGGACCTGGCTTTAGCAGTGAATAATAATAATGCATTAAAAAACTACACAGTATTGTCAATAGTTTTGGCGCGTTATGTGAATATTGCCTTTTAATTATGATAGCTAAACTTAATCGCATTACGATACGACAGTTCATTAAAAGGTTACCACGGTTACTAAAGTTACCAATAACAACCTGAACGAAAAGACCTGAAAGATTTTGACGATATTCATTTTAATTACCATTTTCTAATTTTGTTTAAAATCTGAGGGCTTAGTGTGAGTTTACATCAAACGTCGTCATTAGCAAGCACACTAAAAAAATATATGAAGATTTTAGTTCTTGAAACTTTCTGCTAGGGGTCCTGTACAATCCGTCATACATTTAATGTCACAGTCGACATCGAATGTGTTTGAAGTAAACTCACACTATAGATGACCCACGCTGAACTGTCCCACCAAACTCAATGACAGGGGGGCGCTACCATCGTTCAACTCTAAGGTTTTCCAACATGGTAAAAATCGGAACCAGCGATCCGGTATTGACGGTGGCACCCCACTGTCAATGTCATGGATAGGACAGTTCAGTATTTTGGAACTATACGCCCCCTGATTGATTCTCAAAGCTGTAAAAATTAATGTTAACCTTCCCAGTCGTTCGGATTCGATCCCTCGAGTGATATTTTTGACATATCCAGCCATATAAACAACTCTCACTAAATTAGTGATTTATCTACTGATTTATCTCCTAAAACCTCAACAGAAGCCGAAGTCCTAGTAGATCCTCTCGAAGACGAAGCTATAGGCAAGTACTTCACTCGCCTGGGACGCGCCACGGCGTCTCTACGAGGCAACGTGGCTCAGAACGAGAGCTACTTTATGGATATGCCCAATAGAAATAACCAGGTTCGTATTTAATTCTAATAACGTCTTTTCAGGCTAATTTTAATGTATTTTTTTAGAATAAAGACTGAAAACGATGCATTTTGGGATAAAATTACCGGTGCTCAGTAATTTATTTAAAATTATCCTGTAAATAAATTTTTGATTGTGTTATTTTATAAGCATATACATGGATGATATCGTTGCAACAATGAAGTATTCATAGATACATAATAGAATACGTCATACCCCCCGGTTTCTATCTAAATTGATACCACCATTTTATTTAATTCATTTAACTATTTAGTCTTTATTATCATAAAATTGGTACATAAGGCGAACTTAATGCCAGTGGGCCTTCTCTGCCAGTTAACCTTTGGGCCAAAAGCAGAAAAAAATAATTTGACAGTGAATTATAAGTGTTTTTCTACGATTTTTACAGGACGCAGCGAATTCAATAATGGGCATAGCGGTCGACCACATCGAGCCGTACATCTACTGGAAGCCAGAACTGATTGACGCGATCCTGAAGTATGGCGACCGATTGTACACGATGTCGCTGTCTAAAGCCTCTATACCGCCAAGATTGCAGCCTTATGAAGTGGAAAACCAGTTCCACGTCACTAGTTTTAACGTGAGTTGATTTGTGAACTTTTTGGGGGTTTAGAAGTTCTAGATGATAAGGAAATCATCTACTTTGTCATCTAGATTTGGTATTTTGGTCTCTGGGCTCTAAATACTAACGCAATAAATTAAATAACTACACGATGTTCAATGTAAGTGGATATAAATCTTTGAAATCTAGTTGATGAGTCAGTAGTTCTGGTTTCTGGAATTTTGATAAAATTCTTTATTCAGTTAACATAGTTGGTATGTCGACAGACTTAGGTAAGGTAGCTAGCAAGCCCTAACATCAACCAAACCGATCAAAAAATTTTGCTTCCTTAGGAAATCGAACCAGGGACCTCTGGGTCTAAGACAGATAGTGTTCCCAGAAGACCACCAGAGGCTATTTATTAAATACAATAAATAATAAAGTATAATATTATTATTTCAGGTAAAGACAGAGATAGAATCTAACGCGGTGATGGGTGACATCAAGGCAGGCGAGACTGGTGGCGTTTTGAACCTGAGGCGTGGTTTGAATAAGTTTTTTGAAACCGTTAGTACATTTACATGTTTCTTTTTGGGTTTGCTTGGTAAATAGTGAGATTGTTATGTAGGTATGTCAAGCTCTTTGGCATGAATGTATTGATAAACATTTACCAGTACCTAGCTTTGTATTTGTTTATGTGAAAAAAATGTAACGTTTTCCACTGGATTTTAATCCAAAAGCATCATGTTATACATAAATTTAGCGAAGGGAAGAGCATAGGAGGGTGGGATCAGCCTCTTTCTAGATAGTTACTTACTTGTTCCACCACTGACTAAAAAGGTAAAAATCTCACCATTTTCACCAGTCTTACGATACGAGTATACTCCAGTGACAAAACTATCGAACACACTCGCTTCTATCACCGACTCTAACAAATTTCTTAGCTCCCCTGACTCATTTATCATCAACGGTGGGACAAGTGCCTTATCGCGTATACAGGGTGTTTGGTTAATGGGTATATCAGCCGACACTAGCCCATGTTAACATGGGCATATAAATGGTATGGTGAAGTCAGAAAATGGATATCTTCATTTGTATTATTTTAATTTTCATACAAATCGGATTTTATAAAATTTATTATATACCCATTTACATAACACCCTGTATACTCTTCCTTCTTTCCTCCAGTAAAAACACTATATCACCTAGATACCGTCAGCGAAGGACCGGTTGCTTGTGCAGCAGTGGACGTCCATTAGCTGATAATGATGATGATTCTTTTTTTTATTCCTTCTCTCTAGTACAAACACGGAGTCCTCTGCGCCAAAGACTACTGCGTTGGGGTCTGGAAGGCGGCGGACGACAAGTCCTTCTGCTTATGGGACCCGCACTCTGTGGGGCCCAATGGACGGACGTCCCCCGGTGGCGCGGCGGCCATAGTTCTGTTTTCAACTGTTGAAGAGTTGGCTGAAACGTTTAAAGCTAATGTGGAGGGACTGGGCAGAGCTGGCTCTAACAAGTAAGTAGATTCTTCTTCTTTGTCTATTAGTCAAAGTCAAAGTCAAAATTTCTTTATTTGTTTAGACTAAATAGTTCTTACAAATCGACATTTTGCTCTTAAGGAGCCTCTACATGTCTCATAATCTTTTTACCCTACCAGCTACTATTGGTTATCTTTTTCTACTATCAATTCGATAGACCGCTTATTCGTGCGAATTTTGTTATTTAACTTTTAAAGTAAACACTCCACTAAGAGAAACGTTACGGTGGTCGTAAACATTATTATTATTATAGGTTTTCTCGAGTGTTCTTCTTGTAGATAGGTATCCTTCTATGTAGGTATTCCCCTAATGTGCTTAATGGCTTATAAATGACTTATAAAAAGATTTAACCATAAAACGAATGTTTTATCATTGAATTTGGCTTTCAAAGAGCCCTGTTACACGTCTCAATATTCTCGATTAATTTTTGCTCTACCACTGCTTAGGCCCGATTCGACCAAACTTTTATCCGAGAATAACTCCGGTATAAGTGGCACATTGACAGTTTTAGTATGGAAAAAATGACAAAATGTCGAATAACTGACGATTTATTCTTATTTGGTCGAATCCACCCATTAAGGACAATGATTTGAGTTACTGCTGAAGAGAAGCAGCACAAGAAACTGAGCCAATAACAGCTTAATTCGCTGTCGTTTTTACCTACGCTAGCACCAATTTGTAACTGGTCTTTATTTACATCACTTAGGTAACTTAGGGAAAAATTATTAAAATAGAATACAATGGAACTTCTCTGCTATCGTCATTCAGGTACGGCATAACAGCAGTCAAGGTGTTCTGGGAGATATCCAAACTTCCCGGCGCGGTGACTCCTCAAGGAGCCGTCCCTGATGAAGGATATGAGTGGAAGGTCCTCACTGCTTACGTGGAGACGGCGCGAGGGAGGACCATACTGAGAGGGACACGCCCTCCTGATCTTGTCAAGTAAGACTATGATGATGTTGATCAATGTAGGATGTAGAATTTTTCGAATTGGGGGATGCAAATACCAATATTAATGAGTGACTTACTCACTGAGAACTATTTATTTTTCAAATCGGATATTGGCCACACAGGCGATCTCACATCAGATAGTTAAGACTAAACTAAAGTTGATGTAACTAAATAAATAAACCACAGAAATTCTTCTTCTTATTTTGATGTTGGCAATACACGTCGAGGCCGACTTGATTTGTGCCATTTTCAAGTTTCAAGTGAGACGAATTATAAATGGGGCCAAGTGGAATGGGTCTTGGGTTAATTAAATGATGTAAATGAAGAATGATAGATGATACCCCTTCCCTTCCAACCCTTTCATCAAAAACCATAATGTGTAGGTACACAATTTTAGAGACAAAAGTTACATTACACAATTTTTAGTTAAGGTGCAGTCAGTGTAAAATGTTAATGACCCAAAGTAGTAAAAAGGTTCACAACACATCTTTGTTACCCACCTTTTATTGGATTTATTGTCAACGTTTTGACCACTTGGTGTCACAAACTATTTGACGCTGTTCCAATTTCTTGTATTATCTATTACCAGGTTCACCCGTGACGCGCTACTGCAGTCGTCGTGCGGCGCGATCGTGGCCGCGTGCATGTCGCACGTGCGTCGGCCGCACCTGTGGACCAGAAACACCGTCGACGAGGTGATGGGATTGTTTTAACGCACTCACATAACGCCTGGATGAATAGTCGTCATTCAGGCGCTTCGTCTAAAGTACTTAGTGTGGCAAAATCATTGTCATCCAATATCATCTTACTTAGTATGTTTTCACGATGTTATTTTAGCTACGTTTCCACTAGTGTTAGACTACGACAACTATTAGAGCGTATACCTATGGATAATCTGAGGCAATGGTTTAATTTGAAGTAAGTACCTCAGTTTTCTTGCGCTTATGGGTTTTTAGGCGTTGTGATTCTATGCACAGCGCGTTTTGAATAATTCGAATCTTAACTTTGTATTTGATATTGTTGCCACCAGCGGCCATAGGCGACTTTCTTGTTTTTCTATTCTTGTTCTTTCATTACAACGCAACAGTCAATACAGTGGCGTGGACGTCACCCCCTGATGCTTGGCACCCGGTTACGCCGCTACTGAGTCAATAGATTTGCAAATTAATTCAAATAGTAAGTTACAGATAATTGAAGGTATCCCCTTTTAAAACCCTCCAGGTGATGGCAGTGGCTTGTCAGTTGTTCTCCGCTTCGCTCGGCTCGCTTGGTTACGAGTTCCGTCCTGGAGAAGACGTTTTACTACCGCTTCAGGTTTGATTTTGTTTCTCTATTAATATGAGCATTACTTTTAGATTATATTTCAATATCATTCACGCAAAAACTACTGAACGGATTTTGTTGAAACTTTACAGTATTATTGTTTATAACCCAGATTAACATACAGGCTATAATTTATGACGATATGTGACAAACTAAATTTCAATAAATAAATAAGATGTGGGTAAAAAGCGCCATCTATCGTCATTGGTTAAAATCTACAGCCAAAAAATTTTGACGTTAGTAAATATTCATGCGGGGAAGCCGTTAAACGATCTATCAACATCATTAGTAATTAAACGAGGTCCACGCCACAATCCACGCGTACAAAGTCGCGGGCGGCCGCTAGATATAAACACGTTGAAATAAAAACCGAAATGAAGCGTATTACACTTGAAAATTTCGACGGGTTCATCCAGTGTCTAAGTAGCTCAGATGGAAGAGCATTCGTCCGGCAAGCGAAGGGTTGTGGGTTCGATTCCCGCCTTAAGTAGAATATTCTTCCTCCTTCAGCATTTTTTAAAGTTATTTACAAGCTGAATGTCAGCCGATGGCTAGGTCGTGCCGTTAATGAGTATATGAACATACTTAATTATAATTATGACAGTGACCACATTACACCGATTTATAGATGACCCACGCTGAACTGTCCCGCCAAACTCAATGACAGGGGGGCGCTAGCATCGTTCAACTATATGGTTTCCAACATGGCAAAAATCGGAACCAGCGATTCGGTATTGACGGTGGCGCCCCGCTGTCAATGTCATCGATAGGACAGTTCAATATTTTGGAACTATAGTATCGGCCGATTCCTCATACAAATTGAGATGATAAACTATTGTGTAAAATAATTTCAGGTGCTAAAACGCTTCGTTCTCGGCGTGAACTACGTTCGATACGACTTGGAGCAGGTGTTCTCGGGCAAGTTGGAGCAGAAGGAGCCTACTGCTTTGACCGTGAGGTAGTGATACCATCATCATCATCGTCTTCATCGTTAACATCAACTTCGTCGACTTTATAGTCGTCACCATCGTCAACGTCAACTTCCCCATAAAAATCAACGTTAATTTCAACCTTATGGTCATCATCATGGTCAACGTTATCTTCATCTTTAACGATAACGTCAACGTCTGTTAACATTATGGTCATCATCATGGTCATCATTATGGCCATCGTCAACGTCATTGTCATGATCAACGTCAACATTATGGTCATCATCATCGTCATTCTGCAATGTTGAGTCCGTTTGTTTTTCTCTATGTATTTTCATGCTTTCTATTTCATTATCATCATCATCATCGTCTCCACTGTTACAGTATTTATTTACTTCTCTATCACATCAGATGTGCGCTAGAGCGGTTCTTCGAGGCGCATACCCACGGTATCTTATGGTCAGTGCCGCACGCGGTGGCCGTATGGCGAGTGGCCGGCTCGCCCGCGTATTACATGATGGAGCCACACGCTTGCGGCCCTACGGGTCTAAGGATCGATGCTCAGGTATCACTCACTTACCCATTTATGCTGGATTTCTATATTCAATCCCAATCCAAATCTGTCTGTCAATTGTCAAATTTCAATATGTTTTTAGTCAAAATATCTGCGGTTTTCGATGGTTTTACATTTTCATACTGTTTATAAGACTATTTATAAGGCCCGGTTTTTTGATTCGTAGTTAAAATAACCAATGGTCAAATTTGACAGATGTCAAATGACAAGTGGTTAAATATCAGAAAAAAATGTTTTTCGAACAACGGTTAGCTTGACTTTTAGTACATTTTTTAACTATTAGTTAACATTTTGTTAATATTTAACCATTAGTAGCAAAATATAACAATTTGTTATTTTAACTATGAATCAAAAAACCGGGCCTTAAACAATATTAAAGTGTAAATGCATCGAATATTTTTAATATTTCAAAAACTGAATTCAATTTGACAGTTGTAATCATGATTTGGACAAGGATTGAATATGGGAAACGGGCGTCAATCATTCATTTACTAACTTAAACCGAGTGAGCGAGCACTGGATCACTTACTCACAAACTGACTCAATCACTCACTCAACTTACTCACTCAATCACTCACCTCTTACTCACTCACTTACTAAATTACTCAACTCACTTAATCACTCGCCCACTTAAGGCTTGGTATTTCTTCTAAAGTAGGTATTTCGCGCTGTCAAAATCTGCGCGCGCAATTCTTCGCCGAAAACAGCGCGTCAAAGAGCTCCCGCCACAATTTCCAGCTACACAGTATAGAAATACGCAGTTGGTTAGGTTAGGTTGACTTCCTTGCCTTCAAGCGTTACACTCACAACACTTTCTAATAGAAATCATATCCAAGTGATACAAATTAAAACACCTTTCAGACTTTTTGGGAATATATTCTAGAATCGAATAAATATAAAATATAACTGCAGAAGTAAACACGGTTCAAAGTGGCCGTGGCGTCGCCCGACCTTCTGGAAGTTCTGCGCCGGCTTAAAGAATTTCAAGATTACGTCACCCGACCTATCGGTAGGCCCTTGGGAGCTTGAGCGATTGGAATTTTTTTTTATGATAAGTTACTCTTAGTAGCGATTATTTAGAGCTTGGATAATAAATTTAATTATAGTTGTTGCAATTCACGAAGCTTTGCATGTGGTTAATAACATTAATCAGTATAGGTACGCATCAATTTTGTTCAGTCTCTTTGTTTATTAATAAATAAAAATATCATACTAAAATTGCAGAAACATATTTGTTTGTATTGGTCTGGGTGTTTTCTTTCTATAATATGTATGACGTATGTACGGGGTTCTGTACCTATCGAAAATTGCTATAAGCATCACACGCGGTTACCTGCGTACCTCTGTGCACTCATGGGAGTTTAAGCAGAGGTCCCTAGAGTTTGACTTTGAGCTTTGTTTATAGTCATTACGAAGCAGACTGATGGGAAACTGCACTGTCTTGAATTCGAAAGGGTAATTTGACGGTGTTTGGGGAATTCTAGGAATAAATACAGAGTCTCCTCATTGAGATTGAGACATTTCAATTTGAGATTTCACTTGACATTGAACACAATCTGAAATGGAGTTTTCAAACACTTGTAAAAATAAAAAGTAATTAAATCAAAGGCACTAAGTAGTATTGATATCAACTTCGAAGAAAATGACTGCCAAAATTACTTTCTACCCGTTCCACACGTCTTTCATGAATTATATTAAGGTATTGTTAAACTAAATTTCAAGTAGATTGAACCAAGGAATCACTTTGTCCCATACAAACTTTGCCCCCTTTTTTCACCCCCTTCATTTCATGACCCCATTTCGGAAAATCTTTTCTTATGAGATGCCTACGTCATAAAAAGAACACACCTTCCAACTTTCAGGTCTCTACGATATCCGTCAGTCATTTAGGACAAAGCATTTTTATTAGTTGTTCAAAACTCTATCGTTCCAGGTATGTCATTGACAGGAGGGCGCTACTATCTTAATGGGTTATTCATTAGTCCACTTGACATTTCAGAATCGTTTGACTTTAGATACCTAAGCGATTTGATATTCGGAGTCTTTTAATGAAATCAAGTTCTGAAATAACTTGAGGTGTTGTACCCGATCAAGCTTTTCATTGCAGGACAGTTAAATAGTTTTATTATTAGTTTCTTCTCTAAGTCTTAATTTGTCAGAGTAGGTAAAGGCTCCATGAGAGCAAAATTTAGCTTTATAATAGTTTTTAATTTTTTTCTTGAAATATTTGACGCCTTGTAATCTCTTGTAATCTCTCGTTAATATAGGTCCACACAAATAAAGAATGTTTGACTTCGACTTTAATAATTATGCTCTTACATAATTATAAATAAACTAGCTTTCCGCCCGCCGCTTCGCCCGCGTGGAATTTTTTGGTTTTTATATAACCTATTACACTCAGATAT
Organism: Ostrinia furnacalis; assembly: GCF_004193835.3. Lineage (NCBI taxonomy): Eukaryota > Metazoa > Arthropoda > Insecta > Lepidoptera > Crambidae > Ostrinia > Ostrinia furnacalis. The sequence goes on from NW_021137693.1 coordinate 1,348,987, forward strand.
AATGTGGCTTTCTATTGATGAAAGATTTTTTAAAATCAGTTCAGTAGATCCCGAGATTACCCCTTACAATTTAACAAATATACAAACACACAAACTTTACCTCTTTATAATATTAGATTATATATAGGTAATTTGAAACCCTATTTTGTTTTATTATTTTTTTATTTTAAATATTTCACGATCCAAACTAATATTTACTGTAAGTAAATGCTAAATAGTAAATATTAGTTTGGATTGTGAAATATCCTACTAATATTATAAAAGCGAAAGTTTGGATGTCTGGATGTCATGATGTCTGGATGTTTGTTACTCTTTCACGCAAAAACTACTGAACGGATTTTGTTGAAACTTTACAGTATTATTGTTCTGCCGCACAATTTATAAACGCAGTAAGTACCACTTACTGCATTTATGATTGTTTTGAATATTCTGAATCCTGACATCGCGATCTATAAGAATCAAAGACCCGTTTTTTTCTATCTTATCTTAGAACGGAAGATACATGTTATCATAAACGCAGTAAAGAGCAGATTGTAGGTTTCTTCACATACTATGTTAGCAGTAAGAGCACATAATTACTTAATATTACGTGAATACTCGCGCTTACTTAATTTGCTACACAGTAATAGTGNGATTAGAAAACGAATAGAGGTAACTTTGGGAATTTATTCTATCGAGTCAACTTCATCAAATCGTGTTTCCATCCGTTAATAGCCCTAGAAAATATCCTCAACTATGCCCAAAAAAAATCTTAGCCTTTTATTTTACTGTTTAGTACCTCAAAAATGAAAAATGAATACCTCATTTTCGCCATTTTCTCTGTTACCCGGCCTTAATGGCTCACTCACTCAAGATTGTTTTCACTTTTTTAGGATGATGGAGCCGCTTGCGTGTTGACTTTCACTTCGCCGAAATTGATGGCTTTCGCGTAAGTTCTTCAACAAGATATTCTAAATATATCATCATCATTTCAGCCACAGGACGTCCACTGCTGAACATAGGCCTCCCCCAATGATTGCCAGATTGATTTTGTAGCGGCCTGCGTCCAACGCCTCCCTGCTAGGTACCTTTATGAGGTCGTGGGTCCACCTTGTGGTTGAACATCCTACGCTGTACTCGCCAGTACGGGTACTCCAGAACCTTGCTGCTCCATTGGCCGTCAGTTCTGTGGACAGATGACCTCACAAAGGTAGCAGGAAGGCGCTGGATTCATGCCACTATTAACCGATCAATTGTTAAATCATTGGATGTTCAGCAGTAGACGTCCTGTGGCTGAAACGATGATGATGACTTTAACTTTTTGTTTTGTCACCTGTCGTCCTCTTTGCATTGGATGGAAGACGAACCTTAGCTTCGAACTCCTGTTTTTTTTCCAATAAGTAACTGGTTGGGTTTTTATTCACGGTCAAGCTAGATCCTGGCTACACAGGAGATGCAGCGGTGGGAACGAGAAGTAGAAATAGTCCCGTATGAACAGGCTAATGTAAAAATCATTGGGGGAGGCCTATGTTTAGCAGTGGACGTCCTATGGCTGATGAAATGATGATACCTACAGTTCTTAATCTATAACCTTGTTCCAGCTACCTCCAAAACGTGCCAGTAACAGAGCGTCCCAAGCACGAATTCCAGCTATACGCCATGTCGGTGGTCGTCCAGCCCATCAAGAAGTTGGGAGGAGTAGACCCGCCGCTGGTGCGAGCACCGCCGGGAGTCAAACTGGTGCCCGCTACGAGCAAGGTATGGTTTAGTAACTACTATTCGTTGCGGGTCCAATGACAGTCTAACTTTCCCCCGGGACAAAGTTAACCTTCACTGATTGGGTTATTGGCGGTCAAGCTGTAGATCCTGGACACACAGGAGTTGCAGCGGTGGGAACGAGAGGTGGGAATAATCCCGTACTATTATTTACAGCTCACTATAAGCCTTATGAAGATGCTAAGGTTAAGAACTCACGGCGCGATTTTCACCCGCTCGCGGTGGTTGCGGGCCTGCAGTTTCTGTAGAATGTAGATATACTTATGTAAAAATGAATGTAACCAATCGCAGCCTTTGCGGATTTCGCCCACGCGCTCTACGATCGATTGGCGGGCGACCATTTTGTACCAGTGACTTAACTGCCCGTCTCGCAACCGCCCTGTCTTGCGATTATCACGCGCAACGTTTGTAATAATTTTACGAATCCCTTATCAAAAATTTGCAATCTGTCAGTAATAATTGAGGCTATCAGCGCAAAAGTGGTGTAACCCACAGTTTTTTAGGGTGGCTTACGTCACTTTTGCATTGAAAGATTACATTGTAACGAATGTATTTTACACTAAAAAACCGTACTAAAAAAACTGTGGGTTACATCAGTTTTGCGCTGATAGCCTCAATTATCGTCATAATTTCTCTGCTACTACAAAGCCCATCGTTCCCACAGGTGGGCATAGACGGCAGCAAGCGGCGCGCGTCCGAACGCGACCGCAAGCATCCGCCCGGCAGCGCGACCTGTCTCGACGCACAGCGCGCAGCTGAGAAACTGGATAAAGAGCAGAATAAGCTCAAAGGTATGTTTAATAGACTATTTAGTAATAATTGGCTAAAAGATTACGTACTTGGCGAAAAGATTACGTACTTGGCGAAAAGATTCTGAGCTTGGCCAAAAGATTCTGTACTTGGGTAAAAGATTCTATGTATACTTGGCTGAAAGGTATAACGCTGCTTGGTTTGAAAGTTCGGATCTTAGCTAAAAGATTTTTCGTTTGGCTGAAAGATTGAGCACTTGGCTAAAAGATACTGCGCTAGGTTAAAAGATTCTGCACTTGGCGAAAAGATTCTGAGCTTAGCTAAAAGATTATGCACTTGGCTGAAAGATTCTTGACTTGGCTAAAAGATTGTATGAAAGGTTCAGAATTTGACTAAAAGATGTTGCGCTTGGCTGAAAGATTCTGAGCTTGGTTGAAAAGTTCTGCACTTGGCTGAAAGGCTTAAGTTATAAGATTCGAATAAAGCGGCGCGCGTCTGAACGCGTTACGTGACCGCAAGCATCCGCCCGGCAGCGCGACCTGTCTCGACGCACAGCGCGCAGCTGAGAAACTGGATAAAGAGCAGAATAAGCTCAAAGGTATGTTTAAGGCCTCAGCCTCGATCTTAGCGGGCAGCGGGGCGGCGGCGGCGGCGGCTGCGGCGCGGGAGCGGCAGGATCTTATGCGTAAAATCAAATAGACCGGTTCTTGAAAACAGCGGCGCGGGAGCGGGCAACGAGCGGGCAGCGCACTCCTTCTTTTGCCCACAATAAATCGAGCGTTAGGAATAAATTTGAATCGAAATAAAATTGTCGCCGTTGTTCAGACATTTCGTTTGCGAATAAAAACAAATATCTCGACAACACAACCCCGAACACAACACTTCGCCGCTAAAGCGCCGCGCGAGCTGCCCGCTTGTTTCGAGAACGGGTCTGCGTTGCCCGCCCCGCTCCAGCGCCGCCGCCGCTCCCGCCCCGCTGCCCGCTAAGTTCGAGGCTGAGGCCTAATAGACTAATTTAGTAATAATTGGCTAAAAGATTACGTACTTGGCGAAAAGATTACGTACTTGGCGAAAAGATTCTGAGCTTGGCCAAAAGATTCTGTACTTGGGTAAAAGATTCTATGTATACTTGGCTGAAAGGTATAACGCTGCTTGGTTTGAAAGTTCGGATCTTGGCTAAAAGATTTTTCGTTTGGCTGAAAGATTGAGCACTTGGCTAAAAGATACTGCGCTAGGTTGAAAGATTCTGCACTTGGCGAAAAGATTCTGAGCTTGGTTAAAAGATGCAACACTTGGCTGAAAGGTATAGCGCTGCTTGGTTGATGTTTCTGCACTTGGTTGAAAGATTCTGAGCTTGATTTAAAAGATTCGGCACTTTGCTATTATTTTGTGCTTGGTTAAAAGATTCTACAGTTCGATATTGTTTTTTGCTTGACAGAAATTGCTGTTATTGTCAGAATTTCGAAATAAAGCACTTATTTCGAAATTCTATGAAGCCTCTTTTAATTTAACTTTTAATATCCAGAATTTTACTTTTAAATGTTTGACGAACGTCATCTATGACTTTTTTAATGTTCTATGAAAAATTTTAGCCTAAATTGAAAAATGTAATTTTAGCAATTTGATTATAATTCTCATAAACATGGCATCCACATCCAAAGATACAGGTTTGTTCAATACCAAATTTGTCTACGAATATTCGCATTGTTTTTTAAGCTCATGTCTAATATTGTGTTTTGTAAGGGAGTCCTTTCCCTCTAAAAAAAGCCTAGTTGTAAAATTATTGAAGTTCTTAGCAATTACACGAGACGGAGCTATGTTAAAAAAAAATTAGAGTAGAAGGGTGCATCATGCCCAGTGGGAAAAAAGGTAAAAACTCAGTAAAACTCATTTATTTCATTTAGGCTTTAAAAAAGCACTTTTACACGTCCCAGTATTAACCATACACTGCTTCAGGACAATAAATGGGCCAGTGCTGAGAAGAAGCAGCGCAAGAAACTCAGACACTATTGTCTTCCGAAAGGCCTCCGAATGCATAGAAATCTATGTTGTCTTTGGTCCAGGGCAACGCAACACGAGCGGCTGGCTGGTGCTCAACGACGGTACTCAGTTCCTGTCTGCTCAACACTCGATGGCCTGCCGAAAGTTCCCGTACGCGTCCCGTGGGAACCAGGTAAATCCTATACTAATATTACAAAGGCGAAAGTTTGGATGTCTGGATGTTTGTTACTCACACGCAAAAACTACTGAACGAATTTTGTTGAAACCTTACAGTATTATTGTTTACTAGCTTTTGCCCGCGGTTTCACCCGCGTGAAATTTAGTATGTCACAGATCGTCATAAATTATAGCCTATATGTTAATCTGGGTTATAAACAGTAATACTGTAAAGTTTCAACAAAATCCGTTCAGTAGTTTTTGCGTGAAAGAGTAACAAACATCCAGACATCCAGACATCCAGACATCCAAACATCATCATGACATCCAAACTTTCGCATTTATAATATTAGTAGGATAACCCAGATTAACATAATAGGCTATAATTTATGACGATATATTGTGACAAACTAAATTTCAATAAATAAATAAAACGTTGGGAAAAAGCGCCATCTATCGTCATTGGTTAAAATGTACAGCGCTGAACAAAAAATTTAGACGTTCATAAATAAATTATTCATGCCGTGAAACGCCATCTATCAACATCATTAGTAATTAAACGAGGTTCACGCGTACGAAGTCGCGGGCGGCCGCTAGTGAAGAATAATTTATTTAGATCATCAAAAAGATTACACTACGATCATCTCCACTTCACCTTCCTTCAATCACCTTATCAGTTTTTTTTATTTATAAAGAAAATTAAAGCTATTTTTCATCCTCCAAAGTAATTTTTCATCCCCCAAGGCTATTTTCCGTTCTCCAAATCAATTTTTCACTCTCCAATCCCAGTTATCATTTCCCCAAGGATGTATTTCATACCTAAGGAACTACCTACCTACCTACCTACTACCCTTTTTGTTGAGACCTACTACCCTTTTTGTTGAGACCTACTACCCTTTTTGTTGGAACTTATGTATCATTGCGAAGTGAATAAATGAATATGAATATGAATAATTTCCTCATTTATAGGCCATTTTCATCCTCCAAGGTCACTTTTCAATCATAAAAACGCATATTGAATCCTACAGTCACTTTTGTGCTCCAAGGCAATTCCCCACGGCTGGTTTTCATCTTCCAGGGCCACTTTTCATCCTCCGAGAACATTTTTCATCCGCATTTACTTACAATTTGAACTTTTCCAGGCGCTACCATGCGCTGTGATGGCGGTGGCGATGTCTCGCGTGGAGGACGTCTGCCGCTGGTGCTCGTCTACCCTCGACCAGATTCTGGAGAGCGGGGACCAGCTCTACCAGGACAGCTACTTGCATTACAAGCCTTCGTCCAAGATACTGTCCATACAACAGGTAATAAATCATTCCCATAAGTCTAAAAGTTCTGGTTCATATCCGGCTCGAAGGACCATGAAGCGCTTATCAACATCAGGGGGCATAGTGTAGGTAAGTTAACGTCAAACGCATTCGATGTCGACTGCGTATAAGTGACATTAAATGAATGACGGATTGTCCAGCGCCCCTAGCGGAAATTTTAAGAACTAAAATCTTCGTATTTTTTTTTGACGTGCTCGCTCAAGTGACTACGTTTGGTGTAAACTCACACTAAGCCCTCTGTACCGCGAGTTTTAGTCCTAACTTGAATATTCTATCAACTTCATTAGGCTTTACGTGACCCTAAAAATGTGTTTTCCGTTTCCCAGATCCTGCGCAAATTCTATACCCCAGGCAACTGCGTGTGCCGTGTGGTGGTATTCAAGGCGCGGCAACAAGGAGTCGTCGATATGGACTTGTTGACACAGGTACCTAAAGATGTCCACACAACATTAGGTCATTTAGGCTGGAAACGGAAAACGCAGCGTGGGACGTCCACCCAGAAGGTGGACCGACGACATCATAAAGGTAGCAGGAAGGCGCTGGACGCAGGCCGCTACCAACCGGGCAACATGGAAAGCATTGGGGAGGCCTATGTTCAGCAGTGGACGTCCTATGGCTGAGATGATGATGATGATGATTCACAATAACAGGTGCTTTTCGTATGGAGTTTTACAGATTTTTGACCATTATCAAACTTAGTGTCCGTGACTCTCACTCGGCATGGGGCACACTGAAAACCAGCGTTGTGGCCTCCCTCACCGGGGGCCACGGCATATGCTGAGTGGGGTCCCATTGCGATGGGCATCACTGCGACAGGGTGGCACTGCTTAGTTTACCTGCTCATTCATTGTATGTTTTATGTCACCTCTGTCTCATTTGCTTTTTTTTTCTATTTTACCTCTTTTGTCTTTTGTGATGTCCATGGCAATAAATGTTTCTTTCTTTCTTTCTTTCTTTCCAAAGTAAGATGGTGCAATTCAGCCTTATGCCCATATTCACAAACATTACTATGAGGTCTCGCAGTGCGCGTGGACGCACAGGGCGACACACGAACCAATCGCAGAGCTCTATTCAACGCTGTGCGTTCGATTTGCTGCTTCACTTAAGCAAGCATCGTTTGTGAATGCGGGCGTGCTTTCACTCCAGGAGTACGACCCTCTTTAGCAGAGGCAAATGAAAGATTTGGTCTACACTCCCCACGCTGACCAGACGACTTATGCCCGATTTCAGCATCAATCCCTAATTTTTAGGTGACCCCTATGAAAACAAAATTCCTTTTGTGTTACCTAATTTTTAAGTGAACCCTATGAAAACAAAATGCCTGTTATGTATTGCCTAATTTTTAAGGGACCCCTATGAAAACAAAATTCCTATTGTGTTACCTAATTTTTAAGTGAACCCTATGAAAACAAAATTCCTATTGTGTTACCTAATTTTTAAGTGAACCCTATGAAAACAAAATGCCTGTTATGTATTGCCTAATTTTTAAGTGAACCCTATGAAAACAAAATGCCTGTTATGTATTGCCTAATTTTTAAGTTTTTTTTAATATTGTGTTTTTATACGAGGTCTGTCTGCTTTTTGCTTTGGCGATCTGTCGACATATTCTCTCCTTTGTTTTTTTGTGAAGTTTCGTGATCAATAACCGATTGATTTGTGTTGACCCGTGCTAGTAATTGGACTGTTTGATTGCCTTTTTATTGACCTCCGCTCGATTACTGAACCATGCCTCTCAAAATAATTCTTATATTTACTTACAAACTTATCTATACATTGTTAACTGTTTAAGTGTTATTTAGTTTGAAGTTTAATTGTTATAGATTTAAGACCTTGTGTAAAGACACTTAATGTGCAATAAAAAATTGAATTTGAAATAAAACTAACTTAATATTATAATATTTACGATAACCAATTACCTGGATCATTGCTACCTAGTGCAATATTTATATTAAATTTTAATAACGTAGATAAGTGTTTCTTTAAAACGGAAAACAAAATATGCATTAAAAATAAATAGAAACCTATTATAAGTTTTTATTAACATTCAAGGATTTAAGAAAGTTATAGCCAGATCTTACAATAATTGTTTTTAAGCCACAAATATTCCTTAACTCTTTACTAATTAATTCAATAACATATTGTTTTAAATTATTAGTTCCGAATAAATTAAATACCTATTAAATAAGTAAAATTCGAAAGTAATTGTATGATTTTGTATTTCTCGCCCTAACTAGCTAAACTAATATCATGAGATTTACACTCATAATATCAACAATAATTGTAGAAAGGGCTACTTTTTTCTCGGGAAATTGCATAGTTACCTCGGAATGTGCGATAGCAATTTTGTGACCCGAGCGGGCAATCGCTAGTTCAAATTTTACACGAAGCCTCATATAATATTTTGTAGCGATTCTTAATTGGGTTTCAAATTGACTAAAATGCGACGTTGCCAAACGAGCGCTACGGATGCGGGTAATAAGCAATACTCAATCCTAAATGCTTTACATAGAGCTTGGTTTGCTAGGGCAAACATCTACAGTGGTGCGCCGACGCTGCTTAGACTCGAAACATGAATGAACGGGGGCGGAGCAAAATCGAGCGTGTGTGTGCAAACAATTTAGGCCCTTAAGGTGTCAAGGCGTTCGAGTCCCCGATAGTACTATCAATATACAAGCCCAAGAACTTTGTCGAATGTATTACGTCAAGTCGTTTACCACAATATGTTACATTGAGATTATCTGCATCGTTATCATGTTGTCTAAAATTCATAATTACAGTTTTATCTAAATTTATTCGAAGATTATTATTCCTCAGCCATTCATTAATAGATGTCAAGGTTTCATTTATGTCATTCTCTAAATATGTCCAATTATTATTACTCAAAAGAATAGTACTGTCATCTGCAAATAATGTCATGTTGTGTTTCGTTACGGAAGGTAAGTCGTTAATATATAATAAGAATAGTAAGGGGCCAAGCACACTACCTTGCGGCACACCGTGCTTTATATACCTAAGCTCTGACTGATATACAACTTCAGTTTTGGTTTTCGTGTTAATTCTCTCGACCCTCGTTGCTTGTTGTCGATCACTTAAATAAGACTTTATTAAGCCATGCATATTACCCCTAATACCATAACAATATAGCTTATTCAACAATATTTTGTGATCGACATAATCAAATGCTTTGGATAAGTGCTATGTTCAAAGCACAAATTCAAAATGAAGCTCAATACTGGTGAAATAATGGCACATGTATCTTTAACTGTAGACGTGATGATATCATCATAGCCAGCACTATTAGTATTTTTTAAAGATAATATAATATTTTGAATGTCAATAGGTATTGTAGGATTTAAGAAAATTGTATTAAAATTATGATTAACCTGGATATTATTTACATTGTAAATATTAATATCAGTCTTAACTTCGTCAACAAAATAATCATTAAATTCGTTAGCGATTTCTTGAGGGTCAGTAATAAGTTTGTCTTTTAGATTGATTTTATCTATGCTTTGTTTGGGGTATTTCGCTTTTACTTTTTTTATTACTTCCCAGGTCGCTTTGCACTTATTTAAAGAATTCTTTACATAGTAGTCATTCTGAGACTTTTGAGTCAGTTTTACTACAGATTTGTATCGCTTTGCATAGGTTTGGAAGGCTGTTTTATTTTTGATGTTCGGAGCGCGTCTATATTGCCAAAGTAGATCCCTTTTCCGTTTACTACAAATGCGGATACCACGACTTAGCCATTTTGGTCTCGTAGTAGTTTGAATCTTAATTTTTACTATGGGGAAGCATAAATCGTAAATTAGTTTGAAATCCTCGAGAAAGCTGTTAAATGCCACGTCGGGATCACTAGTACTAAAAGCATCAGAAAAACTGAGTTTACTCAAATGTTTGATAAAGCCTTTTCTATTTTCAATAGAAAAGTCGCGTTTATACACATACCAATATTTTAAGGAACAACTTTTTTTGATCGGACACTTGAGCAACTGTGCAGAATGATCGGATAAAGCAAGTTCAATTATCGTGCCTGTAGATCCTCTTATATTATGAGCCACATTATCGATACAGGATTTACTAGCTACACGAGTAGGTTGCTTAAATCTGGGGGCACGGCAGTGCCCCCGCCAAGTCGAGCGCGAAGCAAACACTGCCGTACCATCCTTTACTGAAACCATTTCGCCGCATTTTCAGGTCTCTATTTGAGAACCTTTGGATAAGACCAGAACGCAGAAATTTTCGTCATCTAGTAAGCTATAATCACATACTTAAAATCCAAAATTTCAAGTCTGTAGGTCATTTAGTTCCGAAGTTAAGCGAAAGCAAAGTTTCGCATTTATGACACTCACTCACTCACTGATGATCATCAAAATAGAAGTAGTACTTCCCATTAACTCAGAGAGCTGAAATTTGGTACAGGGTTAGGGTTTAATGGCCACATAAAGGGAAAACTATAAAAACTAGGAAAATCGAAGATCTGGAGTAACACCACATTCATAATCAATACTACTAGCGCCACACCGGCACCGTGGTGTTCGCCTGTACTGCTCACCGCTAGATGGCGCTAGCACTTTGAGCGTCGATTTTCTGCACCGCGGTGTCNCGTAAATTAGTTTGAAATCCTCGAGAAAGCTGTCAAATGCCACATCGGGATCACTAGCACTAAAAGCATCAGAGAAACTGAGTTTACTCAAATGTTTGATAAAGCCTTTTCTATTTTCAATAGAAAAGTCGCGTTTATACACATACCAATATTTTAGGGAGCAACTTTTTTTGATCGGACACTTGAGCAACTGTGCTGAATGATCGGATAAAGCAAGTTCGGTTATCTTGCCTGTAGATCCTCTTATATTATGAGCCATATTATCGATACAGGATTTACCAGCTACACGAGTAGGTTGCTTAAATTGAATTTTCAGATTATGACTCAAAATAAGATTCGAAAACTCATCAGTATACCTTGTCTGCTTTAAAATATCAATATTAAAATCTCCACATAATATTATTTTTTTGTTTTTTAATAGAAATTTTGATAACATTTCATCTAGTTGTTTGAAAAAGGTATTAAATGCGAGCTGAGTATTNTTGTGTGGTTGAATTTTCAGATTATGACTCAAAATAAGATTCGAAAACTCATCAGTATACCTTGTCTGCTTTAAAATATCAATATTAAAATCTCCACATAATATAATTTTTTTGTTTTTTAATAGAAATTTTGATAACATTACATCTAATTGTTTGAAAAAGATAGTATATGCGAGCTGAGTATTATGTGGTGGTCGGTATATACAGATAATACATATTTGATGATCTGTTAATTCAATTGCTGAGCATTCTATAAGATTTGCGATTGATAACTTAGCAATATCATCGAGTACTCTGTAAGCATGATTTTGTTTTACCAATATGCAGGACCCCCCATGCCTATTATTTCGATTAAAACATGAGGCCAGCTTGTAATTTATTAATGACATGTATTGGGTGTCTTCAATGGTCATATTATGTTCTGTAATACATAACACATCGATTAAGTTGTCCTCATTATTTACTAACTCATGCAATGATGCAGCTAACATATCTGATTTACTAATAAGTCCATTAATGTTTTGGTGCAATACAGATACATAATAATTACGAACGAAAAAACTGAAAGTCACTATCAGATTTTTCATGACTATCTTTTTCATTTACATTAACGTGAATCTTCTTTTTCGTAAAATAGTCTAAGATAGATTTTTGTATATACTTAGGTTCATTGTAGGTTGACAATATTTTTGATTTTGCAAGTTAAAGTCCGAAGGAGAGTGAAAATGTTTATTACGTTAACTAGGACATAGTTACAATGTTAAAATGTTCGAATGCACCCGGTCGCGATGGTTCCGAAAATTGCACTAAATAATTATTATGTTAAAACTTAATCGATGCGCGGCCACTGCTGACNGGAGTATTATGTGGTGGTCGGTATATACAGATAATACATATTTGATGATCTGTTAATTCAATTGCTGAGCATTCTATAAAATTTGCGATTGATAACTTAGCAATATCATCGAGTACTCTTTTTCACCTACTTTTTTCGAAAAAAGTACCATACAATGGTATATATTTATAATCCTGATAAATGTAGCTTTCAGGACATATTTTTTTTATTAGATTATCTCCAGTGGTTTAAAAGTAAACGACGTTTATTTAAAAAAATACGTTTTGGTTTTTGTGAATTTTTCTCAATAATTATATTTTTTTGTATGAAAAGGCAAAAAGTTTGTTCTAGAAATGAATTCGCCATCCTTTAATTATCTGAAAATGACACCACATTTGCCCTAATACCCATAGTTTTGAAGATATGGACCTTAAAGTGAAGCGCGGCAGAAGGAAACTTGCCCCCCCTCCCCCTGCTACCACAGGGGGGGCTCCCGATGTCTACCGACGGAAATCCACTCAGGAGCACCCAAAGAACAACTGGTGCAAAAATGAGCCTTCTATACCAAAGTGGAGGGGTTCTTGCACTAAATTCCCTACTATAGTGAACTTGCTCGCTTAATCCTTTGTTGCTCTATTCCGCTAGGTATAATCAACTTTATGATAAAAGCAGATGTTGCGGCTCAATCCGTCTATCAAGTGTCTCAAATACTTAGTTGCATAACTTATAATTAAATAATGAATTAACTTTCTTTCTTATCGAAATCGTAATTTCTAGTACGTGTAATTGTTTGCTATTGCTTCATCGCAGGCGTTTTTAAACTTCATATTATTTTGTACTGTCAAAATCACTTACCTTCCAGTCGCCGCGCGATACGCACTATTGCAATACATTTTCAAATAATACGAAATATTCATCAAACCTGAGTTTTATTGGCTCCGAATGTCAGCGAAGACAGCAGATCAAAATTCACGAGAACCTCGATTTCCAGGTGTTCGAGTACGAAGCAGTAGTGCGGGATGCCGTGGACGTGCACTACCCGTGCGCCGAGATGCAGTGCTCGCACAAGATCTCGTGCGTGTCCTGGAACGCGTACCACAAGAACGTGCTCGCCTCCTCCGACTACGAGGGAACCGTCTCCGTGTGGGACGCGGCCACCGGCACGCGCACGCGCGCGCTACAGGAGCACGACAAGCGCTGNTCGATGCGCGGCCACTGCTGACCACGCAACCTACTTTTTAAAGTACGTGTTAGGTGCGTTGCACCGAACATCTTGCCGGGGGCAGACGAAGAGATGAGAACTTACTTCAAAATGTTAACAAGTGTATCGTGATTGTAACAAACAGTAACAATACATACGATTCGTATAAAAATTATAAAATGTTAATAGTTAAGTACAAAAATAAAAGATAAAAATGTTAAACTTATTCAAAAGAAATTTTTCTAAAAACTGGAGAGGTGGTTTTGTCCGTTACACCTCCCTTCACATTCCTAATTTTATCACTTTCGCGCACTTCATCATTGATACACTCCCGCACTTGCACTCGCGCACTATTTTCACCACACTTTTCACCAATAACACTGTAGATGTCGGCGTGCGCGGGGGTGTGGCGGGCGGCGGGCTGCGGGCCGGGCTCGCGCCCTGCGCCACTCCCGGCCGCCGGCCCCAGGCGCTGCTCCGTGGCCACCGACGCCGCCGGCTGCCTCAGACACCTCACTTTGCGACCCACGATGACCAGTAGCACCAGCGCCACTATGCCCCAAAGGACGTAAATAGCGGCGTATTGGTGCACGTCGTGGACGGAAAAATCCTCTGATATAGGCTGACTTTCCTTCATTGTCTTTATTTGTTCTTCAATGTTTAGCAGTTCCTTCTGGTCGTTGAAGGTCAGGTTATGCTCAAACTTAGGGATCGTAATGTTTATAATATTATTTATGGGGTCTATCTTTGGTACATTTATATCGGAGGCCAAGTCTATTCTATTTGACATTGTTTGATGCGTATGTATAGAAAAATTATCTGTTTTTACAATACAGTTTTCATTCATGCTCAATATATTCGCTCCTGTTAATGTTTGTGACGTAACTTGACTCATGCAGTGAGTTCGCAATTGACACCGATCGCAACAGAAATAAAAGTAGTTATTAAGCGTCGATAGACTCATCCATTTGTTCTGACACAGGTTTCTAGTTTGTTTACATTGTCGTGTCTCATCTTTCACACAGAGATCCGTATCTGATGACATTTTGTAGATCGGTTCTTTTATGTAACACATATACATTGCAGTATCTCGTGATAAACAGTGTTGTAGGTCAGTTTCAACTATAGGCAAAAATGCGTCTTTCTGTAGGTTCATTGCCACGTGATTTTCTATAGGAGTAAGAGATATCATGTTTTCGCCGACACTCTTTGGTATTGAGATAAGATTATATAGATCATAACTGTCTCGACTTATGAGTGGAATTCGTATCTCAAAAATCATGTAGTGGTCAGTTATCCTTGCTCTTATTTTTAACAGTCGGTAGATACTGTCAAGATTTCTCTGTATGTTGTCGATTGGGAGAGTTAGGTCGCTGTTTAACTGTCCCGAAATGATGTTCAATTCTTGTTGAAGTTGTTGTGGGTCTATAGTATGTATGTTCATTCTTCCATCGTACACATTTGTGATAGTATCAATCAAATATTCCTGTATGTTTCTTAGATGTGTTAACAAGTTATTGGTGGCCATCGCTACAATCGTGAATTGAGCCATATGTTCTGATGCGGAAATCGCTAATTTCATCTCGTTTGTTGCCTTTTCTAGGTTGATTAAGTGTTGGTTTATCATTTTGTGTTGTTTTTGTATAGTAATTTCAGTTCGTTTCAGAAGGTTATACTCAGCTTCAACTATGGAAGTTTGGTTTTTCCACAGTTCTGCTAGATGTTTCTCGTTTTGGTGGATCAGACCAATGTCCTTTTCGTATTGTTCTACGAATCGGTCATCTAATACGCCAAACAATGTGTTTGCTAGATACCCGACACCGTTTATCAGGCCACGCCGTTTTCTCGTATTTTGTTTCAATTGGTTTTTTAATAATATGCGATTGTAATGTTGTAGTTCCTCATAACTGTGACGTAATTGTAACATTATAATATCACAGTGAGCTAATGTTTTTACTTGGTGACAGATAGCTTCCAACTGTTCGTTGTATTTCATGTATGCCTCTGTGCCCTCCCAGTAGGGTTCTAAGTCATAGTATGCAACTAATTTCCATTCATCTCTAATGATTTCGAGTTTTCCAATTTTGTCAAAATATAATCCTTGGGTTCTGTTTAATGGAGTAACATTCACACAATTGCCCGTTGCCAAAATAGTCATAAAATACATGAACATCATAATTGTTGACAAAATGCTTTGTTTTTTAGGTGTTTTCCTCTGCTCTCTTTCTTTCTGTTCTTTCTCTTTCTGTTTCTGTTCTTTTTCAGCTGTTTCTAGGGGTAAGATAGACAACTTCACTACGGGTCTTTTAATCGTGCCATTTTTCGTCTTCAACGTCACCACTCTTACATAACCGTCAGGTCCAGGATGAGCCTCTACAACTCTACCCAGCGCCCATTTCCCTGGCGGTAAGTTTTCCTCGTGTATTACCACTACGTCTCCTTTTTCCAGATTGCGTTGCGGAGTTTGCCACTTCCTTCTTGCGGTTAACTGACTCAAATACTCAAATTTCCACTTCTTCCAGATGTCTTCGAATAACTTCTGTGTTAAATGCCACCTAGTCCTCGCATCTTCATCTGTTTCAATTATCGTCACTCCTGGTCTTCCATTAAGAAAGTGGGCTGGTGTGAGAAAATCAATGTCGTTTACGTCTTCAGATAGTGAGCACAGTGGGCGTGAGTTAAGGCAGGCTTCCAGCTGCGCTAAGATCGTCGAGTACTCCTCGAATGTTAGTTTTTGTTCACCCACTACACGTTTCAGGTGGTGTTTTAGACTGCGTACTGCTCTTTCCCACAGTCCTCCAGCACTCGGCCAGGCCGGGGCATTGAAATGCCATTCCATTTTCATTTCAGTAATTTCTGTCATAAAGCTGTCAGTAAAAATGTCTTCGTATTGTTGAAATTTTTCTTGTAAGGCTCTGTTCGCACCCACAAAATTTGTCCCATTATCACTATATAAGTGACGTGGAGCTCCTCTTCTAGCAGCCATCCGTCGAAGCGCAGCAAGGAACGCCGAACTTGTTAACTCCGTTACCAATTCCAAATGCACAGCCTTGGTGACCATACAAATGAAAATGGCAATGTAACCTTTTAGGGTTTTTGCTCCGCGTCCTCTGTTGGCCTTGACGTCCACGTGTCCTGTATAATCCACCCCTGTATGGTAAAAGGGGCTGGCTTGATTGACACGTGCAGCTGGTAGATCTCCCATTAACTGTTTCTGTGTTCTTCCTTCATTTCTACGACAGGTTACACATTTTCTGATCTGCTTCTTCACTTCATTGTTGCCACCTGTTATCCAGTATTCTTGTCTTAGTTTCGCCATAGTTACACGCGCACCTCCGTGAAAAGTTTGCTTATGAGCTTGGTCGATTAGCAAAGTGGCTAATCGGGTATCCTTCGGGATAATTTTAGGATGTTTCATTTCGTCCGAAATGTTAGCTTTTTCCAAGCGACCTCCAACTCGCAAGACGTTTTCGTGATCAATAAAAGGTTTTAAATTTAAAAGTTTGCTTTTTGTATCTACTGTGCCGTGTTTACGTAAATGTTTTATTTCCGCTCCCAATTCATTCATTTGTTCGTGTTTTATTATAAGCAACTTAGCTTTCTGCAACTCTTGTAATGTGAGATATGATGTAGTAGGTGTGTGACGTCGCGGGGTCAGTGCACGCAAAATCCAGGTCACGATTCGCTGCACTTTAGTAAATGAGTTATGTTTTTGTAATAAATTATCAATTAAGTTTTCTGTGTTTATTTGAATAGTATTGCATGCTGATTGTTTCTTCTCTTCTTCTGTAGTGTTATAAGTTTGTTTTTCAGGTTGAGGTATGAACGTAGGTAGCCATGTCGGTCCCTGCCACCACAACGACTGTTCTATCAACTGCGATGCGGTCAGTCCTCGGCTCGCAGCATCCGCAGGGTTTTCAGATGATTTGACATATCGCCACTGCTCTTCAGGCATCACTTCTTGTATCTGTTTCACCCGGTTGGCAACAAAGGGTTTCCAACGATTTGGTTGTCCTTGTAGCCAACCAAGCACTATTTTCGAGTCTGTCCAGCCAAATATTTCTGTTTTGTGTTGATTTAGTGATTGTTTAATTTTAGTGATAAGTTTTGTTAATAGGTATGCGCCACTTAATTCAAGTCGTGGTAATGTTAACAATTTTTTATGAGGTACAAGTTTTGATTTTCCCGCGATGAGTACCACAGTAGGTTTGTTTTTCATTTTAGCGTATACTACACATGCGTAGGCTTCCATGGACGCATCACAGAAGCCGTGCAGCTCAATGACGTCACACTCGTTAGATGCTATCCACCTCGGTATTTGACATTCATTTATTCGGTCAATGTCTGACTGTACTTTCGACCACATCTCATAAATCTCATCTGACACCTGTTCATCCCAGTGGGTGTTTTCTTTCCAAACCCTTTGAAATATTATTTTCAGTTTAGTGTTCACCGGAGCTAACCAACCCAAGGGATCAAACAGTTTTGAAATTTCTGATAAAAGATTGCGTTTGGTGGGTTTGGATGTTTGTTGTGTAATGTTACATTTAAATGAAAACGTGTCATTTTTTGGGTTCCAGCATAAGCCCAATGTTTTGGATACATTATCTGTTTTAAAATTAAAAATTGTTTCATCGTCTTGGTGTATGTTCGTAACATTTTCTAGTACTTTTTCTTTATTTGCCGACCACTTCCGTAAATGAAAACCTCCTGATTGTAACAGCTTGTCTAATTCCACAATAAGTTTTTGTGCTTGTTCGATAGAGTGCGCTCCATGAACCAGATCGTCCATATAGAACGACTCCTCTACTACCTTCGCTGCATTTGGATAGTTGGCTCGCTCGTCTGCGGCCAGCTTCCGAAGCGTCATCATGGCCAAGAAAGGTGCTGCTTTCGTGCCATATGTTACTGTTGTTAATTGAAAAGATTGCAACGGTTGTTCAGGGCTCTCTCTCCAGATGATCTTTTGGAGTTGTTGATCTGTCTCGTTCACCAATATTTGTCGGTACATTTTTTCAATGTCCGCAGTAAAGGCGTATTCATACTGTCTCCACTTTAATAACAATGACTGCAGGTCCTGTTGTAAGTTGGGCCCAGTGTACATCAAGTCATTAAGTGAACGACCTGTAGATGTTTTAGCGGAGGCATTAAATACCACCCTGTATTTTGTAGTTGTAGATTCGACGCGTTCTATTCCGTGGTGAGGCAGATAACACTCTAGAGATGAGCTGTTGTACTTCGCCGGTGTCATATGTTCTAATTCGCTATACTCTGTCATAAATGTTTTATAGGCCTGAGCTAATTTCTCTTGTCTTTCAAACTTCCTTTCTGTGTTTCTAAATTGAGCTATGGCTTTTGTCCTTGATTCTCCGAGTTCTGTTTCAAAATTTGGTTTCATTGGTAAACTGACTACATATCTTCCGTCTATCTGTCTTTTCGTGTTTTCTTGGTAATGTTTAATACATGTTATATCTTCCTGAGATAAATCTCCTTCTTCTGCAATATCCTCCACCTCCCAGAACTGTTTAATATCCTCTAAACTGTTAATTACGACATTACAATGATATGTTTTTGCATTGCCGCACAATAGCCAGCCAAGTTGTGTTTGTTGTGCCATAGGCTGAGATGCCTCCTCACTTTTTATCATCCCGCCTAAGAGAATGTTAGAGTAGATATCTGCTCCAAGTAGTATATCTACTGGCCGACTGACGTAGAACTCTGGATCCGCTAAATTTATGTTCTGTATTATAGGCCAAGATGGTTTTGTGAAAGTTTTGTTAGGTAGGTTTTTTATTAAGCTGTTCATAATTATTACTTCAGCTGTAAAGTTGTAATTGTTATACATGGAGGTGCA
This sequence comes from Ostrinia furnacalis, assembly GCF_004193835.3. Taxonomy (NCBI): domain Eukaryota; kingdom Metazoa; phylum Arthropoda; class Insecta; order Lepidoptera; family Crambidae; genus Ostrinia; species Ostrinia furnacalis. The sequence goes on from NW_021137693.1 coordinate 1,367,955, forward strand.
AGTAATGTTAAGCTTCCCCTTACAATTGTTTTCTCTTTGACCTACTCCGTATATAACTCCTTGACATCTCTCTCTCTTCAAGTTAAGCATCTGCGCGGCCTGTTCCGTTATAAGCGAGATTTGAGAGCCCTGATCTATAAGAGCTCTCAAAGTATGAGATGAGTCATCTGCTCCTTTTACCTTTATAAGTGCTGTTGCTAACAAAATCTCCGAATAATCATCTGGTGAAACATGTGAAGCATTCACCACGTGTTTTGATTCCCGCTTGAAGTGACTTGCATTACCCGATGACGTAGAGGTTGACGTCCCCGGTGTCGCGTTCGCGTTAACACAAGCCTCGTGAATGAGTGTGTTATGCTGACCGCCGCACTTATTGCACGCTTTTGTTGAATTGCAGACATTTCCATTATGACTAAACAGGCAATTAACGCAAAGCGCTAATCTGTTTATCGTGTAATATCGTTTTTCTACAGGCATTTGCAAAAAGAATCTGCAATTATAAATTCCATGTGGGTTTTTACATAGAGGACATTTAAAACCGGATACATGAAATGATTTCGCAACTGGTGGACTTCCGTGGTTTCGGCTCGCTCCACCGTGGTTGTTGTTCTGATTGTAATTATAATTATTATTTCGATTGTTAAAGTTTTGAAATGGTTTTTTAGTTACTTGTACCGGTTGATGAGGGTGTGTTTTATGAGGCGAAGGGTCTTGTTTACGCCTGGATGACTCTAGAGTGGTAAATTTGCTTTCTATAAAGTCTAAAAACTCCTGTAAGACTGGTAGTTCTCGTGAATTTTTTAAAGACTCAATGTAGTCTTTGTGTGTCTCAGTGTCTAGTTTTTGAGACAAAATGTGTACTAATATGGGGTCCCACGTACTAATGTCTATCCCTAGATTTCTTATGGCATGTAAACACTCAGTGGTGGTGTCATACATTTTCTTTATCTGTCCCATCGATTGTTGTTGCATGTTAGGAAGTCCAAATAAAATATTAATATGAGAAGTAAAAATGAGTTTAGTGTTATTGTAACGGTTGTTTAATATCTCCCAGCAAACTAAGTAGTTATCAGAGCTTATTTGTAGATGTTGGATTAGTCTCTCCGCTTCCCCTTTCAGCTTACTCTTTAAAAACTGCATCTTCTGGGCATTAGATAAAGTCGTGTTTTTGTGTATGGCTTCATTAAACAGATCTTTAAAAGATACCCAGGTGTTGTAATTTCCATAAAACGTTGGAATGTCCAGCATCGGAGTGGACTTTTCCCTATGAGCGACTGACCATATTTTCTTGTTTATTTCTTTTTTCAGACTGTTAAATGTTTTTTCATGTTTATCAAACATAGATTGATACGTCAAATCGGAATGTGTAGCCTCACTCTCAATCTCCCAATGTAAATAATCTATAACTGACCAACGAGATTCCAAAGTTTTTAAGGCATCGTCTAGCTCCCACTTATCTGTTAATATCTCAATGTTTATGTTACATACTGTGCGTAAAAACGCCTTAATATTGACTCCTTGTTTGCGATACATTTCGTCTAGTCTACTGTTCAGGCCTCTATCTTGTTGTTTCTGCTGTCCCTGACCAAATTGTTCATCATCTCCGGGTGGCGTGTTCTCGCCGCTACTCTCCCCTTGCTGTTGCTGTTGTCGAGGGTTAGCGACGGAACACCCCGCTACTGTTTCAGGTAAACCCGCTAATGTTGAAGTAAGTTGTTGATAACCGGTGTTTATCAAACTAGTCACCTCCTCATATACTTCTTTTGTTCGTTCGTAGCATCTGTTAAAAAAGTATTTGTGAGACCTACTCTCCTCCTGTCCGAAACGTTCATGTATAATCAGAAACTCCGTCCACAAATCATTTAGCTGATCGGAACGGCTTTTAAAGTATTCAGGTTTAGACTTTCTATCTGCTCCATCTTTCTTAAAATTCTCCCGTAATCGTAACATACGCTCCCTTATCTCCTGTTGTTTTTCGTATTTATCTGCCATGTTGTTAGTTACGCCTTACGATGTTAGTCAAAAAGGAAAGATCTTACTTGTTAGACTTCGCTATAGTTGGTGTTCTAGGGTCAGAGCTGCCGCCTCAGCCTCCCCCAATGTTAATGTTGATGTTGTCCTCTCCTCTAATCACTGCAATCCTCACACTCCAAAGTACACTGCTCACACGCTCCAAAATGTTCACCAGTTCGATAACCTCACCCGTCTCTCCTAAATGTTACTAGAAACGACGCGCGAGGTCCAACGCTCGAAGGACCATTTGTTGAGGTACGGGATTGCGAATGAATGTTAAAGTCCGAAGGAGAGTGAAAATGTTTATTACGTTAACTAGGACATAGTTACAATGTTAAAATGTTCGAATGCACCCGGTCGCGATGGTTCCGAAAATTGCACTAAATAATTATTATGTTAAAACTTAATCGATGCGCGGCCACTGCTGACCACGCAACCTACTTTTTAAAGTACGTGTTAGGTGCGTTGCACCGAACAGCTTGAGTTTTGTTTTTTTATAATCTGACATGAATTAACAAAACGTTTCAATTTGTCTAAGTTTAAAAATTCATTCTCATAATCTGTACAATCTATAAAATAATTTATACTATTTGATGTCATTTTGTGTTGAGATTTTGATTGCATAAAGTAACAATTTGCATACAAGTTGGACAATAGCCGTAATTCATTATTTAACATAAATTCATTCAAATACTTATTATGTAAAACACTTAAAATAATAATTCTATTTGATTTAAATTTCTTAAGAACTAAACTTATTTCTAATATCACCTTTTTAGGATTAGTGTCATTTTCACCTACACCTAATATTAATATGTCCGAGTCTTTCAACTGAAGTCCGCAAGATGAATTTATTATTTCTTCAGTTGTTGCGTTTGGTTTGGTAACGGCCGAGACGTTGTAACGAAGATATTGGGAGGATGCTCGTTGCTTCAGCAGCGTCGAAGCCAATCCTACACACTGCTGCGATCCAAACAACAAAATATTGTTCGAATGTTTACGGCCGTCGTTCTTTCTGTCCGTTCCTGAACTTGAGTTTTCAGTTTTTTCTAGCAAAGGATGATTTGTTTGAGTGTCAGTCGTTCCTAGAGCATTAATATGTATAACTCTTAAGGCTCAGTATCTCATCTTCTGCGAGTTTGAGTTCTTTCTCTAAATCATTGATTCGCTGTTGAAGTGAATAGAGCGAACTGTTTGAATAAGAAGAGAAGATTTTTGTCTGGTGCGTCGGAGGCCTTTTACTTTTTCTAGAGCTGTGGCTTATCAAGCTTTCGTTTACTGGAGATCGGCACAAGGTTTTTAGCATGTCATTTTCTTTTATCAGTTTATCAACTTGCTGACGGAGCTTGTTATTTTCCAGTGAAGTATTGTCAAACTCATTTTGAAGGATGGCATATTCTGAGCGCAGACGAGTGATAGATTCTTTCATTTCTTGAATTGGAATTGAATTTGAATCGGTCGCTGTGTAGTCCATGCTTTTCGATAGTTGCTGACTCAGCGTCAGCGAATCCAGCGGTTCTTCAGAGTCGCGGAAAGCGGTCAGTACCTGTGAGTCGTCATTCACATTAGAGATTGAGGAGTCGTTTAGTTGAGAAGTTAAGCTGGTGTGTGCTGCCTGTGATGGTTGCTGTTCTATCAATCTTTGTGTTGTGTTCGAGAAAGTATCTTGAGGATTTTCCATTTGACTGGACGTCTGTGTGTTGATATTAATTGTTGGGACCGTCTCTTTTCTGCGATGCGTTACATATGATGATGCTGAGTTAGGTGTAGATGTGCTTTTCGCTGTTCTGTCACATGATCTACACTTCCAATTTTTCCTCATATCAGCTGTTTTCAGGCGGTGTAGTTTTTCCGAATATCCTATGCAATCGAATTCGAAGTTATTTCGGCATATTGAGCAGAGTACAGTGGCTTTTGAGTCAACCTTTTGCTTGCATTTACGACATGTGACTAGTTGTGCCCTCTTACGGTCGTTGTTTGTGCCTTTGTGGTTAGGTTTCGACATTCTGTTGATCTTATTATTTGTTTTTGGATTTGTTTCCGTAGTTAATAGACAGATGGAGCTTCAAAGTACAGTTTCTTGTATGGCGTGTAGTGATATCTAGCGGTGAGTAGCAAGGCTTCACTTTAAATGCCCTTTTAGCTTTTAGTCAATAACCAACAACTCGTTCGCATCAAACTCAGTAGATGGCGCCTATTCCATTTTTTGTTTATATGGAAAGTAGTGACATCTCGTGTCGAGTAGTAGTCGGGTTCAATCTTACTATACCGTTGTCAGATAGGTTCAGCTTGACACTAGAAAATGGCGCTATTTTAAAGTGCTCCAGATATTGGCTCTTCTGTCTAGCGCGATAACGATCAAATTCCTGATACACTGCTATAATTTCAAATAACATTAACCGTCCGATTTCTGTTTTTCTTGATTTTATGATTTTGTAGTAACAGTATATTCACTTTAGCACACTACGTTGTTGATTTATTGTCCTTTAATTACACTGTTTTGTTTTTATTGTCACTTTCACTATCACTTAGTCACAAAATTTTTTGAGTCAATTTCTCCAAGCAGCTCAAAAGTTTTCAGGAGATAACACTTCTACGAGTTGTTGTTGTAAAACTGCACTTAACAATTACAAATTCACGTCTTTACATTGAGTTTTTCCATGATTAATTAATTGATCAACACGGAGCCAGTGTTTACTTGATGGCAGCGCCATCATAATTATCTTATCTAGATAAGACGATACTTTGTTTATTAATGTAAAGGCAGCTAAAGATGTCGATTTACCTTTCTGGAAGCCATATTGTTCCGGTTTTATTAATTTATATTTGTTCAAAAAATTTGTTATACGGACGTGCATAGAATATTCCNGCCTTTGTGGTTAGGTTTCGACATTCTGTTGATCTTATTATTTGTTTTTGGATTTGTTTCCGTAGTTAATAGACAGATGGAGCTTCAAAGTACAGTTTCTTGTATGGCGTGTAGTGACATCTAGCGTCGAGTAGCAAGGCTTCACTTTAAATGCCCATTTTAGTCAATAACCAACAACTCGTTCGCATCAAACTCAGTAGATGGCGCCTATTCCATTTTTTGTTTATATGGAAAGTAGTGACATCTCGTGCCGAGTAGTAGTCGGGTTCAATCTTACTATACCGCTGTCAGATAGGTTCAGCTTGACACCAGAAGATGGCGATGATTTTTACCTGCATATTTCCTCCTCGCCTTAAAAAGTCAGCGTCAAATAGTTCGTGACACCCAAAGTAGTTAAACAGTTCGCACGCAACACCTCTTTTTTCCGATTGGAATAAGGTTGTGTTGTCAACTTATTTGGCCACTTTGGGTGTCATTATTTGACGCTGACTGTACATACACATTTCCACTCTTTTTTTATGCATAACAAGGTAGTATAGTAAAGTAGTATTTGACAACAATCGCACCTGATGTTAAGTGGCATGCAGTCTAGGATGGTACATATCTGCCCTGTGCCACACCCTGTGCCCTGTGCCACTCTCACCTCATAACTTAACACTTCCCCCTCACTACACAACTCCCCCCGGGGTACTACATGTTCGACCCCCGCAGACCGCGACCTTCCTATCATCTTATACCTGCACGTTCTCTAACTTAACAATTCTCCCACACCTTATACCTGCATATTCCCCCCTCACCTTATACCTATACCACCCCCCTCACCTTATACCTGCACACTCCCCCCTTTTCACCTTATACCTACCTGCACACTCCCCTCCTATCACCTTATACCTACACATTTCCCCCGCACCTCACTTCATAACACCCCCCCTCACCTTACAACTCTCTCTACTTATTATACCCACACCTCTCCCCCTCACCTTATAACTTCCCCCTCACTTTACAACTCCCCCAGGCTACTACATGTTCGACCCGGCGGACCGCGACCGCTACGGACGGGCGGTGGCCCCGCCCTGTTGGGGGCGGGCGAGGGCTTGCTTCTCGCAGTATCCTAATGTTAGCATGTTTTGTTTTACTCATCATCATCATCATAGGGTTATAAAATTATCACTTCACGGGATTTTACAACAAAACTTTTATAACGGTAAATAAGATCTTTCCCTCCCTACGTTTCAACTCGGTTGCACGAGTCATGGTCGCGGGCAGGCGAGTGAAGTGATAAGTGTTAAGTGATAATTTTATAGTAAAAATGAGTTTAAAATATTATAATCATTAAGAGTTGTGTTTTATTTTGCTTGTTCGTATCACATGAATCTGATTTATTTGTTAATTTTTCTTTTGTTCGTTTATCTGCTCGGGCCAGGGCTTGCTTCTTGCAGTATCCTAATGTTAGCATGTGATCCATTTTTATTTTTCATCATCATCTTAAAATTATTATGTTTTATAGTCTCCAGTTCTTCAATTTTCATTCATTAGTCATAAATTTCATCGTACATCTTTCTTATTTCTACTCTCATCATCATCCTTCTATTTTCATTTCTCATCTTTCATTATGTAGGTCATTCATCACTCATCATTCATTTTGCTCATCATTAATCGATCACCATTTGTCATGCATCATTCATCATTCACCATTCATTCATTCATATTTCACATTCAAAGTGGTTGCTTGTGAGAAGTAGAATTAATTCTTTTTTTTTTATCACACCAATGGGTCACCTTGCATATTTACAAAGTATTGAGTATTTTTATATTTCTTGTCTGGTACTTACATAAATAAAATTAATCTTGTGACACTCTAGGTACAAACCCTGGCTGAGAAGTTGGGCCCTAACATCCCACCGGTGGTGAAGACTGAAGAAGAAGATGACTCCAAGAAGGTACAGATTGTAGTGAAAATCATTCTGATACAACCCGATCGTGGTTCGATTGAAGTGGTGGTAGGGCAAGCTATATTTGGGACGTGTATAAGTGCCTTGGAAAGGGACTATGTACTGAATAAACTATTTAATTTCATTTTATTTTACCTCGCTGGAATGCGACTCTCCCTCGCACTCCAAAGCGTCGATGTGACGTCACGGTAGCGAGATACGCAGTTTACTCGACCGGGTTGTAGTTTTATTACGAAATCGCTGCACTTTCTTTTCATATTTCATCATTCATATGACATCTGTGTTCATAACTTATGTTTAGTTTTTTTTTTCGCTTTCAAAATTATTTAGTTTATTAAAAGAAAATATAAGGTAAGGTAATAATGCCGCCACCAACCAGAAAATGTGGAAAAATCATTGGGGGAGGCCTATGATCAGCTGTGGACGTCCTATCGCTGAAATGATGATGATGAATAATGCAATTACTTTTTTTTCAGGTGACGGTTATTGCAGATAAGTCCAAAGGAGAAAGATCTGATTCAAAGGTTGCGGAAAAAGAGGTGAGAAATAAAAAAATCCATCCTGGATTTTTAGTTTTTTTTGGGCCTTATTTTTTTGTTATTTTTTTACTAAGTAATTATTTTATTGTTTTTTTTTTAATTTTTTTTATTGTTATTTATTGAATTGCGATTATGTAATTCTTCTTTTTTATTTTATTATTATTGTATTCTTTCTATTTTTTCTTTCTATCCTCAGGTGCACTTTGAAGAACCAGCTGGCTTCGCCATCTACGGAATGGATGTCACCAGCTTGCGTAGACTGAACCAGCATGAGAGATAGACAGAGACAGAATCACTACACTTTTGTGTTGTCCCTTTTCATCGCTACAGAAAAAAGAAAGATGGAGATTGTATCGTGCGCTGCTTTCACTTTTGAAGAGAAATAGAAATGGAATATCACTGTCCTTTTTACTTGTAAAGAAAACAGAGAAACAGAAAAATACTTGACAGTCTTTGAAGTCTTTTAGTGGCATCACTTTCACACATTTTTTGCGACAGTTTGTCTTTTTTACTCACACTATATTACAGTAGGAGTGAGAGAGAGATAGACAAAGTTATTATGACTACAAGAAATTGCAAAACAATTGAAAAAAGCTGAGAATTTTAAAACATGCTGGTGAAACAGCGCAAGCTGGTTTGTACTAATCTGAAGCATTGAAGTTAAATTTATTTAAACAGTTAAAAAGGCACACTCACGATATTCCTTTCAACAATAATGATGAATGAGTGGAGTGATGAACCCACTAAATTGAAGTATTAAGTGTGATATACCAAAAAAAAAATTGAAAAATGTTCAAAATTGTGAGTGTGAAGCCACATTGCGTGAAGTATTGTAATAAACAAAGTTTTTTTGCAACATTTTTGTTTCATTTCTAAGTGAAAGTAATTTTTTTTTAAATTATTTAAAAAAATGTTTTTACCTATGCTAATTATTTTAAAACGATAAAAATTTATGGTATTCTAAAAAAATGTACTAGGTATGTTTATGTTGTGGTGGGTGAAAAATATTTTTTTAGTTCAAAGAAATAAAAAAGGTATTTAATGTTACAAATATTTATTTATCTTCAGCCAATTTCGATCAGGATTATCATTAAGGACATAATTTTCAAATATTAATACAATAAATTAAACTTACGTACTAACTTATAAGAAAAAAAAAATGGTCATAAAATAGCCAAAAAACCAACGAAGAGATGGGATTGTGCTATTCTAGGACCACAATACAGGTTCTAATTACTATAATAATTACAAAAAAATGCAAAAATAATACAAAAATAAAATTAAAACTTATTAAAAACTTGAACCCACATTTTTTTTACATTTAATTTTAATGTATTTACATCTTAAAATTAAAAACTCGTATAAAATAATCAAATTAACCTAAAGTAAATAAAAATAAAAAAGGGTTTTCTTTTGTCCGAAATAGAAACACTTATGCCTATCTATGCCAGTTTTGGGTATAAAAATAAAAAAGCTGTGTGCTTTTACTTACTTAACCTCTTTTTCAATTAGATACAGCAAATACTTACATTAAATAAGATTATTACTACAAATTAATAAAAAAAAATACAACAAAAATAACCTTAAGAATAACCTATCTATGTATTAATAAGAAAAAACTGGGAGAAATTAAAAAACAATTCAACAAAATACTTAAACATAATAATAAAAATAGGCATAAATAAAAAAAACACATTTAATTTTATAAAGGATGGGGTCGTACTATTCTAGGACCACAACACAGGGCCCTTACTTTTTACCATAAAAGCCTCATGGAAAAGGTAAGTAATCCTTGAGGAAGGCCCTTTTCTATTTTACCAATATTGGTTTATATGGTTATACGAAAATAACAAAATAACTTTATGCATGTTCAGCCAATTTAGATCAGAGTTACCACTTAGACGCATAATACCTACAGTTTAAAAAATAAAATGAAAATCCATACCTACAGTAAACATTCCCGACTTGCTACTTAAGAATAACCTACGAATATAATAAAACTAAGGCATAAATAAATAAAAAAAACACATTTATAAAAGATGGGATGGTGCTATTCGAGGACTACAACACAGGTTCTTTACTTTTTATAATAAAAACTCAATTTGAAAATGAAATACTTATCTAAAAATGTACATTTGAATCTCAAGATAGGTACATTAAAAAAAATAAAGATTTTTAGCCCAGAAGTTGAAATTATGTACTTACCTACTTGGATTTTTTGGTGAACAAAATACGAAATTAACTTTGTCTTCAGCCAATTTAGATCAGGGTTACCATTTAGGATCATAGTACCCAGGGCCGCGCCGCCCCTGTGTGCGATGTGTGCGGCGCACACAGGCGCCAAGACAATAGGGGCGCCGCGCCGCTACTGCCACCTATTTTTTTTTTAAATGGAGTACATATCGATAAGTAAGTAGGTACAGTATGCGCAAGCGCAACAAAACAAATATTACGCTTATTAAACAAGTCTCTCAATATTTATGTGTTTATTATGATTCACGTTTATGGTTTCATTTTACGCTTAGGGTTTTAGTTTAGTTTACACTAGCGGCCGCCCGCGACTTCGTACGCGTGGATCCCGTTTTACCCCCTTCATCTATCTTACACGGTTTAGATTTTTTCATACATATGTTTTTTCCCGCCTACTCCCGTGGGAATTTTGCAATATCCTGTTGTAACTAAGCTTTAAGTTTACTAAGGTACCTGCTTGCCAAAAAGCGGTTAAGCGGTTTTGATTTTTTATACAAAAGGATTTTCCCGCTAATTCCCGTTTCCGTGGGAATTCCTAAGTATACTATAACCTGCCCAGGAGTATGAAGAATAATTGTACCAAAGTTCGTTAAAATCCGTCGAGTAGTTTTTGTTTCTATAAGGAACATACAGACAGACAGACAAAAATTTTACTGATTGCATTTTTGGCATCAGTGTCGATCACTAATCACCCCCTGGTAGTTATTTTGAAAAAAAATTAAATTAAAACAAAAATATAAATTTAAAAAAATAGCCCACTTAGGGTAAAATGGGCGAACTTGTATTCTTAAAATGACCTTACCTATACACCCACGAAGTATGTCTAATCTTCCGCCAAACACCCTGTATTATAATTTAAGTATGATTAAAGTATTCTTGTTAGCACCAGTTGCAAGTGCATTTCAGTAGCACTAATATAAAAAAAAAGTTAGACTCTTGCTGTTTTTACATAGCATAGGTAGGTACGTAATAGTCATATTAGTATTATTATGATTAGAAACAAGTAAGCTTCTTTGTTATTAACATTTAAATATACAATTCTTTGTATTAAGCATGTAAAAATTTAGTTCGAGTTTTCTTTTTCGTAGTAATTGGCAAGCAGAACGAACGGGATTTACCTATTTAGTATCCTAATCCTAAGTGGTTTTCAGTTTTAATACACTTATGATAATATTATCTAAGTACCTACTGTAAAACTGAAGAACATTTATTTTAGTCAAAATTAACAATTAAAATATTCGTTAAAAATAATTTAAATTCGTTTTTTTATGACGATTCATTAGAAAAGAGGCGCTTTATAGGTTCCGCACACAGGCGCTGCCGGCGGTCGGCGCGGCCCTGATAGTACCTTACAGCTTAAAAAATATTAATTAAATTACTATACAATAAACATAACTTACCTACTTACTACTTAAGAATAACCTACTCGTAATAATAAAAATAAGGCATATTCTAAGTTAGATCTTACAGTACCACCTAAGTAACAGTAGTGTCATAGCAGGCACCATGCACTTATTGGATCCCATTTAAAGAGCATGGGGCCTTCTGAGTCCATCACCACAAAAAAAAATTGAGGACATTTCACAAAATTAAAAAAAAAACTAAAAATCAGAATACAAACTTATAAATCCCAAAATCTTGCCCAAAAGATTTATTATACAGTATAAAAAGTGGTGCTGCGACCGAGTTTTGCTTTATTCTACTAGAAGAACTTGCTCCTCTCGTATGTCATTTTGTATACTTAAAATTAAATCAATGTTTACATTTTCTGAAGATGATGACAGATTTTAGGATTACAACACTGGTCACTTTTTAACTGTTTCGTAGCTTTTTTACGATAAAAACCCCATGGACAAGGAAATCCTTGAGGAAGACGCTTGTCTATAAAAGTTTATCAATAATCCTAAAGACACAAACTTTAAGAAAAAAAATGCATTTTTTAACCCAGAAGTTGAAATTTTGTATATTTGGTGAACAAAATACGAAAATAACAAAATAACTTCATTATATTCAGCCAATTTAGATCAGGGTTACCATTTAGGCTCATAGTAGGTACAGCTTAAAAAATAAAATAAAAAAAATACTATACACTAAACATAACTTACCTAATTACAACTTAAAAATAATTTATGTACTTACTTCTAAAAAAACTGGAAAAGAAAAAAACTACACTATAAAAATAAAAAATAAATAAATGAATCAAAATATTTACAATTCGTCGAACAGAATATTATTTTAGTTGTGTATTCTGTTAAATATATTAAAATCTCCACATACAGCTACTTTTTTCTTTGATTTGTTACTTTTAGGATCCAACAATGGACTCGAAAAGTTTTGAGTACCTAATTGCAGTTGTTAATTTGCTTATGTAATTAGTTAAGAGACTTTTACTATACAAAAACGGCATACGGGAGGAGCAGTGCTTCATTTAATTTCCACCGTAGCCTTTAAAGGATAGAACGAAAAGAACCGGACTGGAGTAGTTATGCTCAAGACCATCTTGCACATCAGCCGAAAGTACTATTTGAGTACTATTAAGAAAGTACTATTTAGAAAAGTACTTTAAGGAAGTTTTAAAGACTCCCACGGCAGTTTTGAGGGATCCCGTAATGCAGGATCCCGTAGAAATGAATTGCCATGGGAAAGGGCCCTGAGATCGCGACCGCGATTGGCTGCGTTCTCCTACAAGAAGGGTTGGGTATTGTTGACCCTATCTATGGTCAAGAACGAAATCTGTGTATGAAAAACAGTAAAAATCGGAATGGAAACTTCTAAATCCCAAAATCTTGCCGAAAAAAAAGAGGATAAAATGAGGTTCCTTATCCTACAAGAAGGATTAGGTATTGTTGACTTGTGCAAGCAAATAATATGAAGACTGGCTTAGACAAGGTCAAGTATATCAACCTCTGGCCTGAGACGAACCTCAGACAATACCCGAGGGTGAACTATACAAGTGGGGACCACATTCAACCCCTTCAAGGATTACCTTAGGGAAATAAATAAGAAGAAGAATAGAATAGAAAGATTAAAGAATATTATGGTCTGGTCTGCGAACACGTAGAATTTTGTCCAATGACCCCAAGCTACCCATCCTTATCGCTCGCGCGTAATTGGTCCCCACTTAAGATTAAGATTAAGTTTCAGTTACAGTTCTCACATCCGAAATAAATCAGTGTCACAAGAAAGTCTTTGACCAGTATTTGTTGCCAGTGATGGTATACGGATCTGAGACGTGGTCGCTTACTATGGGCCTCATAAGAAGGCTCAAGGTCTATATTTCAGGACAATTCTAAATTTCAGGACACTCAAACGATTAGTGTCCTAAAAAAAACAAAAAAGTTGTCTAACTTAACATAACAGACTTTTAGTATACAAAACGGCATTCGAGAGGAGCAGTGCTTCATTAAATTTCCACCATAGCCTATAAAGGATAAAAAGAAAGAAACAAAACAGGATTATTTATGTTCAAGATCATCTTGCATATCAGCCGAAAGTACCATGTTAGTACTATTTAATTACTATTCGAGTACTATTTTTGTGAGTATTATTTAAAGTCTATGCAAGTCAAAAAACTCGAGTTTAAAAAAACGCAGACAGAAAGGCAAAGACCTCTAAAACCACTAAGCGTGGTGCACCCAGAAAGTCCACAGACTGATAGCAACGGAAATGAGAGCTGAACAAGCACTTCGCACCCTTAATAATATAGGGGCACAACTCAAAATTTTTGGTTTTTTACTTTTTGTACTAGAGAGGCATATTTTCGTCAGTTCTACAAGATGGCTTTCACAGAAATCGAAAACAATGATCAGATTAAAGAGTTCTACATTTTGTGCCCCTTCCATACTTTCATCTATCTTCCCGCTAGAAGGGCTGAATCAGAGACATGCCGATATTTGTCGAATCCGGCCCCCGCGACTGTGGTCCAATTTGGAGTTGTGCCTTTGTGTGACAAACTTTTAAGTAAGTGTTAGTGAGCTAAGTCTAATTAATTCCATATATTTCTAATAATATGTTACATTTTCATTTTTATTACATTGATAAAGTCCCGTTAATCATAGAAAATTATAAAATATAACTTTAACTTTAGTTAGGCGGACCATGGATGGGTGTTTGTAGTTAAATTTATAACTCTCCTATAAAAGTAATTTGCTTCTTGGTATTAATTTTCATACCTATTGGTTGATTAGGAGCCTATAGAATGTTTTATCGCGATGCTAAGAAATAAAGCGGTGGTTATGAAATACTTCCCGACAAATAAACTAATGATTTATAAAATAAGAGACATACCTACGTGTTAAGGCTATTAACGTTCGCTCGGGGCTCGGGTTGGCTTTTTTCTTTGTTTATTTCATGAATAAACGCACTAGTCAGCCAAAAGGTGAATTACTTTAATATGTTAGTGTTATAATTTATAATTATATTCTTTAATTTATTACGGTCACATAAATTGATGCTAATTAATCACTCAGATTCTGAGGACTGAGGATACATCGAATTTATTTTAAAATTATCTTTTCACGTATTAAGTTACTACAATTTTACTGATCAGCTATTAGACCTTGAAATTTTCAGTTTGTCTAAATTTAAGTTCTAAAGTGCTTTTTGTCTTAAAAATGTGAGTTCGTAATGTAATCTTGTGTTAACACCAGTTTTTATTAATATGTGGCAAATATTGTACACAAAAGCAAAGAAAAAAGATCACGGAGTTTGTGATAACAAACCAAGCATACTCTGGGATAAAAATTGTACAAAATAATAAATATTGGGTGTCCAATATCGTCGTAAACCTTGTGTACCTAGACTCTTTGCAATACTGAAGTCAAGCAGGACGTAAAGGGCTTCTATTTGGAGGGCCAAAGATATGTATTGAGCTTTCTAATCACTAAAATGATCAAAAGCAAAATGATGATGAGTACGGAAAAATTAAAAGCAGCTATCTTCGATGGACTGCAAATCCGTGCTCTTATAAAAGACTGTATTTGTAAACCATATAACACAAATTGAATCTGAAGCATGGCTAAGGTGCTTTAGTAGTAAAATATTTTTTGGGGAATGTTAGAACACCAGAATAGATATTCTTGTGTTCAAAATTGGTTGCTAAAATCCTTCAAAAATTACACACGCCAATTTGAGTATTAAATTGTATTTTTTACAATAGCCATTTGAACTGATTCCCACATAATGTGGGTGATTATAGTAAGGGACAAGGAGAACGGTTCCTTCCACCAGGACAGCAGGATAGTGGAAAAAAGATACCAAGGTACTGGCTGTTGGACTTTAATAAGTGATTATCCTGAACAAATCCATAACAGAAAACCTTACAGAAAAAGTTTTTGTAGGTTTTTTCTTTATTTGATAAAAAGCATATTTTTTATAGGGTAAGAGTCCCTATCTATCTAAGTAAAAATATTTTGAATGCATAAAATTAGTATTTTCATGTCGGTTTTCTCAGAGAAATAGCTAATAGTCTTTATTTTAATCTAATTCGACATATCTAATAATTTTCTAGTATTCAGCACCCTACTCTTATACTGAATTGGCTATAAGCTACTATACCGCACAATAACTGTCCCCAATGTTATTGGGCGTAAATCAATATAAAAATCGAATAATACACTTATTTTTAAATATTAGAGAGCAATATTAGGGAATATGCCATATAAAACAATTCAGCCTAAGGATTAGATGGGCACAAGTACAAGTAATACCCAAAATCACAACAACAGAAAAAGTAAAATAAAGGCCTAACTTTGAAATATTTTTTTAAACAATTTTTTTACATACTCACAATCAATATTTTCAAAAATGTCTCATGTCAAATTATATAACAGATACCAGTGATGAAGTATGCTTAATTTGAAAGTTGTAGCTGATAAAATAAAGATTTTAGAGCCAATTATGTAAAAAACCGCGATCCGCCGATTGGTTTTTTGGCTTTTCCCAAAAAACTGAATTTTGGAGTTGTGCCCATTCATTATTAAGGGTGCGACTTGTCCACAGAAAGACCTGGGACCAAATTCCGGTCGAAAAACCTCCGGATCCGAAAGCGAAGAAATGCATTCCCTCGAAGAAAGATTCATCAAATATCAGTCGAGGAAAACCTGAAAACTGGATCTTACGGTACCACTTACAGATAACGGTACAAATTACTAATAGTCCCGTTAGCCCCTCGTGGTAAGCTAAATAAGCTGGTTTTACGAGTGGGCTCACCACAATAGTCGAGCGGTGGGATCCGAACCCGCGTTCCTCGGATCTCGAGTCGGCCAGTCCGACCACTTCACCGTTGGGCTATCGTGGCTTTCCCAAGAGACAGGTGTAACCTAGTTTGGGGACCACTAGCAATACTAAGTTGTAACCTTGGTATAATAAAGGATTTATTATTATTAAATAATTTTATCAAATTCGAAATTGGTTTACATTCGTTGTAAGATAAGTTTACGTAGGTATTAAGTTGTACTTGTCCAATCTTTACCTTTAAAATTCTTTGTGATTTGGGACCACCATTGATGTGTTATGCCAAATATATATAACTAATATATAACTTTAAGAAACACTGCCTTACAATAAGAAAATGCTTAAAAAGTACAGTAGAATAACCTGAATAAAGTTACGATAAAAACTGAACCCACAAGAAAGTCTTTGACCAGTGTTTGTTGCCAGTGATACGGTATACGGAGTTGAGACGTGGTCGCTTACTATGGGCCTCATAAGAAGGCTCAAGGTCACCCAAAGGGCGATGGAGCGTGCTGTGCTCGGAGTTTCCCTGCGTGCCCCGCCTACTGACACGCGAACCAATCACAGAGCTCTATTCAACGCTGCGCGTTCGATTTGCTGCTTCACTTAAGCAAGCATCGTTTATACGGGTGTTAAGTCGTTTAAGGCGAGTGTCCATAGAAACAAAACATCTAACCTAACAGACTTTTAGTTATTCAAAACGGCATACGGGAGGAGCAGTGCTTCATTTAATTTCCACTGTAGCTTTTACAGGATAAAAAGGTTATTTTTAAGTTATTTTTACACCCAAAACTGGATTAGTTAAGTTCAAGACTATCTTGGAGAGCAAAACTGGATTAATTTACTCCAGATGTGAACTCTAATGGACATCATCCATCCAAAGTCTAAATTTCAGGACACTCAAACGATTTAAGTGTCCTAAAAACAAATGAACGTCTAACTTAACATAACATACTTTTAGTATACAAAATGGCATACGAGAGGAGCAGTGCTTCATTTAATTTCCACCGTAGCCTTTAAAGGATAAAAGAAAAGAACAAAACTGGAATAGTTATGCTCAAGACCATCTTGCAGAGCAAAACTGGAATTTTTTGCTCAAGATCAAGACGCTAAGAGAATATCAAATCTGTCCATGGGAGGCACCACGGCCGAAAAGCAGACAGAGATGGCAAATATCTCTGAGAACACAAAGCGTGAAGCTTCGTTGTGCAGCCAGAAAGACTGGAGGCTGGTAGCAATGGATATGAGAGCTGAACAAGCACTTGTCCTCAGAAAGACCTGAGACAAATTCCAATCACAGAATGAAAAAAGTAAATAAAATAGGTCACGGCACTATGGTGAGGCTGGATCAGTAATCAAGCAATGTTCATAATTATTTCAGAACACTTGTCTCAACGACTTAGTGTCATAGAAACAAATAAACATTTTACCTTTAAAATTCTTTGTGATTTGGGACCATCATTGATGTGTTATGCTAAATATATAACTTTAAGAGACACTGCCTTACAATAAGAAAATGCTTAAAAAGTACAGTAGAATACAGTTATATGTATAACCTGAATAAAGTTACAATAACGACTGAACCAGATTAGTTATACTCAAGGCAAAAATCACTATTGCCCGTATTCACAAACACTACTATGAGCTTTCACAGTGCGCGTGGACGCACAGGGTGACACACGAACCAATCACAGAGCTCTATTCAACGCTGTGCGTTAGATTTGCTGCTTCACTTACTCAAGCATCGTTTATACGCGTGTTAAGTCGTTTGAGACGAGTGTCCATAGAAACAAACATCTAACCTAACAAACTTTTAGTATACAAAACGGCATACGGGAGGAGCAGTGCTTCATTTAATTTCCACTGTAACCTTGAAAGGATAAAAAGAATGGTGGAATATTTTTACACCCAAAACTGGAATAGTTATGCTCAAGACCATCTTTCACTTCAGCCGAAAGTACTTACAGTTATTACTGTGGGGGCACATCAGCTAAAAGTACTATGTAAGTACTATTTAGTACTATTTTTGTGAGTATTATTTAAAGTCTATGCAATTCTAAAAAACTCGAGTTTAAAAAAACGCAGACAGACATGGCAAAGACCTCTAAAACCACTAAGCGTGGTGCACCCAGAAAGTCCACAGACTGATAGCAACGGAAATGAGAGCTGAACAAGCACTTGTCCATAGAAAGACCTGGGACCAAATTCCGGTCGAAAAACCTCCGGATCCGAAAGCGAAGAAATGCATTTCCTGGAGGAAGACTCATCAAAGATCAGTCGAGGAAAACCTAAAAACTGGATCTTACTGTACCACCCACTAGAAAACGATACAAGCAAGAATGGATTTGTTGTGCTCAAACTCTAGACGCCATCTTGGGGAGAATCAACTCTGCCTGTAGGGGGCCACATCAGCCGAATCTGGGGGCACGGCAGTGCCCCCACCAATCGAGCAAATGTACTATTTATGTACAAATAAGAAAATACTATTTGAGTAGGTACTACTTCAGTACATTTCCTACTACTTAAAAATGAAAAATATTTATTTCCTTAAAAAAACAAAATGAAGAACCCCTTGAGCAAATATCAGAGGACAGAGGTAAAAAAAAGGATTAAATATCTGAATTAAAAAAAATTTTAGCTTGACCTGTGTTTGCAGACCAGTGGTTTGACTGTGACCGCTGGTACATGCCGAGTGCGATACGATAGTTAGCTTTCTACCATAGAGTTTCTCATGCTCATCTGAATCTTCGAATAAATCGTCTAAATATGTATAACTCAAAGGTGACTGACTGACTGACTGACATAGTGATCTTGAACATTAGTGTCTAGACAAACCTCAAGAGGATTTAAGACACTATTTAAATCAAAGATGTAATGGCTAAATAATGTAATAATAAATAAATAATTATCTAATGATTGTACAATTTCTATGAAACTAGACAATTTTTACTTGCCTCGATCAATATGTACATAAAATATTATTTCTTGAAGATTATAGTTTTATCGAATGTTCATGTAGATATTGTGACACTGTGTGTATTATAAAAATAAATATGTATGTAACGAATTAATTTTGTCTTTGGATCTAAAACTTGTTTAAAACAGTGCCAACATTCCTAAAGTTTCGGCTTAGTATTTGTTTTTAGAATCAAAATTACATAGGATAAAAATAATAATTCTAATGTTACAAAACTATTTGCATTTTTAAAGTTACTCTACGCTCTTTAATACGCGCTCCGTAGATAAAAAAAGGTGTTTTTTTCGCGCAAATCATCATAATATAACAGAAATAATAAATTAAAAATTAAGGGTAGAATATTTTTACACCCTAAACTGGAATAATTATGCTCAAGATAGACAGAAAACTGCAACTTATCCACAAATTAAGGATGAAATATTTTTTACATACAAAACTGGTTTAATAAACTCAAGATGGGTAATAGGTAGACAGAAAATAACTGCCACAATGTTGCCTGCATGAATGATGTAGGTGATGCCCAAGATCGTTTACAAACAAAACAAATATGTTTTTCATTGTTTTTATGGTAATATTAGGTACCAGATTCAAAAGATTAAAATAAATTATTGTGTTGTTGAAAAAGAAATGATGTCATCTGATTGAAAAAATATATTTTTTTCGCAATCATCGCGACAACTACAAAATATCTTAAAATAAAAAATGTTAAAAAAAAGTCGAAGATTCTGAGAAAGCACTTCAGTAGGTAGCCTTTGCAGGATAAGCAGAACTAAGAAGTTAAAGATGAGTATTTTTTACATTCAAAACTGGATTAGTTATACTCAAGTTGATGGTAAGTAGACCGATGTTACATGTCACCTGCATCCAGTAGGTCCAGACCACCACGTGTTCAGTTCGTTTCCGTAGAATCTGGGACCTTCAGTAGAATCTGAAATGAAAATAAATAAAATTATTAGGCATGTGAAAAAACATAAGTATCTAACTATTCGGGAAACGTCAGGCAGGATTACATACGTTTCTAGACATTGGCACTTAACATTACTGGCTTGTGGCCACTTAGTGTGAGTAGTAAAACTTTTACTTTTACTGTAAAAGTAAAAAAAAAGAATGAAGTAAAAGTAAAAAAAATTAAAGGAACAGTATTTTATTTGCCAACAAAAAATTTACAGTCTGTATATCTAGCGGCTGCTGCAGTTTTTATTTTAAACTAAGTGAAAGTTGAAAGAGATAAAGCGTGCAGTTAAAAGGCCCGTGACGTCAAGGCGTGCTTAAAAGTAGCACTTTGAGACGAGCGTGGAAATAAACGGGATATGGAACGTGTTTTGTACTTACGAAGTTCCCGTGAAAAGGATTGACAAGTTGCAGCAAGACGCCATAACACGCCGTAGGTGCCAAGGCAGCTGCATTCATCGCAGCGGTTGAATATTTGTCAGCCGATGCTGCTTGCTGACAAAGCTGTGGGATAGTAAAATAACAAGAAGTTTAGCAATTAGTAAAAAAAAAAAAAAAAAAGACTCCAGAACAGTTTTTTTTTATTATTTAAACTAGCTGTGCCCGCGACTTCGTACGCGTGTTACCTAAGTAAGTAAGTAGTTGGAATAAATATTTCCCGTTTTTGCAACATTTTTTTTTTACTGCTCCGCCCCATTTTCTATATTGGCTGTAGGATGACGTAGTATAGCCAAAAGCCTTCCTCGATAAATAGGCTATACAACACAAAAAGTATCTGTGTACATTTAGATTTTATGTAACTACAAAGTAGGTAGGTATTTAGAAATATAAAAATATGTACTTACATAACATTCGAAAATTCTTCACGACTTGTTTTTTTGGAAACAGCCAAGCCAGTTTCCTTGATTTGTTAAAGAAACATTTATTAATATCTGTAAAAAAAATATAAAATTAGTTATCTATCTACCTATTTAATTTTATGAATTTTGGTTCCGGGGTGGACAGATTTTTTGAAAAAAGAAATTTGCCAGGGTAATTTTTGAAACATTACCCCAGCGAAATCTATTTTTTTATCTAAAAATTTTAAAACTACAATTGAACAAAAAATCTTACTGTTAGTGAACCTTTCTGCTCACGATGCGATGGACTAATTTATCTGCTATACCTACCTATTCTCAACTCTCTAATCTAAAGTCTACCCCAGCAAAATCTATTTTTTTCTATAAAAACTTTAAAACTACAATAACGAACAAATTTTGCTATTAGTGAACAAATTTCTGCTCACGTTTAAAATAACTGCTATACTATCGACTCTCTACTTAATCTAAAGTATTAAAATTTTGCTGGGGTAGGTAATTATCGTCACGTTTTTTTAAATTGGTTAAGTATAAGAAAGATGCCTATTTCCCAATACAATTTTACATTAATCATTGTGATTTGTTAAGATATTAATCTATTTTAAATCAAATGATAATAATAACAATAAAACCAGTACAAGCTTTTTGCTTTTGTAAACAATTTAGTCAAATCCCAACTAATATTATAAATGCGAAAGTAACTCTGTCTGTCTGTCTGTCTGTTACGCTTTCCCGCTTAAACCTCGCAACCGATTTTGATGAAATTTGGCATAGAGATAGTTTGAGTCCCGGGAAAGAACATAGGATAGTTTTTATCCCGGTTTTTGAAACAGGGACGCGCGCGATAAAGTTTTTCTGTGACAGACAAAATTCCACGCGGGCGAAGCCGCGGGCGGAAAGCTAGTATACATAATATATTTCACTCACCATAATGATGCAACGTGGTCGCGTACTTTATCACTTCATAAAAACTTATTTAACTTTAGAAACCGTTAAATTTTCATTTGAAGGTAATAAATTGTACTTCAAAATAAATAAATTACTATTCCAACTGGAAAATATTCGACCAATAATGTGTAATTTTAAGAAATTTCCATGAGCACGTCTCACTGCTCGGTAGCCATCTTAAAAAGACTTGAATTCTGTGTTCGACGTTTAAAGTTGGAACTATAGCGTTAGCGTCGTAATTTTTCTTGATCTACCTCCAGATTTTTTATCAATTTTGTTATTATGAGCGAGTTATTACGCCGGCGCAGTTACACTCGACGAACTCGACGACGAGAAACCACGAGACAGGCCGAGCGCGAGTGTACAGGGAGCTCTCGCTAACTCTCGGAGTGTCTCCCTGTCGCTCGCTCGATCTCGTGGCGCAAGTAGATACACTATGCGAAAAATTGTCCAAGACGTAACAGTGTGAACACTATCACGGTTACTTTCTCCTTTCCCCACCCGTGCATCGCCCATACTTCGGTGTGCGTTTCAACTTGGAATTTTCCGCATAGTGTGCTTGTGCCATCGGTCCCATTATCGCACAGGCAGGGGCGCAGTTATACTATGCGAGAAATGTATCGATAGTGTAAACAGGCACTTCAGTTAGTTTCGCCGTAAGTCGCCCATACTTTGGTGAGCGAGCTCGCGCTTCGTCTCGGTCAATTCCCTGCATAGTGTAACTGCGCCATGATCATTAGCGTCGTATTTTTTCGATCTACCTTCAGAAATATTTTATCAAGTTTGTTACTCCGAGATATTAAACATTGAATGGAGTAAATCAGTTTAAAATGTTCCAGAACATTCTTTCTATCGACGATAGATAGATAGATATTTACCTACCGCCACACTGTGATTCGTGTAGAACAAGCTAGCTGGACAAAAGTCATTGTTGAATTTCTGATTATCGTTTATAAAAAACGATAAACAACATCCCAGACATTAAGGATTCCACAATTTTTTACTTTGTTAATTACCTAGTCGTGAGTAATTAACATGGTAAGTGAGGATATGAGGATAGTGTAATTTTTAATTCCTAATTTTGCTCGACTTTCGACAACACCTGACATTATTTTTTACTACGGTGACCAAATATTTGTGTGATGGATTTTGAAGATAAGGGTAAGTACTTTTTATTTTCTGTACAATAAGGTGCATAATAATGCACATAGTTTTAAAAAGTATCGCGAAATGTTAACCTTTATATTTTTCTCAAAATTTTATGTTTGGAAGACTAGAAGTTGTATGCCCCCACTTGACCCCAGTCTGGAATTTATATANAATTTTAACTCCAATTGCACACAAAATATTTGGCACGATAAACAATTAAAATTTAAAGTAAAAATTAACAACCCCCAAAACAATAGTAAATTGGAGTCAATTTCATTAGCAAATTGAAACAATTTAATAGTAAAAATAAAAATAGAAAATAAATATGTAGAATTTTAATAAATAATAAAAACCACACAGGAAACGGCACAAATAGTAAAATGTTGCAGTCGTATTATGAGAATACAACTACACAACATTTTNCAGGTCCACAGTGGCATACAGTTAGGATCTCCGGGGATTACCATCCAGCTCGCTACGATGTGGGACTACCGAAGACTCCTTGAAAAAATTGGTTAGGTAGGTAGGTAGAACTGTCCCGGAACTTCAAAATTCAACTCCAATTGTTGCACATACATATTTTTGGCAAAAAACTTAAAATCAAAATTAAATTAAAACCCCATAAAACAATAGTCAAATTGGAGTCAATTTCATTAGCAAATTGATACAATTTAATAGTAATAATAAATATAGAAATAAAATGTAGAAATTAAATAATTAATAAAAACCACACAGGAAACGGCACAGATAGTAAAATGTTGCAGTCGTATTATTAGAATACAACTACACAACATTTTAAGTGTAATGTCACCTGCATACAAATTCCCTCTCGATCAAAATTAGAAAACTAGCAAAAATTTGGCAAACAATGTAAATTTTTAAAAGTAGAAAATAAAAGTAAATATAAATTAGAAAAATATGTAAATTAAATAGGAAAACTAAAAAACAGCAATTAGGAGAATCTTTTCATGGCAACAAAATCATCGAACACCAAACAAGAAAACAATACAACAACTAACCCTTAAACCTTAAAAACCTCAGAAAACAATTGAAAATTAAATAATGAAAAAGGCTCTGGTTATGCTAGAGGTAAATAGAAAAAAAAAAAAAAAAAAAAAAAAAAAAAAAAAAAAAAAAAAAAAAAAANAGTGGACGAGGATCGGATAGTGGCAGAAATACGGGAAAACAGGAGACTTTTGTTGGAAAGTAACATTAAAATAGAATCCATGAAGGAAGAGATCGAAAAGCAGCGGAGTTCCTTAGAAAAGACGTCATATGCTAGCGTGGCGGCTTCCGTGCCCAACCAGCAGCGTCCAGTCAGGTCGGCCCTCCACTCCGTCGTCGTCTCATCAAAGGATGTGATGGAGACGGGGGAGGAGGTGCTGCGGAAGGTCAGGGAAGCCGTCAACGCTAAGGAAGGATGGGTCCGTGTTGAGAAAATACGTAAAGCAAAAAATGCCAAGATCATCATGGGCTGTGGAAGCGAGGAGGAAAGACAGAAAGTCAAGGAAAGGATTGCGGGCACGGGTGGCCTCCTCATCGCGGAGGACATGAAAAATAAAGACCCGCTCCTGGTGCTCAAGGACGTCCTGTTGCTGAACAGCGATGCGGACGTTCTGAAGGCACTAAGGATGCAGAACGGGAGTATTTTCCGTGACCTCCGCGAGGGGGAGGACCGTGTCACAATCCGGTATAAGANAGTTACGGGCATTTTAAAATCCGGCAGCCATCTTGGGCCGCCATTTTGTTTTTATAAAACACGCCATAACTTTGGACAGGAGTGTCGTAGGACAACGGGGTTTTCAACATTGACTTAGGTGTACCTTGCCCCACCCAACCCAAGCGTCAAAATACAAATTGGACGCGACTCTACATTTAGTAGAGACGGCTAGATAGTTGGGTAGAGCTCGCGAAGGCTATTCAGGAGAGCCGTCGCACGACCTCCTGCGACAAACCGTTCGGGAGCCACAAATTTTTGAAGTTTCAAGCCGCCATTTTGGCCGCCATATTGCGAAACTTCAAAAGCTTGCATCTCCGCTCCTGGTGGTCGTAGAGGCTCGGGGTTTGGGCTGATAGTAAACCCCCGGAGAGGGCTTTTAGGCAGGATAGAGCGAGTGACTCTACATAGAGTGCGACTCTATAAATTTTTAAATTTATAGAAAATTTTGTTAGTTTTAAAAATTTTTTTCTTTTATTGTGTTAGATTAAGTTAAGTCTTAGGGATAGTATAGATTTTAGCAAAGTAGAGTCATCAAAAACAACAGAACGACAAAAACTTTTACGTTTTTGAACTCGGACGAGTACTCTTGTACTTACATATATAGGACACGGGCTTTTTACACCCGAACAAATAGAGACAAAGTAGAGTTGACACTTACCTGGAATTTCCCGGTGAGGCTCCCATTGGTGACTGCGCGCGATCTGAAACAGAGAACAAAACATCGATTTAATAAATAAAACTATTGTGTATTTATTTACTATCCCCCAAGACGACATACGTGCAGTTTATTGACACACGTATATAGTTTAAGTTTACAGTTTATTTTATTTTATTTTATTGTGTTGACGTAGCTCTTCCCCAAAATGGCTACTATTCGTACCCCAGCCAAGACCAGGACAGACAGTGACAGGAGCCCCAGGCTTTCCCAGGACAAGGCTAAGGCAGGACCTAGCCCTAACGCCGCCGGAACAACCAGTGTTCGGCGTAGCATAGGAGAGTGGGAGGCCGGGCGAAGTGACCCCCAGCCGTGTAAGTCCAAGACACACCCGCATACTCCCGAGCAGCAGGAACAGGCGAAGGCATCTGCGCCCCCCCGGCCGATAAAGCAGAAGGTAACATCCCCGCGACAGCCCAAGGAGCTGCCGACGCGAAGACCGTCTGCGGACACGGCCGAGGAGGTGCAGATGCCAGCGCCGAAGAAGAGGGGGCCCACCGGCAGGATGGCCGAAGCCAGAGACTGGCTCGTGTACGCGAAATTTAATGTCAATAAATCTCGCAACATGAAGACAGACCTCAAGGCCGGGGCCATCCTGGCGGTGGACAACCTCTACCGGCTGATTAAGGAGTATGCGGAAGAACTTACCAAAAAGACGACCGGAACCAGGACCTCGACGACACCGCCACCTGAAACAAAAAACACGGGGGTTAATACGGATGAAAGTGGAGAGAAGGAAGGACGCAAAGGAAATAATGAGAATGAAGGAAGGAAGGATATGGGGACAAAGGAGATAGTGGAACTGTTAAGGGAACAAGGGGAAAAGATAAACTCTACCTATGCAGAGATTGAGAAACTGAAGCAGTCCCTTGAAACAGTCAGGTCACCACCAGCCGCAACTGTCAATACGTACGCACAAGTGACAGCTTCAACCAGTGCGATGAACCCCAGAAGGGAAGCCTTGCACTCAGTGATAATAACGTCAAAGGATGATAAGGAGACGGGAGACGAGATTATCAACCGGGTTCGCGAGACTGTTAACGCAAAGGACGGCTGGGTGACAGTTGAACGAGTTCGTAAGGTCAAAGACCGCAAAGTAGTAGTGGGATGCAGAACCGAAGAAGCTCGACAACGAATCAAAGAGAGGTTGAAAGGCGCAGCTGACCACCTTAGCGTAGAGGACATCAAGAACCAAGACCCGATGGTGGTTCTCAAAGACGTTCTGCTGGTAAACAGCGACGAGGATATTCTACTAGCACTCAAAAACCAGAATGCAGATGTCTTTGCGGACGTGAAGAAGGAGGATAATAGGGTTGAGATCAAGTACAGGCGGAAAGCGAGAAATCAACTATGCAGTCATGTTGTGTTGAAGGTATCGCCCCGCCTGTACAACAACTTGATTGGTAGAGGCTATGCACATATAGATATGCAACGCATCAAGGTGGAGGACCAGTCACCGTTGATACAGTGCTCGTCATGTTTGGGATACGGCCACGGTCGCAGGTTCTGCAAGGAAACCATCCCTAAATGCAGCCACTGCGGAGGCCCCCACATGAAGAGAGACTGTGCGGACTGGTTGGCAGGAGAAGCACCGAGGTGTTGTAATTGTACAGCAGCCAAGATGGTGGATAGCGTAGAGCACAACGCGTTTAGCCCAGAGTGCGCAGTGCGTAGAAAGTGGGAGGCACTAGCTAGGGCGAAAATTGCGTATTGCTAAGGTGGTCCCGGCGGATACAGGGGCAGGCAGCCCCACCAGAGGATACCTGGTCGCCCAGGCAAACTTACAGAGGAAGATGTTAGCGACAGAAGAACTAATGATAGAGTCCGCTAACAGAAAAATCGCAATAGCTCTTGTTCAGGAACCATATGTGGNTAACCTAACCTAACCTAACCTAACCTAACCTAACCTAACCTAACCTAACCTAACCTAACCTAACCTAACCTAACCTAACCTAACCTAACCTAACCTAACCGCTGGGTGACAGTTGAACGAGTTCGTAAGGTCAAAGACCGCAAAGTAGTAGTGGGATGCAGAACCGAAGAAGCTCGACAACGAATCAAAGAGAGGTTGAAAGGCGCAGCTGACCACCTTAGCGTAGAGGATATCAAGAACCAAGACCCGATGGTGGTTCTCAAAGACGTTCTGCTGGTAAACAGCGATGAGGACATTTTACTAGCACTCAAGAACCAAAATGCAGATGTCTTTGCGGACGTGAAGAAAGAAGAGAACAGGGTTGAGATCAAGTACAGGCGGAAAGCGAGAAATCAACTATGCAGTCATGTTGTGTTGAAGGTATCGCCCCGCCTGTACAATAACTTGATTGGAAGAGGTTATGCGCATATAGATATGCAACGCATCAAGGTGGAGGACCAGTCACCGTTGATACAGTGCTCGTCATGTTTGGGATACGGCCATGGTCGCAGGTTCTGCAAGGAAACCATCCCTAAATGCAGCCACTGCGGAGGCCCCCACATGAAGAGAGACTGTGCGGACTGGTTGGCAGGAGAAGCACCTAGGTGTTGTAACTGTACAGCAGCCAAGATGGTGGACAGCGTAGAACATAACGCGTTTAGCCCAGAATGCGCAGTGCGTAGAAAGTGGGAGGCACTAGCTAGGGCGAAAATTGCGTATTGCTAAGGTGGTCCCGGCGGATACAGGGGCAGGCAGCCCCACCAGAGGATACCTGGTCGCCCAGGCAAACTTACAGAGGAAGATGTTAGCGACAGAAGAACTAATGATAGAGTCCGCTAACAGGAAAATCGCAATAGCTCTTGTCCAGGAACCATATGTGGGAGGGGTTAGAAGGATGAAGGACTATCGTGGGGCGAGAGTCTTCCAGAACGCAGCAGTAGGAGATGGGACTGTCAAGGCAGCGATTATCGTCTTCGATGACAGTATCGATGTCTTACAGTGCCCGAAACTCACTGACAACAATATTGTTGTGGTGAGGATCCGAACCAGCGTATGGGAAATCGCGGCGGTGTCCTTCTACTTCGAACCAGACCAACCCATAGGGCCATACCTGGACCGGCTTAAGACCATTTGCGAAGAACTGGGACCGACAAAACTAATAATAGGAGGCGACAGTAACGCCAAGAGCACCTGGTGGGGCAGCACCATAGAAGACCACAGGGGCGTTGAGATGTCCGGGACCCTGGAAGAGTCCGGACTCCAGGTATTGAACACCGGTGATACGCCAACTTTCGACACCGTGAGAGGTAACAGGGCTATCACAAGCTTTGTCGACATAACAGCTTGTACCGACGACCTCATGGGACTGATAAGTAACTGGAGGGTAGACCAGTCCGTAACCACCTCTGACCACAACACGATTCTCTTTCGGTTAAACCTGACGAAGAGCAAAGGCTTCAGAGTCCACAGAACAACACGACTCTACAACACCAAGAAAGCGAACTGGGACCTCTTCGTAGAAAAGCTGACATCATACAAGGCCGAACACAACATCACCTCAGCGGCAATAAACAGTGTAGAGACAAAGGGTCAGCTGGAAGACATTACCGTCAAGTACACAACGGCAATAACCGAAGCATGTAAGGTCAGCATGCCAACAAAGAGAACGTCAGAGAGAATAACAGTCCCATGGTGGAGTGAGGAGCTCGCGATAAAGAAGAAGACAATGATAACCTTCAGAAGAAGGATTAGAAATGCTGCGCCAGATCGTAGAGCTAAGGTCGTCGAAGAATACCTGGAGAAGAAAGAAGACTATGAGTGCCATGCCAAGAACGCCCGAACCGCGAGCTGGAAAGAGTTCTGCGGAAGACAGGACAGAGAAGGAGTATGGGAAGGGATCTACAGGATCATTAGCAGAACCGCCAGGAGAGAAGAAGACATGACCCTGAAAACCAATGATGGAAAACACCTCAACCCCAAAGAATCGGCAAATCTACTAGCTGAAACTTTCTACCCTGAAGACCTCGAAGTTACGGACAACCTAGACCATCGCCGGGTCAGAGAAACGGCCGAGCGAGTAAACGCCGGGGATAGTGATGATTCACAGGATCCGCCGTTTACATCGCTAGAGCTAGAGACCGCGACGGGGAGTTTTAATCCAAAGAAGGCCCCAGGAGCGGATGGCTTCACAGCAGACATCTGCAGCAGAGCAATATTCCAGGATCCGGACGCTCTCCTTGCCCTCTACAACAAGTGTTTGCAGATCGCACACTTCCCGGACATCTGGAAGGAGGCCACAGTGGTGGTACTTAGAAAACCGGGCAAGGACGACTACATGAACCCCAAGGCTTACAGACCGATAGGTCTATTGCCGGTCTTGGGGAAGATCCTGGAAAAGATGACAGTAGCAAGGATGAAATGGCATTTAGTACCGAGGATTAGTACTCGCCAGTACGGATTCATGCCCCAGAAGAGCACCGAGGACGCCCTCTATAGACTAGTACACCATATCCGAGGCAAAATTGGGCTGAAGAAGCTGGTCTGCCTAGTGTCACTGGATATAGAGGGGGCCTTCGATAGCGCATGGTGGCCAGCCATAAGAGTCCGACTGGCTGAGGAAAAGTGCCCGGTAAACGTAAGGAGGCTACTCGACAGCTACCTGAGCTGCAGAAAAGTCACAGTAAGATTTGCCGGGGAAGAAAGCACGCGAAACACCACGAAAGGTTGCGTGCAAGGGTCAATTGGCGGCCCCCTTCTCTGGAACCTTCTTCTGGACCCACTGCTACACGGACTCGAAGAGAGGGGATATAGTTGCCAAGCTTTCGCTGACGACGTGACGCTTGTCTTCGATGGAGATACAGCTTTGGAGGTGGAGAGACAGGCCAATGCAGCTCTCGCCTATGTTCAGCAGTGGGGTGAGCGTAACAAGCTTAGGTTTGCGCCGCACAAAACTTGTGCAATGGTGCTAACCAACAAGCTTAAATACGACACCCCGCGGCTGACCATGGGAGGGACCAGCATTGGAATGTCTAAGCAGATCAAGATCCTGGGGCTCACGATCGACGACCATCTGACCTTTAATAGCCACGTGGCTAACCAGTGCGTCAGAGCACTGAGCATCTATAAACAGATCGCGCGCGCGGCCAAAGTCACCTGGGGCCTAGACCCGGAGATCATCAGGCTTATATACACCGCGGCGGTAGAGCCAGTCATTCTCTACGCAGCAGCAGCGTGGGCTCCGGCTGTTAAAAAGCTGGGCATTCAGAAGCAGCTCAACACAGTGCAGAGAGGTTTTGCCCAGAAGCTCTGTGGATCGTATCGCACGGTCTCCCTCCATTCGGCTCTCCTATTGTCTGGGATACTTCCTCTCGACCTCAGAGTGCAAGAGGCAGCCGCCCTGTACGAGGCCAAGAGAGGGTCATCCGAGGCAGTGCTGGGTGACAGGGAGGTAGAGCGTGTGGTGGGATTCGCGGAGCTTCCACATCCTGCATCGCATATGAACCTGGAGTTCATTTGCTTGGTAGACCAAAACCTTGTGGACAGGCACAACGTGCAGCAGGTGCGCATCTTCACCGATGGTAGTAAGCTGGAGGGGAAGGTCGGAGCTGCACTCTCCATATGGAAGGGTGAGGCCGAGATCCAGAACCGAAAGCTTAAACTATCAACGCACTGCACAGTCTATCAAGCCGAACTCTTGGCCATATGTGAAGCCACTGAGGTGATCCTCAAGAGGATGGAGACGAGCTATGGAGTGTATAGTGACTCTAGAGCAGCGCTCGAGACACTTGCAAACCATGGCTCACTCCACCCTCTTGCGCGGAAAACCAGGGAGAACCTGCAACGGGCCTCGGAACAGAGCAAATCTGTGAATTTGTTCTGGATCAAAGCCCATGCGGGGCTCCCGGGTAATGAGCGAGCTGATGAATTGGCTAAAGAGGCGGCACTAACAATAAAAAGGAAGCCGCATTATGACCGATGCCCAGTTTCCTTTGCCAAAGGAGCGATAAGGGCCGCATCTATTGACAGGTGGAGCGCACGCTATGCAGAGGGTAGTACCGCGGCAACAACCAAACTGTTCTTCCCGAATGCGTCCGAAGCCTATCGTCGTGTGAGAAAACTCAAGCCGATAGGTAAACTGACACAGATTCTCACTGGGCATGGTGGTTTCTCCCAATACCTGAACCGATTCAAGTGTCGGGAGAATCCATCGTGCGCATGCGATGATGACAAAGAGGACACGGTTCCTCACCTGCTGGTGGAGTGCCCGATACATAATTTACTAAGGCATGAGTTTGAGCAAAGCACAGGCGAGAAAATCACGATAGGTAATCTACACGAACTATTGGCAAATAAAAGTATCGGAATAAAATTTGCAAACTATTGCGTAACAATTTGTACATTAGTAAATAATAGAAATAAGGATGTTTAAATCATATCTTAGAATATATTTAATAATATATATCATAAGAATGGCTAAAATAGGATAGAAATAAGTTAAGATAATAAGCATAGTTAATAAAAAGGAAACTGTATTAAGATAAGAAATAGATATAAATAGAATAAGTAGGATAAGCATCTGTATCCAAAAGGATCTGCTAGAATGTAGAGAGAGAAAATGTGAAAATAAATAGATATTAAGAATAGTTAAGAAAAAGAAAATGTAAAATAGATATTAAGATGTTTTTTATTAGTAATATTAAAAGTATGGTCTATATTCATTAAGAAAAGATATATAAAAAGAAAAAGAAAAAATAAATAACCCCTTGAGCAAAAAAGAGCCTTGAAAAAGAAAATCAGGGGACAGAGCANACCATGGCTCACTCCACCCTCTTGCGCGGAAAACCAGGGAGAACCTGCAACGGGCCTCGGAACAGAGCAAATCTGTGAATTTGTTCTGGATCAAAGCCCATGCGGGGCTCCCGGGTAATGAGCGAGCCGATGAATTGGCTAAGGAGGCGGCACTTACAATAAAAAGGAAGCCACATTATGACAGATGTCCAGTTTCCTTTGCCAAAGGAGCGATAAGAGCCGCATCCATTGACAGGTGGAGCGCGCGCTATGCAGAAGGTAGTACCGCAGGAACAACAAAGCTGTTTTTCCCAAATGCGTCTGACGCTTATCGCAGTGTGAGGAAACTCAAGCCGGTAGGCAAACTCACGCAGATTTTCACGGGGCACGGCGGATTCTCCCAATACCTGAACCGTTTCAGGTGTCGGGAGAGCCCATCGTGCGCATGCGACGATAGTGTGGAGGAGACAGTCCCCCACCTACTGGCTGAGTGCCCAATTTATAGCAGCCAACGATACAATTTTGAACAAGACACTGACGAAAAGATAGAGATAGATAGATTACATGAGCTAATAGCAAACAAAAAGATAGGGATAAAATTTGCTAACTATTGTGTAACAATATGCACCTCAGTAAACAATAGAAATAGGGATAAATAAATACATTACTTTACATATATTTGTTAATATATAATAAAAGAAATGGTATATTAAGATAGAAATTATAAAGATGTAAAACATAGTTAGTAAAAAAGGAAACTGTTTAGAGTAAGAAATAGAAAATAGACATATAAGAAATTGTACTAGATAAGATAATAGTATAAGAAATTGTATTAGATAAGATAGCATAAGCAAATGTATTAGATAAGAAATAGAAACTGCAACTGTATAACATAAGGAAGTAGAAAGAATAGTACGTAGATGTAAGAACATGTAGAGTTATTTAAACATTAAAAGTATGGACTAAATTCATTTACCTATAAGGAAAAGATAAATAAAAGAAAAAGAAAATAAGATATCCCCTTGATACAAAATATCCTTGAAAAAGAAAATCAGGGGACAGAGCAGAAAAAAAAAAAAAAAAAAAAAAAAAAAAAANACACACGGTCTCACCCGACCTGGAGAGGGCATAATGCCCCTGCCTCCAGCGCCGAAGGAGGGTATCCTCCGGCTTGTTGTCCCGATGATGCGTAGAACGCATTACACACCATCGTGCCTCTTAGTGGGAAGCGGACGCCCCCGCGTCCGCTACCCGAGGCACAGGGAGGGGCATGTGTAGGAGGTGGCGGTTCCTCCTGCGCCCAGTGCGCCTACGGCGCATGAGGAGTGCGTCAGCCGCAGCCTCTCGCTCTCGCTCCGCGCTCTCCTTCTCGGCGAGCACTCGCTCACAGAATGCGGCCATGGCTCGCCAAGTCTCCCTGTCTCCGACCATACGCCGGACTATGGAGCCCAGGCTGAGGTCAGTCCCCACGTGTGCTCGGAGGGCACGACGGTCAGCGACCCACGCCGGGCACACCTCAAGGGTGTGCTGTGCCGTATCCTCCGGAGCATCGCAGTGCCAGCATCGGGCGGAGGGTTCCCTGCCAATGCGGCAGAGGTATGACCCAAAACACCCGTGGCCTGTAAACACCTGCGACATCCGGTATGTCATTTGGCCGTGTGGACGCTCAACCCATTCTGTGAGAACGGGGAGTACGGCTTCTGTGACCCGGATGCCAAAGTGGCTACTGGCCAGTCTACGGCGCCACTGCTCGTGGGCTAGCTCCAAGAGCTGTCTCCTTTCCATTTCCACCTCCATCGGTGCAGGCCTATTGCCCTGAGATCTTTGGTCTCCCCGCCACTGGAATAGCGCGGCGAGGACCAGGGAGTCGAGATCCCAGGGGAGGCTGCCGGCCAGAACCAGCGCAGCATCGGTGGAGGTGGTGCGGTAGGCTCGCGCTAAACGCAAGGCCAACACCCTTTGAGCTTTCCGCAAGACTGTCACATTTACAGAGGAGAGGGCGTCATGCCAGACCGGGGCACCGTAAAGTGCCATTGAGCGGACCACCCCTAGGTAAAGTCGTCGAGGAGCCGTCGACGGACCACCCAGGTTTGGCAGTAACCGACTCAAGGCACCTGCGGTAGTATTGAGCTTGGTAGCGAGCTGACGGAAATGGGCCTGAAACCGCCACCTTCCGTCAAGCACAAGCCCAAGGTACCGGATAGTGGGCGAAACGGGGATCAGAACCCCATCCACCATCAACCCAGAACCCGCGGGCGGCGCACGTCGATGCCCATGAAAACACAGGGCCTCGGACTTCTCAAGTGCCACCCGTAGCCCCAAAAGGCCGATTCGGTGAACCATCATCGCAACCCCAGCAGTCGCACGACGTGCAGCCTCGGCAAAGGAATCCCCGCGAGCTGTCAGCAGGGTATCGTCGGCGTAACAAGTTACGCCAACTCCCGCGACGAATTGGCCACGCAGGGCCCAATCAAACCCGATGTTCCACAGGAGTGGCCCTAGGACCGACCCCTGCGGAACGCCGCATCCGGCCAAATGCCGCAAACGACCATCCACCGAATCACACGCAACCTCTCGTCCCTCCAGGTACGATGCGATGGTGTCCTGCAGGTAAACAGGTACTCCATGGTACCGGAGCGCCTGCTTTATCGTGGTCCACGGTAGTGTGTTGAACGCGTTGGCAATGTCAATAGACACGGCCAACAGCACACCGCCGCTCTCCACCGCTTCGCTGGCGAGCGATTTTACTCGCAGGACAGCATCGACCGTAGAGCGCTCTCTCCTGAAGCCATACTGTACATCCGACAGATTCGGCCCATCCGTATCCAGGTGCCGAACGAGGCGGTTTGCAAGGACTCTTTCAAAGAGCTTGCCCACCTCATCCAGCAACACGATCGGACGGTATGCCGAAGGGGAGTCGGTCGGACGTCCGTCTTTCTTCAGAAGCACGAGCCTACCTTCCTTCCATAGCGCCGGGAAACGCCCCTGTTGCAGGCAAGCGGTAAGGAGCCTGCGAAGGCGGTCGCCCAGTATATCCGATACAAGGACCCAGATTTTACCTGGGATCCCGTCAGGACCCGGGGCCACGTTCTTGGCCTTCAACCGCATTATTGCCGCGCCGAACTCGCCCTCAGAGACGGCCTCAGGGGGCTCTCTGGAGGCCACAGGGTGTGGCAACATCGAAGGCGGGGTGTGTTCCACCCGAGCTGGGAACAAGGTGGACACGACTCTTCGAAGGAACTCGGGCTCTAACCTCTCCGTGACCGGGGGTGCCCATGGGCGGAGTTTGCCCCGCACCGTGCGGTACGGGCGTCCCCACGGATCGGCATCGAGCGTAGACAGGAGTTCCTCCCTCGCCTTGAGTTTTGCCTCCATGATGGCGATCTTGAACGCCTGTTTGGCTTGCCTGTAGGCCCGATAAAGCTGCTCGTCCAGCGCCGGATCACGACGTCTGCGTCTACGATGTCTGGCTGAGGCGCGACGCGCCGCGACACATGCGTGGCGTAACTCCGCAACCTCCTCCGTCCACCAATAGACGTTTCGCCGGGGAAGGGATGGTCCGGACCGAGGCATGGACGCGTCACACACGTCCGTGACGGCCTCCCGAAACCATTCCGCCTCCGCATCCACTTGGACGGGCTCAGGACCCACAGGCAGCCAGGCCTTTACGATCGCAGCCTCCCGCGCTGTCTCTCTATCCAGGCAGTTTATTATATGTATATGCACATACAATTGTACAGTGGCGGACTTAATGCCAGGTGGCATTATCTGCCAGTCAACCACAGGTCGAGTAGAGAGACNCAACTGCGGGGGTCGCGAACGTAATGTCCACGACGGACTCCCCCTGCGGCCGCACGCATGTGGCTTCGGTCCCCATATTGACTATAACAAGTCCGTTGGACACCGCCCAGTCCAGCAGACTCTCCCCTCGGGGGTCAGTGAAACGCGACCCCCAGGCTATGTTTTTGGCGTTAAAGTCGCCGCCAACGATCACCGGCAGGGTGGACGAACGGAGAACCGACCCGAGATGGTCCAGATCGGCCTCGAACTCGCTCCTGGTTCGACTGGGAGGGCAATAGACCCCCACCAACAGAAACTCCCTGCACTTGGCGGCAACAATACCGCTTTGCCTGGCAACGACGTCGATAGGGTGCGCCCCCGACACCATGATGGCCGACAGGCCGCTCACATCCCCGACCCAGTTCTCCCGGTCGACCGGTATGAAGTAGGGTTCGGAGACGAGTACCGCGTCTATGGACCACTCCGCCGCGTGCTGCAAGAGGATATCCTGCGCAGCGGCACAGTGATTCACATTCGCCTGTAACACCCTGAAGGCCATCTTACGACGTCTCTATATCTGCCTCCATGGTTGTGGGCCCTTCGGCCGCGGACGGTGCAGCCGGAGTCCTGGCCANCTCTGAGTTATCTTCTCCCATCTGTTTCAACTGGTTCTTCAATTCTTCTATTTTAGATAAGAATGTAGACATCTCGGTTCCCTCTTCGTAAGCATATTGAAAGAACCGTTGTTGAATGATGTGAATACTCGTCTCAGACTTCTGCTCGTAAACACTGGCTAATTTTCTCCACATTTCAGCAGACGTAGTACAGGTTATTATATGCATCATTGCATTTTCTGACATTCTTGTTACTAGCCATGTTTGGGCTTTTGCATCCTTCCTTTCCCATGCTGCCTTGCCATCAGCATTCTCTGGTTTCACACAAGTTCCTTCGACAACTTCCATTAAGTCTTGACTTCGTAACAATATGGCGGATTGAAATTTCCAAATATTCCAATTGGATGCACCTTCCAGCCTAATGTCTAAGCCAGGCATTTTAGTAATGTCCTCCATCGCCATGATGTCTTCCTGATCGTCCCTTCCTTGCTTCGCAAGTAATATTCTTCCCTTCCCACCGGTAATGGACGCCAACACGTTGCGTCGCGCCGGCAATTATTTTCGACGATGCAGTTTCTGACCCTATTGTTGTTTACTCAATACCAGCGTTATGAGTCTGGGTGTTCTGGGCCCATAACCTGTTATCTTGAGTAAAACGCAGGTTATAAACTTGTGTAGTTTTATTTATTGTACTATGACAAACGAGAGCGTACAGAGCTTTTAGAAAAGTGTAATGGCTTCCTAACCGGAAGTGATCAGTGTTACCAACATATTTAAATTTAATATTACATTGACTTAGAATTATTCCATAGATATAATAACAGCCTGTAACACTCTGAAGGCCATCTTATGACGTCTCTATATCTGCCTCCATGGTTGTGGGCCCTTCGGCCGCGGACGGTGCAGCCGGAGTCCTGCGGGCCTAAAAAGGCCGCTTTGAGCAATTCTCATTAGATTCATAATATGATTCAGATTTAAAAACACAAAATGGCCACTTGTCGGCAATTCATATTATGATTCGGATACAATTCATATTCGGCAATTCATTTATTTGACAGTTTTGTATGAGAAATCGTAAAATGGCCCACAATATAGGAATTGCTAATGTGTCAATTAGCAGAATCATAAGAAGTTACTCGAGAGCAACATCTTACAATTCAGCTAGTTCGTAATTTCAAAAAATAAATTAAGCCTCCATCGGGGGTATGTCGGGTGGGGTGTGCCGATTGGAGGGGTCACGGAACCGGAGACGGAGACGTCAAACCGGATGTACCGGTGATCTGACAATTCTTCCGCCTCTGTGACCACTCTCCAGCCACTGATCCGGGCTGCAACTGNTTGCCCTGAGATCTTTGGTCTCCCCGCCATTGAAATAGCGCGGCGAGGACCAGGGAGTCGAGATCCCAGGGGAGGCTGCCGGCCAGAACCAGTGCAGCATCGGTGGAGGTGGTGCGGTAGGCTGGCGCTAAACGCAAGGCCAACACCCTTTGAGCTTTCCGCAAGACTGTCACATTTAGAAAGATAGAAAGAAAGATACATTTATTACAACGGACATCACACAAAATACAGGCAATTACATAGACATGACAGTGGCACATAATAATAAAAGAAGAAAAAATAAAAACAAGAGCAAACTGAGCAGTGCCACCCATCCACCAACAAGATGCCCACTGCAACGGGACCCCACTCAGCATATGCCGTGGCCCACGGTGATGAAGGCCACGGCGCTGGTTTTCAGTGTGCCCCATGCCGAGTGAGGGTCACGGACCATTGATAAAATAAATAAAATAGTGAGCTGCATAAAATTGTCTAGATAAACATACATAAATAGTAATATTAGTGCACAGATAAATACAAAAGGCGGGAAATCGGTAAGGATGATAAGACTACGTCTATTAAAAATACTAATGAAAAGAATACTAATAAAAAGATAAAACTGTTTGTATAGGTGTGTGTGTAGTAATGGTGAAGTAATATTGTGTTAATGTGTAATATTCGTAAAGAGTGACATTTTTACATTTACAGACGAGAGGGCGTCATGCCAGACCGGGGCGCCGTAAAGTGCCATTGAGCGGACCACCCCTAGGTAAAGTCGTCGAGGAGCCGTCGACGGACCACCCAGGTTTGGCAGTAACCGACTCAAGGCACCTGCGGTGGCATTGAGCTTGGTAGCGAGCTGACGGAAATGGGCCTGAAACCGCCACCTTCCGTCAAGCACAAGCCCAAGGTACCGGATAGTGGGCGAAACGGGGATCAGAACCCCATCCACCATCAACCCAGAACCCGCGGGCGGCGCACGCCGATGCCCATGAAAACACAGGGCCTCGGACTTCTCAAGCGCCACCCGTAGCCCCAAAAGGCCGATTTGGTGAACCATCATCGCAACCCCAGCAATCGCACGACGTGCAGCCTCGGCAAAGGAATCCCCGCGAGCTGTCAGCAGGGTATCGTCGGCGTAACAAGTTACGCCAACTCCCGCGACGAATTGGCCACGCAGGGCCCAATCAAACCCGATGTTCCACAGGAGTGGCCCTAGGACCGACCCCTGCGGAACGCCGCATCCGGCCAAATGCCGCAAACGACCATCCACCGAATCACACGCAACCTCTCGTCCCTCCAGGTACGATGCGATGGTGTCCTGCAGGTAAACAGGTACTCCATGGTACCGGAGCGCCTGCTTTATCGTGGTCCACGGTAGTGTGTTGAACGCGTTGGCAATGTCAATAGACACTGCCAACAGCACACCGCCGCTCTCCACCGCTTCGCTGGCGAGCGATTTTACTCGCAGGACAGCATCGACCGTAGAGCGCTCTCTCCTGAAGCCATACTGTACATCCGACAGATTCGGCCCATCCGTATCCAGGTGCCGAACGAGGCGGTTTGCAAGGACTCTTTCAAAGATCTAGCCCACCTCATCCAGCAACACGATCGGACGGTATGCCGAAGGGGAGTCGGTCGGACGTCCGTCTTTCTTCAGAAGCACGAGCCTCCCTTCCTTCCATAGCGCCGGGAAACGCCCCTGTTGCAGGCAAGCGGTAAGGAGCCTGCGAAGGCGGTCGCCCAGTATATCCGATACGAGGACCCAGATCTTACCTGGGATCCCGTCAGGACCCGGGGCCACTGCAAGAGGATATCCTGCGCAGCGGCACAGTGGTTCACATTCGCCTGTAACACTCTGAAGGCCATCTTATGACGTCTCTATATCTGCCTCCATGGTTGTGGGCCCTTCGGCCGCGGACGGTGCAGCCGGAGTCCTGGCCACTGTCCTTCCCGCTCGATTGCCACGCTTGGGCGGTTTACAGCTCTTGCTGCCGACCCGGTAATTAGCTGGCAACCCCGCGTCCGCACACAGAGGGCAGTGTGGCGAGGCAGCGCATCCCTTAGCTGCATGCCCTGGCTTACCGCAGCGGTAGCACAGTGCACTGCGATCAGCTGTCGAAGAACAGCTCTCGCGGGCGTGTCCCACCTCCAGGCATCGGAAGCACTTAAGTGGCTTCCGGTCCATGAGCCTGGTCTGGGCGGAGACCCAACCGACCAGAACCCTCCCACTGACAACCTTTTGGGCTGCAGCTATTGGCACCTTAACAATGCAGGCCCCCGTGCCCTGGAAGGAACGGCCAATGGAGCCCACCTGGACGGCTTTCGGGTCACAGCCCCCCGCTTTGGCGACGGCTTCAGCGACTTCGGCCTTGGTCACGGAGTCGTCCAGTCCAGATATCCGGACATCGACGGTCCTGACCGGCCTGGTCACCTTCGCGATCGCCTCGGGGATGACCTCCCGCATCTTGGCCGCCAGCGCGTCGGCCTTCACCTCGTTATCGGTGCCGGCGATCTCCAGGACCTTCCCGCCAGTCTTGGCGACCCTGAAGCGGATCCCGGAGATCCCCAACGCACCTATATCTATTGCCTGTTTGGCACGAGCAAGCACCGACTCGTATGAGTGCTCCTTTGACTCCCGCACTTCCGGTTGCATCGCCACCAATATGGCGGCGGTCTTCGGTGGGCGGAGTCTCGGAGTCTTCCGATTGGAGGCAGTTACTGTTGGCTTCTTGGGCTGGGTCGAAGGCTGCTGCTTGGGGGCGGCAGTTGGGTTCGGCTTTTTTCCACGCCTGACCACCGTGGTCCACAGCTCGGCTCCCGGGCCGGCTGCAGGCTGGGTAGGTGGGCGGGAAGACACCGTTTGGGAGGAGGAGGGGGAAACGGGCGCTGGCTCCTGGCCCTGATTACGGGCCTTCTCCTTACCACGCTTCCTCTTCTTTTTCTCTCCGACGGGGGCTGCACCGGCAGTCGAAGTCGTGGCCACAGGGGCGGACACTTCGGACGGCGCTTTANCGGCAGACGGCGCTTTACCCGTCTGGGGAGAGACGGCACTTTTGGGCGGCTGCTTCTTCGCCGCCTTGTCTGCGGCGGCAGAGGGGCGCTCAACCCGAGCCTTCCGAGCGTCCGCAGCAAGTGGCGGGCGCAGGCGAGGCTCGGGGAGCAACCGCTCTGAGATGGACGCTAGTTTAGCGTCCATCATGCCTCCCAATTGGCGCATGATGCGCTGTTCGAACTCCTCCTCTGAGGAGGAGGAGTTTTTGTTTGGTCCGGTTGAGGCTGCGGGAAGGACATCCGCTAGTCTTTCAGCTCGGAGCTGCTGGACGGCGCGCCTCAGGTCCGCGACCTCCTGCTCCAAGCGCTTATTCGCAGCTTGTAGGAGCCGCGTCTCCTCGTCCTTGGTTCGCGAGCTGAGGAGCTCGCCCGCCCGCGTGATGGAGGTAGCAGCTTCCTTCAGGGCACGCTGAAAGCTGCCCTTCAAGTTGCCGGACCGCGCCACACAGAACAACACTGTGTCTGTGGCTGCCCGGATCTGGCCGCTCAACTCCTCAGCGGTGGGTTCCCGCACAGAGAACTCGCTCCTGTTGCGCCCATGCGCGAGCCGGTCCGCCAGACGGGAAGCCTCCTCCTCGGCTTCCAAGATGGCCGCACGGCGCGTTTCATCGCAGAGCCGCTCACGTGCCCCACCTCTACTCACGTACTCTCCGCGGCCTCGGCCTCTGCGGGCAGCGGTGCTCGCGTCTGCCAAAACTTTAGCAGGGTATGGGGCTGGGGAAGCCTCATCCGCCCGCCGCTTGCCTGCTCTTTTCAGTCTGGTGATGCGAGTTCCAGACGGCGATCTGGACCTCATGCCCGAAGACGCAGACTCATAAGAGTCCGCGATCTCCAGGCTTATCTGCGCTCGATGCGCGTTGGTCATGTCCGGGAGAGGGGGAAACAGCATGCGACATCCCCTCGTTGTCAGTTTGGGTAAGGGAGCACTCGTCCCCAGACTCAGGGAGATCCCCGGGCCTGAAAAAGCGGCTCCCTGACGACTCCTGTAGAGGTGTGCTACACCTCATCAAACGGACGACGGGCGTCTTGAAAAAGACGGCACCGTCACCCTTCTCCTCTTCTTTTCCTTCCTCGTTTGGAGCGCCTCGCGCTCGGGGTTTGGTCGAAACTTGCTTGTTATTTGCGTTCAGACAAGCCATGAGCCAAGAATCTTTTCAGTCGATGGTGACCCCACCCTCCTTGGAGCCCCATTTGGGGAGGTGCCACTTGACACCCCAGGGTTTCCCACCGACCATAGCGGGGACGCCACTTCCCTTTCGGGCAGACTGGCATGGGATCTTTGACGAGACGGTTGGGGCAAGGTGAGAACGCGTCGACCAAAACGCGCACCATCACCGAGCTCGCCGCCTGCCCTGCCCCCCATGCCCCCCACGTCACCGTTGGGCGAGGGTTAAGCCGCTCACCAGAAGCCGATTGACCCGCGAACCGGTTACTCCGCGGGCCACCCGAGTGCCCGGAATTTAAGGCCAAAGACGCGTGTTGCCTGGGTGGTCTGCCACAGGCTCAATGTCCAGGATCCTCTCCTCCCAGGATTACGGGACCCAGCGCACGGCAAAAACACGCTGCCCGGATTGTAGAGATGACAGGGTACAACCCGGGAAAAACCCCACGGATCCGGGCAATATGCCCCGACGACCCCAATGCCATTCGACCCGGACACACGGCCCCGCCGGCCTAGGCACCCCTATCTACGCCTCAGACACTCAAGCCACTCCGGTCCATTCCTCCGGGGAGGAGCAGGCAGAGCGACGAATACCGGAGGTCTTGAGCCATAAGGCCTTCCCCATTGGGCCCGACAGGCCTGCCGACTTGACAGATCCTGCCGCGCTCTGGTTTTGGTTCGCGCCGGCCGCAGCCGGTACCCCCCATATCTGGGAGGCGTTCCCCTATCCACCACCTGGGGACGCGCCCGATGCGGGACCAGAAACCCGACACGGGNAGTGCGTTTGTGTATACTGTGATTGTGTGTGTCTCGACGTCCGCAAAACAGTCTCGATCGATCGAATCATTCTGCGTGGTTGTGGCTATTCATAGCATCAGTTAAATCAGTTTGGCCCATAATCTTGAGCGCTTTAGTCGCATACCCACAATACAAAAATAATAAATAAACAAAATAAAATACATCAGTGTCAGATCAAATTAATTATATAAAATTCATTTACGCATATTTAAAAATATAATCATGTCAGATAGTTGTTAATACGATGTCATGTTGATGTTTGCAAGGACTCTTTCAAAGAGCTTGCCCACCTCATCCAGCAACACGATCGGACGGTATGCCGAAGGGGAGTCGGTCGGACGTCCTTCTTTCTTCAGAAGCACGAGCCTTCCTTCCTTCCTCTTCCCTCTCGGATCGCTCACCGAGCGCACGTCTCCATAAGTTCCTCTCGAATTTTTAAAT
This sequence comes from Ostrinia furnacalis, assembly GCF_004193835.3. Lineage (NCBI taxonomy): Eukaryota > Metazoa > Arthropoda > Insecta > Lepidoptera > Crambidae > Ostrinia > Ostrinia furnacalis. The sequence goes on from NW_021137693.1 coordinate 1,410,995, forward strand.
AAAAAGCATAAAAAATCACTACAAAATCGAAATAATTACGGCATAGGAAAATAGGAGTGAATAAAAGTGAAGGAGGTCGCGCGAATTGCATCTACGAGCGCTACGACGACTTCACCTAAACTGCACCAAACTCCGCCCACCGTGCGCTGCTACGAGAGAAGTGCTACGACATTTGCTACGGAACGAGTCTTCGGGATTGCTTTCGCCCTGGTACTCGCCGCCTGCGCTACAAGGTACTGTGATTACTCACTGCTACGACTCACGTTTCTACGATATCGATTGCTGTGGTATCTNAAAAAAGTTGACACCAACCCTAAATCCTTCATTTTAAATTCTTTGTTCAAAGCTGATTTAAGTTCACTTAATTCTGAATTATTATTACCAAAAAATAACAAGTCGTCTACATACAATAAAACATAAGTTCTGTAATTACCATTACATTTTGTATACAAGCAAGAATCATTAGGAGATCTTATAAAACCTTGTTTCAATATTACAGAATTAAATTTTTCATTCCAATACTTTGGAGATTTCTTCAACCCATATAAAGATTTATTTAATTTGACATATTTATTATCCCCACTATATGCCCCTTCTGGTAATTCTAAATACANTTCGGTTGATTTGGGTAGTGTTGACACTTAGGGACTTTTTGACGAAATTTGGGTTTAGTTGTAAGTAGTTTTAAGTAAAATTGGACCAGTTAACTAATTTAACTGCGACATTAAATTATATTTGACCGCTTCTGGAGGCGACGCTGCTGCAACCGGTACCTGAAACAGAAAACACACGTATTGGTACGATAGATAAACACCCACCTGACTTACCGGGAGCCGCAGTGCCTGCCATCCGGACCGACGAGTACCTGAAAGGGGAAAACAAGACTGTTTTTTATATTTACATTTTTACAATTTTAATCTTCTTATACAACTTTTACAAACCTTTTAACTTATATTTTAACGCGGTCATAAGGACAGCTGATTTTATTATCACACCACATTTTAGGCGACGCGCACCTCTGACGACGTCATGTTCGGTTTTAGGACTCCGGCGAAGAAGCCCACCGACGAGGTCCAGCAGAGGTCTCCTGAGTCTCCACCTATCAGGAGGGCAGGGAGGGTGAGACGCAGCGTCGGCGAGTGGGAGACAGGGAAAGCTGGGCTTTCTTCTGGCTCCGACTCAACCCCGCCGCAGGCCGAGCCCCCGAAGGCCCCCAAGAAACCCGCGCCAGTGCGCCGGGCTTCCGTGGAGGCAGCGTCGGCGAGCTCACCCANAGTGAGTAGAGGACGTCACATGGCTGAAATGATGATGATTTCTATTAGACATCTATTTGTATATGTCAGCTCTGTTTAGTTTCAGGTGAGGTAATAGATGTGACACTTGAACATTAAAAATGTATTATAAATATTCCATTCCCGTAACCTGGTCATTATCTGATAACACTTGTTATACACATTTAATTATGTGTACAAAACAAGACAAATGTCGAGTGGAATTTACCGTCAGAAATCCGTTTCATTTTGTGTTGAAAGACAAAAATAGTCTTTCAAAGGTTGGAACACAAACATTTGTCGTTACGTACATTTTGAAAGACAATTTTACTTATTTACGTTGGTACATTTCATTTCTTACCTCTCATTGGCTTTTTAATTTATGTTTTATGAATATTTATTTAGAGTCGGTTCGAAAATAGATTTAAAATCAATAGTAATCTTTTAAGTTTAAGCTTCTTTTTTTAAATCACTATTTTAATTTGGAAAGATACATTTAAGTAAAAATGTATATGGAACCTGCTGTTTCAGACTTAAACTAAGCAATAAAAATCATCGTCACATTCGGAAAATCCAAATTCAATAAAACTTTCAGTACAAAACCACGCAAAATCGATAATGTAAATGTCAAAGTTTCTCATTCGAGTACCTACCTCTGATTTATTTGAGATATCAGTTCTGATTTTGTCATGACTTTTGTAGGGTCGCCTACACAGAGCAATCAAAGCTTATTATTGAATCGTCTGATGTTTTTGGTGTCAATAAGTAGGCGGTGAATATTGCTAACCAAGTGACCCACATGCGCGTTTACTTCTACTCCCATTATTTTAAAATAATTTTCCATTCAAAATACACCATTTTCGTTCGAGCATATTCGGAATATTTTTCAGTCCAACCACCTTCAATAATATACGACTGAACGCTCGGGGAATATTTGTCCCAGTGTAAACCACTTACGACATCGTTCGTTCGGTTAAATTGGAGGGATTTATTGCTCTATTTTTTCTCTAAATAAGTACAACCATCTATCTATCTATACTTATAATAAATCTGTAGAGAGGTCAATTCTGTACATTAAATATATTTTCAAAATAACTATCAGGGGGTGATAAGTGATCGATACTGATGCCAAAAATGCAATCAGTAAAATTTTTGTCTGTCTGTCTGTCTGTCTGTCTGTATGTTCCTTATAGAAACTAAAACTACTCGAAGGATTTTAACGAAACTTGGTACAATTATTCTTCATACTCCTGGGCAGGTTATAGGATACCTAGGAATTCCCACGGGAATTGGAATTAGCGGGAAAATCGTTTTGTATGAAAAATCTGAACCGCTTAAGTTAGACGCTTGAAATTCGACATGCAGGTACCTTAGTAAACTTAAAGCTTAGTTACAACAGGATATTGCAAAATTCCCACGGGAACGGGAGTTAGCGAGAAAAAACATTTGTATGAAAAATCTAAACCGCGTAAGATAGATGAAGGGGGTAGAACGGGATCCACACGTACGAAGTCGCGGGCGGCCGCTAGTACTTATAATAAATCTGTAGAGAGGTCAATTCTGTACATTAAATATATTTTCAAAATAACTATCAGGGGGTGATTAGTGATCGATACTGATGCCAAAAATGCAATCAGTAAAATTTTTGTCTGTCTGTCTGTCTGTCTGTCTGTCTGTCTGTATGTTCCTTATAGAAACAAAAACTACTCGACGGATTTTAACGAAATTTGGTACAATTATTCTTCATACTCCTGGGCAGGTTAAAGTATACTTAGGAATTCCCCCGGGAACGGGAATTAGCGGGAAAATCATTTTGCATGAAAAATCTTAACCGCTTAAGTTAGACGCTTGAAATTTGGCATGTAGGTACCTTATTAAACTTGAAGCTTAGTTACAACAAACAATTCCCGAAATTCCCACGGGAACGGGAATTAGCGGGAAAATCCTTTTGTATGAAAAATCTAAACCGCTTAAGTTAGACGCTTGAAATTTGGCATGCAGGTACCTTAGTTAACTTAAAGCTTAGTTACAATAGGATATTGCAAAATTCTCACGGGAACGGGAGTTAGCGGGAAAAAACATTTGTATGAAAAATCTAAACCGCTTAAGTTAGTCGCTAGAAATTTGGCATGCAGGTCCCTTAGTAAATTTAAAGGTTAGTTACCTACAACAGGATATTGCGATATTCCCACGGGAACGGGAGTTAGCGGGAAAAAACCTTTGTATGAAAAAATCTAAACCGCTCAAGATAGATGAAGGGAGTCAAACGGGATCCACGCGTACGAAGTCGCGGGCGGCCGCTAGTATTAAAAAAATTTGGTCGTGACGTGAGTGTAATCAACACACCAAACCCGCCGAAATGAGTCGTCGACTTTTGACAAGTTGTCATTGAAAGTACAATTGTCTGCATGATACTTTTAAAATAAAGCCGTCAACACCAAACTCTATAGAGTCCATAACGAGATAAGAAAAACTACGGGAGCCTACCTAAGTAGGGGAACGCTTTGTAAATGGCGGAGTCGGTTAGGGAAATGACAGCACGTGCATGACATGCACTTTACTAGAATTTGGTTGCATTTAAGTTATGGTAGGTACACAGAAGGAGCTTTAGGCAAAGCTCAAAGAACCAGTTACCGTGACTAGCTTTCAATGTACCTATAAGCTGATTTCACAGTAATTGTGCAAGTTTGAACAGTCAACAGCATTTCGGACTCTACATTGTCATATTTGTTCCAAACTCGCTTTTATTACAACTGTATAAAATGCCACAGTGTTTGGCTTGACGAACAAAATAATACTTGCATATTTTTTTTCTATATTGTGGATTGCAACATGCTTGAAGACAAAATAATATGGCTAAAACGGACCAATAGCTTACCTTGCTCTACAAAGCACAAATTGTTATTTTTCGGAAAATCACTTTACTATTACTTTATATTGTTGAGTCAAACCTGCGTTGTCTCTATAATCTAGGAACAAAAATATAGACACACATTGCAATTAAAATCAATAATATGCAAATAACTGACAATTTTTAACTAAATAAAAGAATCAATGACAATTTTTGATGCACAATCCGGCGTATACGCTGATACAAACAAATATCAAAATATTGTACGAAGATGAAATTCTAATCCTAGTCTACACTAACTGAATCAATAGTTTATTAAACAAAACTCATTTGTGATTGATCTCATAGCGTCACTGAAACACCGTTATAAAACTAGGATCCGTAGAAACTTTTTTATTGCGAGGCAATTGAGAGATCCAACAAAAGAGGGTAAAAAGTGCAGTGCTCCACCTCCAGGTAGGGTTTCCAGGTGTCCGGCCTTAGCCGGACATGTTTGGCTTTTACGGTCGTGTCCGGCCAAATATTGCCTCGTCCGGCTTTTGTTAGACTTTTAACGTGGCAGCAGGGCAGTGCCTTATGTGCTAACTTTTGAAGACAAGCAAATCAATCAATTATTTAGGGCTTCACGTGCTCGGGGGCACCAAAAATACTACAAAAACGTTTATAAATGTCTGGTTTTTAGAGTAAAATATCCGGCCAAATTAATCACCGAGTCCGGCCTTTTTGTTCCTGGTCCTGGCAACCCTACCTCCAGGTTCCTTTATTAGAGTTGTAGGGGTGAAATTAATTCTTTACATTTACTTTTTCCATTTGATGTTACAATTTAAAAGTCCTTTTATAGACCTACGTGTCGTAGCAAATGTACGAGTAACTCGGATCGTGAGCGAAATATTTAATATTGAAGATAGTTGGTTCGGTATCTAATAATTAATTTAAGCTTGTAGCTGAATGAAACTATAAATAGTTAAATACCATTGCTCATCGGAAGCAAAAAAATACACACACGAATAAGTGGCTTATTGTAATTCTATTAATAACCATTCAAAAATAACAAACTAGTCATACTATAAGAATTATATCAAAGAATATATGGCTTTGTATTGCTTTCATCTCATCTCATAAAAACCACATTGTTGTTTTTTATTCGGTTCTTTGTCAACCTTGATATCTGTTCAGTAGAAATGCTCTTACCCCAGTATTAGAAATATGAGTTCATATTTTGAATTCAATCCTCTCATTTTGACAAGCACACTTGAAATTATTAAGTTCATTAGTAAATACATTCTTCAGAATGTCTGCATTAAGTTAAATGTCTTAAAATAAGTATGCAAGGCGCACTTTTGCTGCAAATGTGGTACCAACTTACTGCTAAGAGCTCATTCGTTGATATCTTTATATTACTTCGTTGGGTCTTCTGCCAACTCTGATTATACGTAGAATACTAAATACCCGCTGTTACGTAAGAATGGCTCCTGAATATAGAGTGAGTGTTACCCTAAAAATAGCAGCGTTTAAACATACTGGAGGTTTGTTTATTTGTATTAGTTCAAGGTTTTTGAGTTTGGTGATAGGTCATTGATTTGTAAATGTGTTATCAATTACTGAATTGATTGATAAAGACTCGTATCAAACAATCAAAGTATTCAAAAATAGAACAATTTAATTATTATTCGTTCCTTATTCTTAAATGCCAAACTCCTTGGCCACGCGACACTGGCCACCACGAAACTTTTTCTTTTTCTCGAGGACCAATTTCGTCAGTCAATTGTTTTTTCACTCTCGATTTCCCTCGCAATATTTTCACGTCTCGAACAATGGTCTCATATTTGTAACCTAAGTTTGTAACATTGTTAATATCATTACCGTGACGTTTTTATTGCATAACGAGTACCAAGAACTCATTTTCCGAAATTCACACGTACTTAAATGTGTCTGGACCAATGTACGGATACAGGTAAATAAAATCAACAGGGAAACGTTCTTTTGTTACGGTCGCTTTAGAGATCCGAATGTCACATGTAGGTGTGTTTCAATTGTTCACAATTGATCAATGCTTTCAGCCCATCTGATCACGAATGCGGGTTTAATACAACTTTGTTTCTTTCAGTCAACTTGTTTTATTTGGACGAAATATTTCGCAAAAAGGCGCACAGGACCCGGAGTAATCTATTACTGAAATGGAACCAGTGAATAGAATTAGACAGAGCTACAGACAGGTAACCGCTATGTGTATATTAATTACCTCCTAAAGTGACTTTCTAATTAGCACACATTACTGTCATGTTATAATAGAGGGGTAATTGGGTAGTTGACATAATTAAAAAGACACAACTTCTTTAGAAAAATACTTTATTATAGACCTGAAAACCGAGTAAGATTTTAACAATTTTATTTTATACTAGCGGCCGCCCCCGACTTCGTACGCGTGGATCCCGTTTTACCCCCTTAGGGCTGGAGTTTCGTAAAATCCTTTCTTAGCGGATGCCTACGTCATAACATCTAACTGCATTCCAAATTTCAGCCCGATCCGTCTAGTAGTTTGGGCTGTGCGTTGATAGATCACTATGTCAGTCAGTCAGTCACCTTTGAGTTATTGTATATTTAGATTTATTACGAAGGGTTAAAGGGACTATTAGTATTAGTAGCATAATATTATTATGTATTTATTCAACTTGACAGCTATGTGTGGTGTGCAGTGAAGACTACTTAATAAACTATTTCTGAGTAACAAGCTTATACAAAACCTTCATTTCTTGATTGTTATCAAAATAAAGACTGAATATCATACTTAATTATACATATTTTGCATTAATTTTCATTTCATACCTAAACTACACGAGCTTATAATACACGCGTAAGTTTGATCTCAAACTTTAAAGGCAAGGTAAGCTCCCAACAATGGCAAAACCTCTAAGTAGTAGACCTTACCTCTAGGTAAGTAGTTTAAGTGCTTAGTTCTTAGCTCTACAATCTCATGCCATTGGCACAGTCTCATCTTAGTTCAAAACTGTATAGATATTAGACTAATCCTAGGTCTTCTTCTTCTTATTCGTTACGCTCTTGGCAGAGCGGTCGTGGTCACGTTGAGGCGTTGTACACATCGGTTGTAGAGGCGGATACAACTCTCCGCACGATCTCCCTCCATCTCTCTCTATTGGCAGACTGTCTGGTGCAGTCACATAAGCCGTCTCCCACTGCTGCTTTCACTTGGTCGTTTCACTTTAATGCAAAGTATCATGGACAGAGTTCCGTACCAATGTGTCCATACTCCAGGAGCTCGGTGTCACTCAGCGTTTATCAACCGTAGTACAGTCGCGCATACTACAATACTTCGGACATGTCTCGAGGCGGGATGACAACTCCATAGAACGACTGGTCGTCCAGGGAAAAGTCGAAGGAACCCGATCGCGTGGCAGGTCACCAATGCGCTGGACCGACCAAGTGAAAGCAGCAATCTTAGGTAGACTAATGTTATAAAGCACGTAGCACATTTATCAATCCGGAAAGGGATCGTAACCGTATCAACTCCATCCATCCATACTGGAACGCACACATCCGCACCTGTAAAGCGCCTCGCCTCGTGGTTGACAGCGCCCGCAAAGCGATGACAGCTCGCGAAAGGCGACACGGTGTTGATCCCTTTCCGAGTTCATAAGTCTGCTATGACCTTAAGACGTAAATAAAATTGTCGTCAAAGTCGCGAAATTAACAACCTTCTAATCTGGCTCAGATGAAAAAAACTATAGCTGCCAAATATACCAGTGATAATGGAAACTGTAATATTTGGTACCAATTTGAGAGCGTATTTGTTACCAATCTGTTAATTGGTCATTAACAAGCAATCAAACGAACCTAAGAATTTAGGAAGCAAAGTCTAAAATATGAAACTCAAATCCTGTTATTAATTACTGAAACATGGATAGCTCGTTTCTGAAAATAAGATATACCACCGCAAGCATTTTAACGATCGATTAACATAATTATATCAGGTGTTTAACATGACTAAGGGCTAGTTATTCACTCATCAGATATCTTTTAAGTGAAGAATAACCTTGTCATATTGTCATTTCCCATACTTAACTGTCATGTGCCAAACTTATTCTTCAGTTAAAAGTTATATCCGACGATTGAAAAATCAGCCCTAAAACCGTCTGTTCCTCAATTAATCGTTTAAAATTCTAATACTAGGCTGAACTAGCAGACAAGACATCCTTTCGAGCTTTCTTTGTGATAAATTGTATTAGAAAATGATGTGAAACCAACTTTTTCCAGTTCTGGCCTAATTTTGAACTGATGGCCGTTTTTTAAAGTATCATTTCTAAAAGATATTGCCTGGTAGTTTTGGTAAAAAATACATTCAGAACAATTTCCGCGAGAAAAGTGCCCCTAATGAAATCTCGTTTTCGTAGATAGGCAAATGTTTTCTTGATAGAATTTCAGACGGTAAAGAGGCTCAAAGCGCTAAAAAGGTCGTATTACTTGCAAAACATGACTAAAATTAATAAGCCACCGCTATTATTATAAATTACAAAACAGCGTTTCAATCAATATCCCCTAATATAAATTAATCAAAAGTAATACAGTTCTATTTTAATAGTAAAAAAAACACATAAAACTAATTTATTTATTCATTATTACCTTATAGTGATACTTTATACTTGTTTAAAAAAAAAGAGGCTTAGAACTGTTTTGAATTTTTTGTGTCTTGTTGGCACCGTTCCACAATATTGTACTTAAACTTCACCTAAAAGCCTATTTGCATAGGTTAAAGTAAATGAGATTAATTTATTTTTTCGACGATTCATTACACAAAAATAAGATTAAAGTGTTTTCAAGAAAAACATGTCTTACATTTCTTATTATTTTTTAAGTGCTGGTATATTCTTTCACTTACCTTAGCTTTAGAATGCTGATATCTTTATCTCAGTACAAATGTATGTATACCGATGTAGAGCCAAAGCACACAATGCGTTGCGGCGCCGCACTTTAAAGATTTCGCCGTTTCACGCGACGCGAAGCCCGCCACAGATATTTTTATGTAACACAACGCAGCGACACGCCGCGTCGCACCACGCCGCAACGCCTCGTGTGCTTTGGCTCTTAAAGTTGATTTCTCACTCTCTGGAGGCAAATAATTATATTAAGTAATGAAGGCCCGGGAACATCTACGGAAGTCATTACGACAGAGGTTGTATCTAATTTCAGGTGCCCTTTTATGTTTGCATGCTGAAGCAAACTTCTCCTTTATTTTTAGAACTTCGACTCACACTGGGTTTGTTTTATCATTATTATCTCCGAAAATTAAATATAAGAGAGATATACTTACTATGATATCGCCGAATCGTTCATAATTTTTGAAGATATTATTATGTACGTTTCACTTTTAATTGTTTACGACAACTTATCATAAACTTTTACGTAGTAAGTATGTACTACATAGGTTTCCTAACTAAATTAATTAAGCAGTAGCTAATTTTTACAAAATTATTTAACATTGGAGCCTTAGCCTCGAGATTATACCCAAACTTGTGGTAAGTGAAGAATTTACATTACAGACATGAAAACCTGAGCGTAAAAATAGCCTGCACTGTGTTATTAATTTATTAATTAGTTTTAAAATTAAAACCAGTTTGTCTACATGTTATTAATTAGTAAAAGCTTCCAAATTCCTTTGATGGATATTTAATTAAAACAAAATTTAAACTTTGAAATACTATAAAATTTTATTGATCAAAGTGAATGGTTCTTTTAAGTCCACTCACAGCTGGCACAATACGAAGTAACAAGCACGTCGTGAAGTTCAAATTAAATTCAAAAATATGTTTTATTTCACAAGAATTCCTAGTGGACATAGAACCGTGTTCCTTCTGACTTCATAACCCTTAACTTTACTATGTTAGTAAATGTTGGAACGTTCAGACTATACTTGAAAAACATTCAGTACTTACTTTCAAATCTTGTTATTTACGTGTAATCAGTTAGATTTGAAGCGTAAGCTGCGTAAATCGTAAAAAAATAAAACGGCATATAATTCGATTTCAACATTGAAATTAGTCATGAGAAATAATTTTCCTTCAGTCAACCTTTCGACGGAATAGAGAATGCTGCATTGCTTGAATAAAAGGGGAAAATATTTTTATGAGTCTCGGTTACTTTTTCCTCTTTGATGTCATCTCATTTCAGATACCCCTTTCAAAACGGCCTTTCGTCAAATTGCATATTTTCACACTTACACGAAAATTCACGCGTACGTGAGCATAGAAACAGTGCCTGAAAAAATTTGAAACTGTGTGACCGTACTTAAAGCAAGTAAATCTACTGAAACAAACTGTGTTTTGGTCTAAAACGTGATCAGTTTAAATTCCTGCTTGTCAGATAAAATCCAAGGCTGGAATAGAGCTTTTATTAGATTGAAAAATTCTCCGCCGTACACTTGAGAGCTAGTATCTATTATTGAGAATAAAGTAAAATGGAACCTTACAAGAATCACCGGTTACATTTTAATGAAGTTTTGGTCTTGTAAGAAATTGTTTCAAAGACCATTTTAATAATTTACCACTTTGACATCTTTTGAAAAATTCTTCTAAAAGGTCTGTAACGAGCACTCGTTCATTTTTCTACTAAAATAAAGTGCTATTCTTATTCCAATATCTTTGTAGCTGCAAAACATTGTAATTCTTATTGTTACGAACTTTTATTTCGATTTACCTATCCCGGTGTTTGTTTATAGCCAATCAAATCTTTCAATTTGAATTTGACCCACTTTCCGCAGTCCGATTGAACTGAAGCGTTGCAAGTTTATAAAAGTAGGATGACAATGCAATAGAAGCGCGATGGTATAAAAAGTTTGCATCCTCATTTTTCAGATTAAATTCTGCAGTGATATGAAGGTCAGACAAAATCAAAAGCCTGCATACCATTCCAGACACCGATTTGTCTAAAGCTGTGGGTCTACGAATAAGATTAAATCGGTAAGACTTTTATTCGTTCTTGAAAATATTGATGACTCCTAAGAGTGCCCATTTGGAACTAGAAGCACTCGATATATTACGATGAGATCTGTTTAATAAATCGTAATACTGAATTACGTTACTACCTTTCCCGTAATCTTACTTGCGTGGATTTCATCTAAATGTAGGTATCTCTCGGACAAGAAATAAATGAAGTGACACTCAGAAAAAGTATTTCTCGTTCAAATGAAAGAATTTGATCAGGAAAGCTAGAGATTACAGCAAATACAGACGATCAATTCCGTCGCTTTATGAGATAAATCGATGTATAGTCCGAGTCCATAGAAACTGTCAATTTTGTAATACACGTAATGAGATGAAATGTTGCTTTATCAGATAATGTAACTGTCAACATCATTAATGACATTTCTTTTTTAGGTATCTACACTAATATTATAAAGAGGAAAACTTTGTTTGTTGGTTTGTTTGTTTGTTTGTTTAGTTGTAATGGATAGGCTCAAAAACTACTGGACCGATTTTAAAAATTCTTTCACCATTCGAAAGCTACATAACTCACGAGTAACATAGGCTAAATTTTATTTTGGAAAAAAATAGGGTCCCGTAAAATATTTGGGATTTTCATAAGACGTGGAAAAGCGCCATCTATCGTCATTGGTTAAAATCTTTTTGCGCCTGACAAAAACGGTTTTGAGGTACGTAAATATTCATGAAGGCAAAGCTGTCAAACGCCATCTATCGACATCATTAGTAAATTAGTAACTAAATATTACATGTACTATGAATAGCGCTGTTCGTAAATAATATTGAAAATTTAATAAATAAAGATATTTTATGTAACTGGAGCATTCACTGTATGTACCTATTTGAATGTTTAAACGATCAAATCAAAGTGTTAATTAGTGACTTTTTACAAACTTCCTTGCAAATTCTTACACTGTGCCGCCATCTACCGAGATGAATATTAGGGTACGGTTCAGCGGCGGACAAATGGGATGGGCGCGTGGGCGATTGTAGTTAAATAGGATAAGAATTACTTCATTTTTATTTTCTGTATGTAATTTGTTAATTTTTTGGTAGGGTCTTTATTTTAATTACTTAGGTTGGTAGGTACTTACTTATTTGATTTTAATGATAATTACTATAGGTACGTATAATTTTAGTAGAAAGAAAGGTCATTGAATGACTAAGTGACTCACTCACTCATCACGAAGTCTCAGAAACTACAAGTCTCAAAAGAGTTCTCAGGGTTTAATGGTCTATTCCACCTGGCTTTGATCACCAAGATGATCAAAGTGGACTCCAGTTAAATTATTTTTTAGTGTTCTTTGATCACCTATTCTATAAATAAATCATACCTCTGAATTGTCACATACATGTCCAATTTGTTTATTGCGGTTTTTAGAAAATATCAAAAATGTTACAAAACAAAATATGTAGTAGGTACAACAATTGGACATGTGACTATTCAGAGGAGATGTGATTTGTTTGTAGATGATCAAAGGACACTAAAATTATAATTTAACTAGAGTCCACTTGGCTCACCCAGGACATCGTATCCGTGGGTGATCAAAGGCACAGAATAAATTCAAAGGACACTAATTGTCGCTGTAAGTCCACTTTGATCACCTGATCACCTGGCTGAACAAAGCCAGGTGATCAAAGTGGAATACACCTCCTTTTAGAACGTAGGTAGTCACTAAGACGAAATTTTGCAAAATTCAACCCTTATGGGAGTTAAAAAGGGGGTTAGAAGTTTGTATTGCAGTCCTCGGTTTTTAAAGTAAGAGACTTGAAAGTTAAAGTGTATGCTCACTATGATCTCTAGATATTGTGGAGGTGTACATATACTGTTCGGTACACTGTGGTACTGTGTACACATCGGTTTGCCGACGATATTGTGGTCATGGCAGAATCGTTGGAAGATCTTGGCACAACGCTCGAAGACCTTAATCGATTTTCCNATGCCCGTAAGCAGGTTTCGAGACGCCACCGGGTCCAAAGCGGGTTGTTCATACGACAACCCACTCGACACTCGATGCGCGCTCAAATTCGAAGTATTTCAATGTTTTTTATAATTTATCACTTCACTGCACTTTAGAACACAAAATAACACCAAATTTGTACACTAAAGTCCATTAAATAATAAATTGAAACCATTAAAACAGATCGACCATGCTTCCCGTTCAACTACCCTCCACGGAATCCGAGGTAGAATATGTTAGGCTGGGTTGCACCATCTTATTTTGACTTTAACAAACGTCAAAATCTGTCAAACTCTATACAAAATACCGGTTATCGTTATAGTTACGGTTAAATTTAGGTGAATGTTTGTAATGTATTTTTTACTAAACACACTAGATGAAACGTAGCGAGTCAAATCAACGTCCCTTCACACCTAATAATAAAGCTTGACAAAAATATGTAATTTTAGTAAAAAAAAAAAATTAGTTACGGTTTATTTTTATTAAAACTTTACAAAGGTTATTACGTATCCTTATCATTATTTACGTGTATCGCCTGAAGGTTATTTGCCTAAAATGTAGGCTCTTATATTACTTTTATAGGCTATTACAAAACCTTTTATGTATTACTTACATTATTATGAGAAAAATATAATTTTGTTGGCCGAACATAAAGCCAGTTCTAGATGCTACTTCGGGTGCATTCACCTTAAAATGTAACATACTGGTAATTTGTTACCCGGGCCATAATAACGAATCGATTGACACCTTATTCACCAAAATCGGATAAAAATTATCTCAATGACAACCCAAGTTCATGCAGGTATCAACCCATAACGTTCATATGGGGTTTCGAGCATGTGCAAAGTAATTAGGTAAACATGATACTTTATCCTAGAGGCAACTAATTAAATTAATTAATATACGGATTCTCAGGGGTATCTTTTATTTTAAATATTGTAGATGGGTTTTTAAAAGCTTTTCTGCATAAAATAATAACATGGCTTTCACGAAAGTTTACTTTAACGAAACTCTAAGAACTACGAGTACAAAGCCAATAATATTATATCCCACTAAAAATAATTTCATGTAAAATAAATAAAGAAAGAAAGAAACATTTGTTACGATGAACATCACTTATACATGACAGAGAACGTATACAGAAAAAAAAGACAGAAATAGCACATAAATATTACAAGGAAATAAAAAGTGAACCGAGCAGTGCTATCCTGTCGCAACAGCGATGCCCATCGCAATGGGACTCCACTCAGCATATGCCGTGGCCCACGGTGGGGAAGGCCACTACGCTGGTTTTAAGTGGGCCCCATGCCGAGTCAGTTTCAGTTTCAGTTAGCCAAGCTTCTAATCCTAGTCGACGTAACCTCACAAACTCTACACGTTTAGACAAAATTCGAGTACATAATGTGGGTGGCATGACCATTTCGTTATCGTCACACGGGCTTCACGCAGTCACAAAACGCTACCACCGACGTTTACTCAGGGATGTTATGGATATCCGTAACCGTAACTGAAACTTTCGGATATCCGAAATAAAAAAATATCCGTAACCGTAACCATAACCGATTCAAAGATTTCGGATGTAGGCAGAGTCAAGCAAGTCTCTACACTGATTTAATGATTGCATAAGATAAAAGCTTCTTTATGAGACCAAAAGAAGGTGACAGATTCCAAAGAAATCTCTTCTGTACCCATTCTATTCGTAAGGCATGAACTGTGTTGGACAACTATTGGAATTTGCATTTTTTATCCGTAACCGTAACCGAAACCGGTATAATATTATTCCAATATCCGTAACTGTTAAGTAGTTGATAGGCGTGCGAGACAAGTAAAACGACCGAAGCTATAGAACGCACTGACGCTTTATTCGTAAAACCAATGGGCGGGCGCAGCCGCTATACATGCCTACATATAGATACAACTACGAGTACGTTGAGGGGTACAGCTAGATAGCTATACATAACATTTCTCCCCCTTAGTTTGTGAGATAATATAAACTAAACATTTATACAAAAAAACTGCTTATAATTAACCTTAGGAATTTGACGTAAGAATATATTTGAGGATCCTGCCGATCTGACCGGTTCCGTAACCTGACCATGTTCATGAACAGTGGAAGCTTCAGGTAATTCCTCGCTGATAGGCTCAGGAACCCTGTCAGTCGAGCCATCCAATGGCTGAGCGTGAACAGTTTGGTCATACTCGTTCCCCCCTTCCACACTGGGCACTGAGTTGGATTGCCCGTCAAAGTCGTCGGGCACCTGTGAGAGTGCAGGGGTGGCTTCGCTCACATCAAAGTCAGACAACTCCACGGGACAGTTGTCACACAGCTTGTTGTTGTTGTTATGCGGTCCCTTATAAGGTATAAGCTGATTTTTGTGTTTTTTTATAATTACATGAGTTAAACTGTCTTTGATCAAATACACTGTTTTAGCAATTTTTTTTACAACAATCCCTTTACACCAGGAATATTTCCCATTACTATAGTTTTTTTTATACATGACACAATCACCAGATTCAAAACATACTTTGTTGCTTCCGCCGTACGCTTCACTCTGTAAGCACTGATTTCGACCTACGACTTGAGCGAGGGTGTCGTGCGAGGGCGGCGGCGCCACCGGCGTTGTATTCAATAGGTCCAGACGACAACGAAGTTTTCGACCAAAAACTAATTCGGCCGGCGAAGAGCCTGTAGTCGTATGTAATGAATTTCTATAATCAAAAAGGTACTTATGCAAATGTTCGTTACTTTGTTTTAAATTACTAGACATTAAACAAGTTTTAATGCCCTTTTTAATTACTTTTACATAGCTCTCTGCTTGCCCGTTGCTGGCCGGGTGGTAAGCGGGAGATGTCACGTGCGAGATCCCATTAACTAAACAAAAATTCACAAATTCTTCAGAGGTAAAACATGTAGCATTATCACTAACTATCGTATGAGCGAGCCCGAATCTTGACATAAATTCGTATAGTTTAGCTATGACTCCAGATGATGACGTATTGCTCATTTTATAAGCTTCTACCCACTTTGAGTAAGCGTCTACGATTACAAGATATAACTGATTATTTACTGGTCCGAGGAAGTCAATATGCAGCCTATAAAACGGTTGAGGCGGGTGGGGCCACGAAGCGAGCGGCGCGCGTGCAGGCGACGGTCTGAGCTNAAATTGTGAAAAAAATCGCTATGTCCATAAATCGCAATTTCGATCCATAGTGCGACGGTCTGAGCTGAGTACAAATCTCACAACCCAAAATCATCAATTCAATAGCTTTATCAATTCCAGGAAACCAAAACCTACTTCGCGCTTCAGCTTTACACTTTACGATGCCCAAATGCGATTTGTGAAGTTCTAATAGTATTTTATTTTGTAATTTTAGTGGTATTATAATTTTGTGGCCGCGCATAATTACACCATTTTCATAAGACACTTGGTCTTTACACAAAAAATACGGACGATATTTTTGACAGGGTAACTTGTTTGGCCAGCCGTTTAAAATAAAATTAGATACTACTCTTAAAATTTCATCATTCCTTGATTCTAACTGCAGTTCATCAAGCGTGACCGGTAAGCTAGCATCAATAACAAAATTAATGTATGAAGCCCTGTCTTCTACGAACCGAGCCAGCTCGCGCGCTTCCTGGCCCGCCCCACCAGCGCGTGACTCATCACAGCTGACGCTTGCAATGTGTGTTACCAGTGATAACTTATGGCTCGGAAACGTGGCCTCTCACTATATAGGCCTTATACAGAAGCTCAGTTGCACAGCGTGCTATGGGGAGGGCTATGCTTGGTGTTTCTTTGCGAGATCGAATCAGAAATGAGGACATCCGTAAACGAACCAAAGTCGCTGACATAGCCCGACGGATTAGCAAGCTGAAGTGGCAATGGGCAGGGCACATAGTACGCAGAACTGATGGCCGATGGGGCAGAATGGTTCTGGAATGGAGGCCGCGTACCGGAAAACGTAGCGTAAAGGTACCAGGGAAGCGCTGGACGCAGGCCGCTTCCAATTGATCAACATGGAAAGCATTGGGGGAGGCCTATGTTCAGCAGTGGACGTCCTATGGCTGAAATGGTGGTGGTGGTGGTGGTACATAAAATATACTGAAAATGTATCATTAGAAATCAACTACGGGGGCTAAGGAGATAAAAGGAGGGTTGGAAGTTTATATTATGAAAGTCCTATGTGTTTAAAGTAAGAGAGTTGAAATTTAAAATGTATGCGCTATAGATGCTAAGAGCGGATTTTACGAAACTCCACCCCTAATGGAGTAAAACGAGGTCCACGCGTACGAAGTCGCGGGCGGCCGCTAGTAAAAAATAAATTTATTAAAAACAATTAATATAGGTATTATTACATGGCTCTATTTTATCTATCTTCTTCTATCTATATATATAAAAGAAAGTCGTGTTAGTTACTTCGCTTATAACTCAAGAACGGCTGAACCGATTTAGCTGAAAATTGTCCGGGAGGTAGTTTAGAGCCAGGAGAAGGACATAGGATACTTTTTATCCCGTTATTTATTGCCATTAAGGCGGAACAAAGTTCGCCGGGTCAGCTAGTAGAGTTATAAGGTTTTATTTATTAGAAAAACTGCCAGATTATAGGTAGAACAATATCGAAAGTCTTATAAAGACCCTCATTATAAAATCTGACAATATAGTCTAAAATATTTAAGTAAAATTAAATGTGATATAGATTTGGCATAAGTATAATCTGTGTTTAAGTAAACCTTGTCTACTATAAGCGAAGCCATAACGTTTTGAACATGCTTCTAAAGCCGAGTTGTCAAATTCAGGAGCGGTTGCATCGCCAGTGATCGCACAGCATGGAGCCCAGTCGTGTGCAGGTATTGCACCTAAGTACTGACTGTATTTTGTAACCTATTCTCACCTGTAATACAATGTTGCATTACTGTTTCCTTAACTCCTTCGCATCACGAGCAAAAAATATTTCGAGCGCGGAAAGTTGGGTTTCCAAATTCAAGGGCACCCGTGTACCCGTTATAGCATTCATAAAAAGTAATTGGATGTTTGCATTACGCTACATTATGTATTAGAGTATGATCTTTCATTGGAAGAAAATCAACTGCCTCACAACAGGTGTTGCATTATTTGGGGCAGTAGGTAGGCCTAAAAACTTGGTTAAAAAATGACCGAATAGAAATGACTGTGATGTTCTATTTTAATAATTTAGTTCCAATTATCTCGTATTCAATAAATGATTCGAATCTGGCAGCTACTCGTTTATAGAAAAAGAAACCGTAGGCTGCTTCTATTTTAATCGACATTCTTCTCGGAATTAACAAATATTGACACTCAATCTATCCAGAAAAGTATACTTTTTTGTACATTTTTAGCTACAGCCTCGTCAACAAAACACTCCAAGCCTGCCTGTGTTGTCAAACAAGAAGATCCATCGAAGGCAACAAAAATAGGTACAATATTAACAATACAGCGTAGGAAATATTTACATAAAAGAATAAAAAGGGAATCTGCAATATTCCTAAGGTACACGGAACTATTACTGTTGAAGTCTTCGTACTTCGATATTGGAAAATGAAACGTGTCTTTGTTTGAATCCCTTTGTTGGGAATGTTACCTGGAAGTAATTAGCACATGATATTATAGCAAAGTCCTTGGAGTTGAAAGTTTATTCTTTCGTATGTCTCAAAAAAAACTGGGTGAAGATTTAGTTAGTGAGTTTATTTTGATGAGCATAAGCACTGATTTAAATATTGCAGTATGTAAACCACCGTCCGTATTAACATACAGAAAACACTCAGTTTCAGAATGAAAATGTAACGAACCAGAGTAATGCGGAGCATTTTAGTCGGCCGTTTCTGATTTGGACAAGATATATTCATGAGGCTGCTCAACCAACCGAAAGAATGCTAAACAAATTGTACCATAACCTATTCTGCAACAGTTGGAACAAAAATAATATACTGTGTTTTAACCTAAAAATAGAAATAATGCTGTAACTCTGATTTGGCACGGCTCGTTTAGAATTGATTTGAAATGACATATATTTTGATTCCCTTCAACATGTTTGAAATTCCCAATTGTTTTATTCTTGTCATTTATACGTTGCATAAAAGTAACAGAAGTAGAAGTATTAGGTATTAGGGAGCAGTTCTGGCTAATCAGAAGGATCAGTATTCTCTGAAAGAGTCCACTAAGTTATTGTCCCCAAGTATTTTTCCCCATTTTATTTATGGTTGTGCACACTCAGGTCAACATGATAGTCGGAAATGCAAAATAAATTATTTCCATGCAACGACAGGCGCTCTAAGCCGATTCGATTGAGCCATGTCAAATGCCAAAGGCAGTGATTAAATCTGACACTAGAGCTATGTGACCTGATTCTTTAAAACCCATAAGATAGAATAAGCGTACATAAAATTTATTGATGCAATTTTAACTGTTCATTTACTATAGCTCAGTATGTAACTAAAATTATATACAGTTCAGATACAAACTGAAGATGACAGTCTTTTCTGTTGTAACTTTGGTGTTTAAACTTTTTATACACTAGATTGTCAGTGTCCATTTAAGATTTATGTCGCTCCATTCATATTAATCAATGTATCCAAGGCATAATTAGTAAATACACAATTTGCGTCATAACAATGCCGCTTTTCAGCGCCTGACAATGATTCTGATGCGACAGAGCTTATTCCGAATGATGCTTATCCACAAAATTCATCATCCAGTATTTAATGTACTAGTAATATGTCCCTCATTAACTTTTATGTTAAGTTTATAAATTCAGTGTTAACTGCGGATAATACTCCAGGATGTTAAATAATCTTCTTAATTACGATGTGGTCCTCTTTAATGCCGTTAGCCACCAAGCCGGATTATGACCGGCGCGTACTAAATTCTGTGGTCCAGCCAGTGTTTTTAGCAAAGTAGGTGCCATAATAAAGATATAGGTACACTCAGTTAGTAGGTAGGTATACCAAATCTTAGGTAATCTATGTTTTTACTGGATTTGCGGAAATCCTTAGTCTAACTATGAGACAAACAGAACTTCATGGGTGAAGCTGCGGTCACAAACTAGTTGCGAAAATTCTCTGAATTCACTCAGTACCTCCTCTGTACTATCTTTTATGATATTTAATCTTCAGTTCTTGTTACTGTACAACACAATTAATATCGATATCAATACACGTGTCAGTTACTTGGCGATTTAACGTTGCCAAGTTATTTGCAGTGACACAAATATCTCATAATTTCAAAATGAGGCACAACATCGGCGAGGTAAACAATAAGGAAACAACATACACGAGGATGTGAATTTCCTTCGACGATTGGTTGCTGTCTGTCATATTTGTTTATCGTTCCCAGAAACACAGTTGTTGAGGGGTAGGGCGACATCATAGTAAAATTAAAGAGTAATTGTGTGTTTAAAAACAAACAGTGCCTATTTCTTTTATTTTAAACAAAATTACACGAAAACGTAACAAAATAATGAAATTATCCTAAAAATCCACTAAAAGATATTCAGTTATTTAATTGAAACAAAATCATAAAAACAGAGAGCAAACTAGTCTTAACGTGCTCAAATAAAAAATAAAGTTGCAGTACCAATCATTTTTTGCTATGGTTATACCGTGACACACTGCATTTTAGACGGTTTGATTTTTGACAAGAGCAATTTCAAATAAAATCAGGCATGCATGATGCTGATGGCCGCATGAATGACAGTTATTTATTGTGGGAGGTGGAGTAAATGGCACGCTGAAACTTTCAATTTTCCGATTTATACCATATAATTTTTCCGAGAATACATAACATGTCTAGGGGAGGTTGATTTGATGGTTTATGTAGCAATATTGATTATGGCTAACATACATAAACTTATGAATTCCCGCCTTAGGCAGTTCGATTTTTTAAGTTGTTTATTGTATAATTTAGTTTGAGAAGTGACTCTAATTGTTAAGAAATTTCGATAAATATATAAACTTACTAAAAATCCTTTAAAATATAAGGCAAAGGAGATGTATAAGCTTTATGATGTTCTACTTATAAAGACTCTTAATTGTTGTTCATAATGTAATTTAAAATGCAAGACAGTAAAATAAAAAATGTATTCATGTCTCTCTTAGAATTTAAAAAAAATAACTTGCGGCTTAGGTATAACAGTTAGTCAAGTAATCACCGTTTGCTTTAGTTTCAAATGTTTACACCGGTTTACTCAAAGCAGTATCTTCATCTGAAATCGGGTAACGTACAATCTGTTGACGGATCTGTATTTAGGAGTTGTGTTTGAAGGACTGGAGTGTTGATCGAATCTGGCCACCGATATACCCAGTTTAATGATTTACCTCATAATATTAATTCTGAATGGGATATTCAAGATTACTGACGTAATAACTTGGAAGTGGTTTATTACGAGGCCCACCTAATTGATTAGGTAATTATACAATTAATATCTTGTTTAATCCATTGTTTAATCCACCGAAGATATACTTTCTACGAAATCTCTTATACACGTCATCCTGATATAATACTGAGAAACCGTAGCTTTAGCATAAAAACATATTATTTTTAAACACACAGAGCTTGAAGATTTTTATTGTGTTCATTTAAATTTTAGACCCTCGATTACTACTCGTAGTTAAGGCTTGGCTGCGTAAGAATCTACTTTAGATTGCCTTTCTTCGTAAAAGTATACATATAAAATGCCTAATAAACAAGATTATCATTTCTAAACGGTCTTAAAGGTGACTTTTCAAAGATAACAACCTAAGCTTTCCATTAAATAGAAGTTATATCAAGATAAAACAACATTAGTCAGAACTATGAATGGATCCTCTTCAGCCAATTACATTTATAGAACTCCCCTTACAACACCAAGTGCTAAGCTGTTTTAACTTCATATTAATTTGTTGGAGTTGAATTTAGATAATTTCTCTAACTTAATTCTGTGTGTTGTGGTTATAATAAAGCAAAAGCTAAGTAAAGTTGGGAGTACTTAGACTTTGTTTGTTGGTAGAAGATAGTAAGAGTTATAGAAAATTGGGTTGTAACAGGACCCTAAGGACGGGTTTCTTGGTAACCAATTGGATATTATCACGTCATAGCACACTGCAATGGACTGGTACTAACTAAAAGTTTATGATGGACCTCTTTGTACAGCAGTAAAAGAATTCGGGTCTATAATAGATGATGATAGATAATTTTATTAAAATCTGAATCGACCAATATCATGATTTGTTGGATAAAAATATATTAATAATTTTATGCAAATACATTCTTAAAAACTATAGTATTAGGAATACATGATGTAGGTACCTACGTACGATTGCTTGATAAGCATTTGACTGCTGCTATGATTGATATCAGGACATTGTCAATAGCTTCTCATAATTCGTAATAAGAGCCCTGATATAATTTAAATACCAATTATTATTACCGGTCCTATATTAGAAAATGCCAAAGGGCATTACGTAAATCTTTTGAATTTCTCGGTTCAGTACAAGCCATTATAAAAGGAGTTAGCTACGTCATATGGAAATAACGATTTCAGATGAATGATTATAATAATATAATTTAGGCTTAGGCCTCAAGCAGGGAAATCTATATTGAGTTGAAGTGAAAGAAATATCTGAAGCATTTTGTCTTGCTTGAAATTGAATGTGGATAATTTTGCCAATTTGCAATTCATTTGTTTCGGATATAACGATCGTTTCACAAAACGATTGTATTTCGACCCGTTTTTATGTATTTAATGAACTATTTACTTATTTAACGCAGGCATAGCTAGAGGAAAGTACGCGTGTTAAGTCACAATAATCTAAATAGTTGAGATAAAACACAATCTACTAAAAAATATTTCTACTTTATTGTCATTGCAACAGCTTCGAAAAATTAAGCCTTCAGGCAGAAGTTTGTTATGTGTTGCTGACAAAAAACTGGCATGAAACATATTTAATTAAAAACGTGTGTGTGGTGCTACCTATTGTTTAGATTTCTTTGGGCAGAAAATATAGTGCATTATGTTTCCCGTCAGCTATTAGATGTTAAAAACATAAAATAAAAATCAAACAATGACTTTTTATTATATACATTTTTACTCATAATTTGTATACAGCTTAACTAACTGCCACTTAGAAATAAATAATGGCTTGTGCTGCGAAATAATATTGAAAGTAACTTTAAGTCACATTTTCTTATCCTTAGGCTTATTTAGGATAATTAATACGATGGTTAATGTTAATACGAGTAGGTTAAGCCCACTGTCATTTAAAGTCATCCAGTTCAAAGTATATTTTATCGCAAGGATTTACTTCACTCTAAATTTGTATTTCGATGGGTGCCTGGAATAAAGCCNCCCGCGACAAGTAGTCGGCGCTGTTATCTGCGCTGCGTATGTATTCTATGTTGTAATTATATGCGCTAAGAAATATCGCATAACGCTGCAATCTATTTGCCGACACCTCAGGTATGCCTCGATGCGGCCCAAATATAGCGATTAGCGGTTTATGATCAGTACGAAGTACAAAAGGAATGGATCTACCGTATAAATATTGATGATATTTACGAACACCAAATATTATAGCTGTTGCTTCCTTTTGTATTTGTGAGTACCTACGTTCAGCTGAATTTAGAGTGCGTGAGGCGAACGATACAGGGCGTTCAAAACCACTTTCATCAATTTGAGACAAAACCGCTCCCAGCCCACCTGAGGATGCGTCAACAGTCAAAATGATCTTCGCAGCGGGATTAAAATGAGCTAATACCTGATCGGAAACTAATATTTTTTTTATTGTGTTAAATGCCTTGTCATGTTCTGAATTCCACTTCCACTTCACGTCTTTGCGCAACAAATCATATAATGGGCTTAAAATTGACGATGCTGTAGGGATAAATATCCGGTAATAATTAATGAGACCTAAAAATGATTGCAACTTATTCACATCATTCGGTACTGGTGTTTTTAAAATTGCATCGACTTTTTGAGGTGACTTTTTCAACCCTTCCTTACTTATTTGAAACCCTAAGTACTCGACCTCGTCCTTGAAAAACTCGCACTTAGTTTTTTGAAGAGTTAGGCCAGCATCTTGTAGACGCCGGAGTACTTCATGCAGCCTGCTCAGGTGGACAGACGTGGACGGACCCGTCACGAGGACATCGTCCATCATACAGAGCACCCCTTCGATGCCTGACAGCACGCTTTCCATTACTCGCTGAAAAATGGCTGGTGCGCTCGCTAAACCAAAGACTAACCTTGTATACATAAATAACCCCTTATGTGTGTTAATACAAGTAACTTTCTGTGACTCATCATCCAAAACACACTGAGCATAAGCTTGAGAAAGATCTAATTTAGTAAATTGCTGGGCCCCGTGTAGTTTAGAAAATAACTCATGTGCAGTAGGTAGTGGATACTGATCCACTAACAAATGCTTGTTTATAGTGACGGAGTAATCCGCACACAGTCTTATCGAGCCGTCTCGCTTTAACACAGGCACAATCGGTGACGCGTACTCCGAATACTCGACCGGTTTTAATATGCCTACACGTACAAGGCGATCTAATTCATTGCCAACTTTTTCCCGTAACGCAAAAGCCATAGGCCGTGGCTTGAAAAAAATTGGTTTGACGTCCTTTTTTAAATTCAGTCTCACTTTATACTTCGTAAACATGCCCAGGTCATCAGAAAATACACTAGGATATTTTTCCTGTAACTGATCTGCGATACCCGTCAAATTCTCACAGTAATGCATAGGAGTCATTCCCAATTTAAACAGAGATAAAAAATCCCTACCCAAGAGTGGCGGGCCGCCATCATCTATGATATAAACATTTAAATCGTGCGATTTATCTGCAAATGTAAAAGTTAGTCGCGCGATTCCTACGCATTGAATATTATTACCTGTATACGTTATTAATCGCTTATTACATTTGGACAATTTAATAGGCTTAAAATGTTTTTTATAAGTTTGTGAGGAAATCGCAGTGACAGCTGATCCGCTATCAATTTGAAAATTCATTTGTACCCCCTGGACCTCTACTAACAACATCATCGGTTCTCCATGGAACGTACGAATATTAAAACACTCACCGTCGTCGCCGTTCTCACCGATACCCTCGTTTTCTATATAGTTAAATTTTTTGCACATACGTCGCAAATGACCCTTGACATTACATTTCCGGCAAATGTAATTTGCAAAACGACACTGAGCTGACGTGTGATTTTTAAACCCACAAACAGAACACGACACTTTATCACTGGCACGCGTAGACGCAATCTTGAACAGTTGGTCGGCGTCGCCGGCGCGGGTCGCGCCCAGCGCCGCCGGGCCCTGCGCCGCCGCGCCGGCGCGCGCGCTCCGCAGGCTCTCCGCCAGCTCCACTGCCTTGGCTAATGTCAAGTCCTTTGGGTCCTGAGCGAATAATTTTTCTCTCTCCGCTCCAGGCAGCATTCCCATAACGAAATGGTCCCTTAATGCTTCCTCGACGTTCAGGAAACCACAGTGCGCCGTCAGTCCCCTCAGCCTGGCTGCCCATTGTGGATAAGTTTCCCCTTGAAATTGCGTTGCAGCGTAAAACTTGTACTTTTCGCCAAATCCACAAGTTTTAGAGATAAAATGCTCGTTCAACAACTTGATTATATCTTCAAAGGGTACTTCTTGAAGTTCTTTGGGTCTAGCCAAATCTGCTGCTAGCTTGTACGTGGACTCGTTGAGTGCGCTCAACAATATAGCTCGTCGCTTGACTCCTGTGGTATCTTTGGTTTCCACAACATCGTTGGCTATAAACCATTGCTGGAGCCGATCTCTGTACACTTGCCACGACTGTGAATTGTGGTCAAAACTCGATAGTAATCCAAATTGAGACATTTCACAAGACTACTTTTTTTTTCGGTTAACGCGGGTAGAACGTCGCCACTGTTAAGTAGTTGATAGGCGTGCGAGACAAGTAAAACGACCGAAGCTATAGAACGCACTCACGCTTTATTCGTAAAACCAATGGGCGGGCGCAGCCGCTATACATGCCTACATATAGATACAACTACGAGTACGTTGAGGGGTACAGCTAGATAGCTATACATAACAGGGGTGTAGTTCAGAAGAGGAAAGGAAGAAAGTGAAGGCAAGAATCGAGGATGGGGGCCTCCTGGTCGCGGAGGACATGAAAAATAAAGACCCGCTCCTAGTCCTGAAGGACGTCCTGTTGTTGAACAGTGACGAGGACGTCCTGAAGGCACTGCGAAAGCAGAACAGGGGCATTTTTCATGAACTCCGCGAGGGGGAGGACCGCATCCAGATTCGATACAAGAAAAGGGCCAGAAACCCCTATACAAACCATATCGTCGTGAGCGTATCGCCAGCAATCTGGCAGAGGGCGACTGAAGCGGGAACCGTGCACATCGACTTACAGCACATCCGAGTGGCCGACCAGTCACCGCTGGTGCAGTGCACAAAGTGTCTGGGATACGGCCACAGTAAGCGATTCTGCACGGAGCCCGCGGATGTCTGCAGCCACTGTGGGGGGCCACACCTGAGCACCGACTGCGCCGAGAAGCTCGCTGGCGGGGCACCGTCGTGCCGGAACTGCCAGCGAGCCAAAGCGGAGCAGGTCGCACACAACGCGTTCAGCAACGACTGCCCAGTGCGCAGGCGGTGGGACGCGTTGGCCAGATCCACAGTGGCCTACTGCTAAGGATGCCGCGGGCGATATTACCATCCAGCTCACGACCACTCCGATCTCCATCTGCCTTGTCCGTCGAATATCTGTGAAAATAGAAAGAAAAATTATTAATTTGACAAAACTCTCATTCTTAAATATTAAAAATTGCATTTACACTATTTTGGCCATTATATTAAAAATTAAAACATTACCGTTCATATTACAAAATCCTAAATCTATAGCAAATAATCAAATTGGTATCAGTTTAATGGCTAAAATGAACCATTTGAAATTAAAACAACAACGAACACTCATTATAAACACAAACAGCACAAAGGCGCACACAAAAGTAAATAATAAGATCTATGTTTCCTAAGTATTATGAGAATACAATAGATAAACATAAAATAAAGTGTTTAAATGAGTATATGAAAAAAATGGAAATGTAGTATGATCAATTATATTAGTAAAAAATCCGGCAAATCCATTACTGTTTCAAAATTTCAAGCAAAATAATAAAATACCAAAAAATTCAAATTCATATATTCCACAAAATTATACATCGCAAAAATGAAAAATGACGACAAACACTGGCAAATATTTCTAACTAAAACCCTTCAAAACACAATAGAACAAAAATTGAAAACTAATTCATATCAAAGTCTCTGATATGCAATAGTCAGAGGTGCATAGAAATAAAAAAAAAAAAAACCCAAGTCCCCCCGCGCCCCTCGAGCCGAGCGTCACGTTTTTGTTGAGCTCCCAATACTAAAATTTTAAGTTGCGGGTTTTTTCGCACGAATCACATCGAGTGGCATATCAGAAGAAGCGCGCTGCCGAGACGAACATTGTGGTGAAAAAAATTCTGAAATCGGTGAAAGTGTGTGAAAGTTACGAGTGAAAAACTGAATTTCTAACCTCACAAACACTCAGTGCAATTGAAAGTGACCTAAAACCAGTTTGTTACCACAAGTGCTATATATCAAAAGAAGCGTCTCGACGAGCCTGTGCCAAAGCTAAAAAAAAGTTTCTGAAAATCGGTTCACGTTTCAGCGACTTGTGGTCAAAAAACCGTTTTCAAAACTTCCAGCGGCTCCAGCTCGAGATCTTCAGCGGTGACCTGTAACTTTTAATTGCTGATCCTGTGCACCCCGACGTCCCCTACCCCTCGAGACTTCCAAAAAAATTTTTTGGCAAACCCTCGGGGTGGGAGACACAGAAAAATACAAACCACGTGGCACGTGGTCCGTCTTTTTGAGTCTTTTGGCTCAAAAGAAGACCACCATCACATCGGCCACGTCAAGACCTTCTCAACGACACCCAACACGTGGGGGTTGCAACGGCGGAACAACCCCAAACCGGCGTTGTAAACCTTGAGGCAGCCCTGGAGTCGACGCCGCGGTGACAACCCTGAAATTAAAGACTAATAATTAAAGATAAGTTCTAGTTTAATAAGTGTCATAAATTTGGTGTAAAAATAATTAGTGGTTCAATAGTTATTAAGATTTTAAAATTTAAATAAATGATTGATTGAAATTGCAAAAATTTTATAGCTTTAAAATAGAAGGGTAATTTAGCATATTCACATTTTTAGATTTTAAATTTAGTTAAATAATATATTAAAAAATAGGATTACCAACTTATTTGCAGCTACTTTTGATGTAAACAAAGTTTTGTAAAATAAAAATATTATATAAGGGGTGGTCCGAAAATTTTGATTGAAGTGTCGTTCGATAGAGCCTTTTACACCCTATCCAACGACACCATCAAATCCCGGGCGTCACCAAAATCGGGGAATATTTTGGGCCTGGAATAAAAAGTGAACTCGCCCAAAATATGCACCAATAAGTTGGGAATTACCAGGTCACTGTATTAAAATTGCTATAAATTAAAAACTAATAGGTATTCAACATTTTTTATATTTTTACAATTATCTAAGGGTCAAGTCATTGGTTTTAATTTCAAAAAATTTTTCAATTTGAGACTTGAAATTTTCAAAAAATTTTTTCAGGGTTAAGGGGTGAAATTTTTCAAAATTCTTTTCAGCAGAAAAAACTTCATTTTTATTAAGATTTAGATTTTGGGTTAAAATTGATTATAAATATTAGAACAAAAATACGAGGTGCTTTTTAAATTTTTGCAAAAATTAAGAAGTTAAATTAAATAGTTTAAAATTAATTTTAAAATTATAATTTCATTCGGATAACGTCAGAATAGCCCATCTTTTTAATAGTACGTTTTTTAAAATTGTAAAATCTTTAACAGAAACCTTTTTCAGCAGCTAAATAGATAAAATATCCCATTTTTCAATAACAAGGCCTGAAAACCCTGAAGGTCGGCATTTTTTGAGAATTTCAAAGTGTTAAAATATAGAGTAGGAAATTTGGCAACAAGAGGTCAAAACCCAGAATTTTTGGTTAGTAATTTTCGCGCGTATTTAAGGCGATTACATGGCCGAACGACCTTGAGCATTAGAGCGAGACAACGTGCCTCACGCCGCGCGCCCGCGCTTCTGCCCGATACCAAAGTGCGCTCAGAATACAGATGCGAAGCGCTGCCAATTCTAACATAACTGCCTACGGGAATGTTAACTCGATTTTAATTTACGCAGATCGAAAAAAATTGCGATGAATGATTATATTTCAATTAGACATCATTATACTTTAATTAGTACCATAACTATGAAAAATAAACAGTTATTTCCTACTGTAAAGTTTGCTAAAAGGGACATACCTAAGCAGTTTGAAAGTTAGGCTGACGATATTCGTGTGTCTAAGTGAGCTTCTAAACAGTTTTTAAGTGTGTGTACGAGTACCTACCTAAATGTAAATGTCTGTCTGTGCAGGTATTCAAAATATTGGTCAAATATCGGTCAACATTGAATAAAATATTTTTGATCATCGAATACAATTTAAGACTTTACTNCAAAGTCAAAGTCAAAGTCAAAATTTCTTTATTTGTTTGGACTAATAAATAGTTCTTACAAATCGTCATTTTGCTCTTAAGGAGCCTCTACATGTCTCATAATCTTTTTACCCTACCAGCGCTTCGAGACCAACATTTGGCAAGTGCTGAGAAGAAGCGCCGCAACAAACTCAGTCACCACTGTCTGCCGGTTAATATAAATAAATAGAAATAGTAGTAGTAGGTACATTCGATTCAGGAGCAGTTCACTGAATTTACATGCATTCGTGTATGGTGTATCTTATAAGAATGGGTATACAAGATTGCGTGGTATATTAAACAAGGTAGTGACGTGCTAATATCTAGACTTAATAATAAAACATAATATTCTATGATTATAATGGAATATGATGAAGCAAGGATGTCAAGGAAACCACGCTGACAAAGGTGTGAGATGCAGAAAAGTATTTAAGTACGAGAAATGATGACGCAAACTATGAAGATACTCCCTCCGTAACTTGTCTTGTGGTCACGTAAGTGGTGAACAATTTGACTAACGATGGCCCCAGAGCAGGTACGATTTATTATTATTAGCGATTATTTCAACAGCAACAATATTAACACATTTCCTTTTTGAGCAAAATAATGCATGGAAGTAAATGATGCATCAAATGTTATAGGTATTGTCAGTCTTCACTGATAATGCCAGGAATGTGTGTGAAAGCTATGGTATGTGCTCACTTTAATTGCAATGCCTAATAAACTATTTTAGTAAATGAAATTAAATTGAACGGTGTTCATTTGTTCATGTTTGTATTCTGCGAAGAATAACCTGTTGAGATTTAAAATCAATAAAGAATAGATAGAATATGGTCAGATAAATTAAATAAGTTTGGTGATCATGCCCGAGTAACTCTTGGCACTATTTTGGAGAAGAATTAATAATTAGTTTTAATAAAGTAGATTGAAACTAAGATCTGTGTTGTGTAAACCAGTTTTAGTATCATGATGTTTCTTTCTTGATGTTGAGCACTATAAGATGAGATAAAATCTATTAATTAGCTTAATTTGTAAATTGAAATTAAGTAAAGCAGCCAGTTATGCCGTTAAACATGTGGTGTATTTTTGATATTCTTATAGTGATTGATACTTAAATTATTGGGAAACATAATTATTATTATGTTACATGATGCTATATTTGGAGTAAAGATAATGTTAATATTGAACTTTTCCAACTTTAAATCAATTAATTTCTGCTGCCAGTAGTGATTTGGGTTGTATCACTAAAATTGAAAATTAGTGTGGGTGACCAAATTTATCCAATTATGATATTACATAAAAGATATAGAATGTGGTACATTTAACTTAAAGGGTATTCTTGTGTACTTGTCATTATTGTTGATTATTCTCATATTATGGTGAAAATGATTTTAATCTTAAGGTTATTTATTAGCTGTTTAGTAAAAAGGTTACTGGTTGTAGCATGTTGTGTGTGCATGCATATTTTTAGATTTGACTTGAGTTTTAGATATGGTGACCTATCTGTCTGCGGGTTGGCCCTGTGGTGAGCAAATCAGTCAAGCACAATACCAAAGTGAAGCTTAACACTGAGCAAGGGTACTCCACATAAGTGATTTGGAGTTGAACAGAAGGTAATGCAATACAAAAGGCATCAGCTGTGATATTTGGTGAGTGAAAATGCCATACAAAAGGAATCAGCTGTGATATTTGGTGAGTTGAATTAATGTTTTATTGCAAGGGTTAAGCATCAATATGTTTCNGTCCCCGATAGTACATCACTTAACACCTCCAAATCGACTGGCCTATATTCCAGATCCAGACTGTTATCCAAACACTGCAGACTATGTTTAGTCTAGTTCAACTGTACAATAACAGCCAAAAGTGCTAATATTATTTAAGCTGAAGCTCAACAAGTGGCGTAGTGACACTGGCACGAGCCAAGAATAACAGCCGATTATACGATTATACTTTTGGTTTGAACTGTACTGTGGAAACAACAAAACTGTGATTTTGGCACACTATTTCATCATTCAGATCAAAGGTAGATTAATATATCGTATATTATTATATTTCATCCATATACTCGTAAGTTCGTGTGTCACACAGTGCTTCCACGCGCACTGTGAGACCTCATTGTAATGTTTGTGACGGGCTTACCTATGTATTTACTGCTACACTGTAGTCGATCGCTGAATAAACCAATATTGAAATAACGAAGTGAGAACGCGTATAAGACTCGCAAATACAGAAAATGATATTGTTACAAGTTAAAATGAAACTCTATTTTCCCACTCTGTCAAAGGAAATAATGATGATAAGGTAATACAATTATGTTTATCATTTCAAACGATATTCCCTGTTCTGTTTATTTTAATATCATCCAACAGAAAATGTCAAACTCTAATTAAAATTGACTTACCTACTTGATGCTATCTTGGAAAGAAATTAAATGAATAAAATTTTTCAACAACCACAATATAGTAGACAACATTTCAACAAAGAAAAGTGGATGATAAAATAAACAAAAGCCGGCGTTGGCTTACGTCACTGAATCTGTAAAGAGCGGGAATAGCTATCATTCTTTTTTTTCTTTTTTCTATCGCCGCTTGCTGCATCATCGAATAACGAGAATTCGGACTTCTTTTGTTTTTTCATGGTTATAAAACGCCGTGGGCGTACGGTTTGTTATGGCCAGTGATAGCGGAATAGAAACGGCTGGCTGATTGATGATTAATGCAGAGTAAAAAAAATAATAAAGAAGGCGAGTTTTTAATAAGGAATAAGAAATATTGCTTTCGTGTTGCATAAATATAAAACCAATGCCATAAAATCTGTTTTATTTAGTTTTTCCGCCAGGTAAACTATTAAAAATAAATTACTGCTCAAAATTTTTGCTTGTTTCCTGAAAATTTTAGTGTAACAGTGAAAAATAATAATACTATTATTTACTGCGCCATAAGTCATGTAAAATGTCAACTTTAAACGCGTGGCCGCCATTTTCTTCGCCGTGCCCATAACATCAATTCGTTTAATCGCTGTTTTATTGGACATAAATATGGGTTTAATTTTCACAGTTTCAAAGCTGTTTCATATTTATAATGTCAGCGAAATAAACTTGAAATTGACAAGGGGGTGCTGACAGTTTTACAGCTTGCGAAGAATGTATAATATTTGATGAAAGATTTGAGAAATAATAGAGTCAGCTGTCTTTCGTGTCTGCAATTCTAGATGTAGCAATAATGAAGTGACGAAACATTCATTTACGCCCGTTTTCACAAACGATGCTTGCTTAAATGAAGCAGCAAATCGAACGCACAGCGTTAAATAGAGTTCTGTGATTGGTTTGTGTTTCACCCTGTGCGTCCACGCGCACTGTGAGACCGCATAGTAATGTTTGTGAATACGGGCGTTAGTCTTGTATCAGTGCGCAATGTCAACCTTTTAAAAGTCGGCATGTCATTGTAGAGGTTATTCGAGTCGCTTTAAAGTTTAAATGTAGGTTATTTCAAATCGATTAATGTAATTGGATAGCTTTGCGTGGGAGACTAATCAGGGTCTTAGATAGAGCCTCTATCACGTTTCAACTTAATTAAGTAACTTTTATTGATTTGAAAGCTACTGAAAATCTAATATAGCAATTGAAAAGCAATTAGATTCTCAGGGATAGATTTAAGTGTACTTTAAAGAAATTATCTTGGAAATATTGGTTAATGGGGTCAAATAAACCTACTTATTACCATTACTTAAAATTAAAATAGTCATAGTCAAAATCATTATCTATACTAATATTATAAATGCGAAAGTAACACTGTCTCTCTTTCACTTCTTTCTCTCTTTCAGCCTAAACCACTGAACTTTTAATGAAATTTGGCATAGAGATAGTTTGAGTCCTGGGAAAGGACATAGGATAGTTTTTATCCCGGTTTTTGAAATAGGGACGCGCACGATAACACAGAATACTGTGACAGACAAAATTCCACGCGGGCGAAGCCGCGGGCGGAAAGCTAGTATTCCATACTTTACGAATGCTGTCGGCAAAAGTACCGCAAGACACGAGTCATACTATAACTTGCTAAGTACGAACTCATAATAAAGATGTCGTTTTAACCTTAAATACATTTAAACAAGAAATACATCAGATTTGAATGCCAAACGACCAAATAAACGTCCAAGTTCACTCATTAAGATCAACTGACAACCACGCAACAATTCCGCATTGACATTAATGACGTTTATATTCTCACGGTGCTAAATGATCGCTTCAGTCGGTGATGATGATCGACTGGTTCAAAGACACACCAACTCGCGTGACTGAAGACCCTTAAGTTGAGATATCAAGGCATTTGGTTGGCGCAAGTTATTGGAGAAAGCGGTGTTTTAGGTGAAGTTACATTAAGAAAGAAAAAACAATTTTTAGGTACACAACTTTGTTACAATCTTAGGCTGAGTTGCACCGTCTTACTTTAACTTTAACAAACGTCAAAAATCTGTCAATCTCATACAAAAAGCACCGGTTAAGTTATAGTTACGGTTATGTTAGGTAATGCAACTCAGCCTTAAGGTTTTTAGACTTTAACCTTATTAAAAAAAGAAGACTATGGTTGAAATCTGGTTTAAATGGATTGAGTATGGAAATTACATTTTAAATCAGTGTTCGTCTCGGGTTTAACTTTTTTGTAATAAAGGTTTGATTCTAAATGTTGGCATGATTGGAGTTACAGGCATAGCACAAAACTAAGTAAGTTCTTGCGGTAGTGATACAGGAGGGGTGTTTTTGTTACGTCAGATGCCGGGAGCTACAAATCCTAAATAATCGAGTTCTTAGTTGACTGGAATACGCAATGCTCGTCAACACGATTTCATGCTATACCTAGGACTTAGTATTAATAAATAAATATTACTTTCACCAGTGCTTGTACCTTGTACCACACACCCGGACACCGTGATGAGCGCTCATTAAGTCCGTATAAAAGCCAATCCTGACGTTCGACGCGAGCGTTCGCGCTCGTAGGTCGAGCGTTCGATGCGTAATTCGATTCGCTCACGCTCACGCAATTCGGTGGATTGCGTTATTTGTACAAATGGAAACAACAACAAGTTATTAGACGTATAGAGTAGCAAAGCCTTTGTTTTACAAAAAATAATTAATACTATGTGTAAGTTTTATACTGGAATGGACTGTTTCAGTCTGCATCAAATTATGATTGTGTCAATACAAGAAACTATTGGCAGCCCCCTATGGTCTAAGTTTGTGCATCGAGTCACATGTCAGATGCGATTGCGAATATTATAATGAGAATTTACCTAGAGTTTTGGAGAATTTTTGGTACCTATCTATTGACTTCAAAATAAGATTGTTTATAGCCGTTACAATAAAAGCTCTCTCTCTATATATTGTCAATCCATTGCATAAATATACAAAAGCACGGTTGAATCAACTTCTCTAAGAAATAACATGCAACGTTATTTCTTAGCACTTCGTTGAAAGATTGAAAGAAAAAAACAACATACCACATTTAAAGAAAACAGTTCATGTGTTCACTAAAAGAAAACCGAATCCTTAGTAAATTTACTGGTGTAAGTAATTAAAAGTCGTAGTTCAAAGCGAGGGGCTGGCTCACCGCCAACTGCAGATGTCTGGAAGGCTGTAATGAAGTATTTCAAACGTTTAATCTTTTAGTTTTGCCGTGTGGTTCTGACAGAGTAGAAGGACCAATTTCTGTTCCCGTGGTTGTAGTAAAAGACGACTAAGGGACAAATAAGAGAACTACAGGTATCTTCAACCCACTTCAACCCACAGATCACAGAAACTAAAGGGAGATGTGACAATGGGGCGTGGCCGGTGTCGCAGCAATATGCCCAAAAACAGAATACATTGCTCGCGACAGCAATGATGACAGCAGCGACGTCATAATGTAAACAGTTTACATAGCTTGCGTAGTACTAAAGATTATTCGAAGTTGAGTAGGTACTTATACCGCAGTGGATAATGAGCACATTCAAACTAACAGAATGCATTCAATCGCACATCACTGCGTATGTAGTGGTGCTGTACGTACATTACTTGCAATCTGGTATGAGAACAAAGTAACTCTGAATGCGCGTATTGTTTTTATTTTGATTACTTTGTGTGTGTGAATTTCTAATGCGGCACTGAGTTTCAAACTCAGCGCATTAGTTGGCATCTCTCTATATATCTATGCTTCAACCCGTTTGGCCAAAAGACCACTCCCACTCTTCGTAGTTGTCATACAAGGGGATTAAGAGATAAATATGCGAACATCCGGCCTCCCAATTTTGGCCTGGAGAGTGTAAGCTATCCTCCATTTGTCTCTGGTAAATTAAAAGGGGTCGTGCCATTGTAGTGGCGACTAACTAATTGACCTGACGATAAATCTTAGTTTAGTTTTTACTAGCTTTTGCCCGCGGCTTCATCCGCGTGAAATTTAGTGACACAGATCGGCATAATAGCCTATATGTTAATCTAGGTTACAAACAATAATACTGTAAAGTTTTAACGAAATCCGTTCTGTAGTTAAACACCCAGACATCCAGACATCCAAACTTTCGCATTTATAATATTAGTAGGAAGTAAGATGTTTTGAAGTCGTGCAAAGCCACAACCAATTAGTTAATCGTTATAGAAATAAACAACCGATTTACAAATAGTGGACTAATAAAATCTTAATTTTTTAATTGCATTCACACATCGTAATTTTATTATGTCGAAGCCGTAAATAGCTAGTATAACCAATTCACAAAATGTTTATTACACCATAAATTTTATATCTAAGCAATGTTATTTCAAAATAATTGTTTATGATTATTTACAAGCATAAGTCCCATATAATTGCTTAGCTAAGAATTAAAGGTACATTCAAATGCACAACCTTTTATAGAATCACGTTTTATGTCAAGGAAAATCATACGTCTTGATACGATCTGCCACTTATACTAAATGGCCAAGTGCTATTATTATTATTATTATTATTATTTCTGGGTATGAGCTGAGTATAATATCCACATTATTATTGGCAGGATGACTGGAATAACACTTTTATAGGATGGCTGTTTGCAACTAATATTATAAATGTGAAAGTTTGTGTGGATGTCTGGATGTTTGTTACTCTTTCACGCAAAAACTTTACGGATTTTGTTGAAACTTTACAGTATTATTGTTTATAACCCAGATTAACATATAGGCTATAATTTATGACGATATGTGAAAAACTAAATTTCA
Source organism: Ostrinia furnacalis (assembly GCF_004193835.3). NCBI lineage: Eukaryota > Metazoa > Arthropoda > Insecta > Lepidoptera > Crambidae > Ostrinia > Ostrinia furnacalis. The sequence continues at coordinate 1,447,878 of NW_021137693.1, forward strand.
ACAAATAAATAAGACGTGGGTAAAAAACACCATCTATTGTCATTGGTAAAAATCTACAGGGCTGGACAAAAAATTTTGACGTTCGTAAATATTCATGCGGGGGAAGCCGTGAAACGCCATCTATCAACATCATTAGTAATTAAACGAGGTCCACGCGTACGAAGTCGCGGGCGGCCGCTAGTCCCAACTATCCCAACTAATCCCAACTAATATTATAAATGCGAAAGTAACTCTGTCTGTCTGTCTGTCTGTCTGTTACGCTTTCCCGCTTAAACCTCGCAACCGATTTTGATGAAATTTGGCATAGAGATAGTTTGAGTCCCGGGAAAGAACATAGGATAGTTTTTATCCCGGTTTTTGAAACAGGGACGCGCGCGATAAAGTTTTTCTGTGACAGACAAAATTCCACGCGGGCGAAGCCGCGGGCGGAAAGCTAGTTGATTATAAATAAGAAAACTCATTCACACTATCATATTTGTCTGTTATGATAGTTATTATAGTCTAGGTGGGAATGTAGCCAAGGAAGTGTGATAATGACAGAATGCGAAAGATCACATACGAGGTTTTTAGTTTTAATAGAGGAAAAGCAATTTGAATAATGTTTATAATACCGTTATAAAAATGGCGCGCCCATTTTGACGCGTTGTAGCTGGCCACAGATTAAACAGTGTGACTTGTAAAAATATACATATAACTGATATTGTGAGTTTACCGTTTATGTTTTAAATTGTACATAAGTATCTGTTTATAAGAAGAAAAGTTCACAAGTGGCAATCACGAGCCGGAAGCCGTAGTGTGGACAAGTCTCCCACTAGGTGGACCGACGATCTGGTGAAGGTCGCGGGAAGTGCTTGGATGCGGGCAGCGCAGGACCGGCTGTGGAAATCCTTGGGCCTTTGTCCAGCAGTGGGCATCATTTGGCTGAAACGAAAGTGCTTATTTGTTTGCCTTTTATGCTTCAACCACACCAAAGAGTGTAGATCGCCATCGCGCATAACGGCGCGATCATAGGGAAATGACAGGTCGCGTGAACTGCCTTTGATCGCGCCAATCGACAATCTGCACGCGTTGGTGTGGTTGAAGCTAAATAATTTAATGTCAAGTACACAAACTGTAAATAAAATAATAATAAATAAACATCCTTGGACATTTTACACTGCGCTTCTAGTCCCAAACTAAGCAAAGCTTGTACTATGGGTACTAGACAACGGATATAAACATACTTAAATACTTTTTTTTGTAAATACATACATATTATACATAGAAAACACCCAGTCCAATACAAACAAATATGTTCATGCACACAAATGTTTGTACTGTGCGGGAATCGAACCCGCAACCTCCGGAATAGTAGTCCGTTTCGAACCACTACACCAAACGGCCGACTGTGCTAACATTATTCGCAGGAATTCAAGCAATATGATTCAGTTTATTCAGCTTCCAAACGTAATACTATATCAGCCGTTGTTTATCTAATTACCTCAACGTACTTGTGACTAATCAAAGTGCCAATAAATTTAATCAAAGCGTCGATTACATCTAATGGTTACTAATTTTATGGCCGTGAACTGGTGTGGAACACGAAATGTTTTGGATTCGTTTTATTACGCGCTGTTTCCTTTTATTTTTCGATAAGGTACACAATAACAATAAAAACGAATTAATTTTTAGGGTTCCCTACTTATTTTGAAAAAGAAAACACATTCAACAACACGGTTTCGCACAAATTCTATCCGATCGATATTAAAACTACTACATAGGTTGAAAAAGGCGTGAAAATTGGTGAACCTTGGAAAATTTGAAATAATGTGTGACTTTTCAAATCAAACGCAGTTAAAATACGACTTTAGATATTTTTTTTGTCCCCAATATTAAAATCTATTGAATCTTTAATTTACTATGTCTATTGCCTTATTTATTAATAACCTGCTCTACTAATGTTTCTAAAAATTTAATAACCGTGGTCTACGAAATTAACCAACTACTTTTAACTACAGAGTTCTAATTTAACGCATATGTCGATGTCGTCGAATGGTCGAGTTATTTAGACCAATCTTGCAGCCAGAATTTAATCAAAACATGTTATGTAAATTGAACAGTACCTAAAGATCAAACGTGTATGTAACACATTGCACTTAGCAATATTTGGGGCCGGTATGTGCCCACCTGTGGAATGGCGGGACGTGTTATAATAATATAACTAATTATAACATATTACTCGACTAGTGACAGTTTACAGCTCGTGTGTTATTTGTCCACTTAATTTATAGGTACCAACTATATTCTTAGTGCGGCTTCGCTTGCATGGGCTTTAGAAGTTTGGCGCGCTTTTCCCGATCGAAACATTAGAATTTAATTAACATTTTTGTCCCATCTTATTCAATACAAGATTCATCCAAATTAGTTCGGTGGTTTAGGCGTAAAAACGTAGACTGACAGACATTCTTCTCAAATGAAAAACCTTGGTAAGGCAACAAGTACCTATGTGTATAGTATTCGTTTCTTAATCAATACTATTAAGAATAAGCAGCTACATAACCAAGTCTTATTAACTATGGTAATCATTTGCTACAACCAGCAGTTCTAATTTGTTCTTTTTCTTATTTTCACATTTTTAATTCTAAAGATGAAACACATAACTATGCAATAACGTCATGTACCTACAAATGGACAAGGTACCTAGATTCTAGACCAGTCTTGTTCCCAGAATAATCAAAACATGTTATGTAAATGAAATTAAAGATCAATCGGCACATACATCCAATGCAATGAATGGGACCGAGTGCCCACATATAGAATGACTAGCTGTGCCCNCGGAGTAATCGGTGAACATACATAGAAAAAAAAAAAAACATACATACAATCGAACATATAACCTCCTCCTTTTTTGAGTCGGTTAAAAATGGCAGCATATTTTAAAAAATACTGAAAATGACTTACCAAATTTATTTGAAGTTATTTCATTCCTGCTCTCTATTCCCGCCACTTCGGCATTTACAGAAAGGATATTTTCGGTTATGAATTCGAAGTAGCGAGAAGAAAGAAACAGAAGTAGTGTATCATTAATAAAAAAAATGAGCTTTTGATTTATATTAATTTAAAAATTTAATGTGACAAAGCATATGACACTTTTATTTTAAACAAAAAACTGTTACACAGCGCAAGAACTGCAAAAAATATAGTTTTTATAAAAATAAATAATTAAAAAATGTATGTTTGTCTATTTTTTTGTTTTTCCCATAAAATACTATATTTTTTTTAAATGTACTATATTTTTTTCCACCTTATTTTGGTAAATACTATATTTCGCTGATGAAATGTTGGCAACCCTAGATATGACCTATACGTGTCACGCTGGCCAGACGGGTTGGGTTGGGGAGGCCTAATGTTTGCACATTTGTCCTTCGGCCACTCACTTTGCTGAAACTACACGGCTAGGTAGGATATGTTGTAAACTATCCTATCCTATTCATACATATTATTGTAAAATATATTCGTAGTGTAAGCCCGCATCATATAGCTAAAGTTCCTATCATTTCATGTGGTTATTTCGGACCATATTCCATAGCTTCAAGGTCTAAAAACAATTGAAAATTGAAAATGTTACCTCGACGTATCCACTTTGACAAGCACACCCAAACAAATGTGGTGGCACTAATGGTAATCCAATCAGGTATGCATCTGGCCTGCCTCCAAGCCTATAGGTCACATTCTCGTCTGTGGCTGTTGTGCTTAGTCAATCGCTATCATGTTCGAATTAGATGGCACAAATAGTTGGTTGTTAATGGCCATTCCTGGCGCAAGCCACGTCGGACTCTTTGGGGTGATTTATTGCTAAGAAGGACTGCGATGCCAAAAAAATAAAAGAAGTCCTAATAGACTTTAAAGAGTCCTAAGATTGCATTAGCCAATTCAATTTTATTGCTTCTAATCACGTTAATACCGATTTTAATACAAAACTAAGTGCGCAATTTTTTTCTACTTTCAATCCACACAAAGTAAACATGTAAACGTTTCATTTGCTTCACTTCGAAATCCACGCTATCCATGCCGTTTCTACCTCTTTTCACTTTTACAAACGTGCACTAAACTTGTCTAGGACAAAACATATAAAATACAACTTAAGGCTAAGCACCTAGCAGACCTAAGGTGTCAGATCGTTGAACTTAACGTCCGCGTCGAATCGTCTGAACATGCCTTTAACAATCAATCTACTCTAAGGGCGATCATGCGCCGTAACCCGTGAAAACTTTCATACAAATAATACTTCTGCTACTTCGGGACCATAACATATTCAAATCCAATGCAAGATCACTATAAACACCTATTTAAGATGTAAATCCAGCTTTATCACTGCTACAATACAACCTCAATTCACAATTCACTGATCCAGGACCGTATCAAAACATCATAAGCATCAAATTATGCAAACTCCATTGCACATAATGATCATTTAAAAAAGCAATAAAAGGAGACGCGATTAACATGTCTGCGACCCCGGCTCCGGCCTCCAGTTTATTGAGACATTAATATTATTGCGCGGGCATCGATAAATGCAAACGAGATCGAATTTCGGTAGGGCATACCGATTACTAGTTTTTATGTGGAATAAATTAAAGTTCAATTTGGCGTAATTAGACGAGACCGATTTCGATTTGATGGTTACGGATTGAGATGCTATAGTGAGACAACTCAAAAATTGAAGAAAAACGCCCAATAGAAATGTACGTTGAATTTGGATTATACTACAGAAAATTATATGTGATATGTCGACTTTAAGACCGCTCTTAAACAAAGACTCAGTATGATATTTCAGTAAAATTCCACTTGACAAGTTAAACATAAGGAAATTATTATTTTAGAGTATAAAGTAAAGATGAAAATATACTAGATGCAATCACGTTAACAATAAAAACAAGTTATTTATTCTTCGGACATAATTATACGTTATGTTCTTATTAAAATAACTGTAGCAAATATGTACAGTCGTCGATAAACACGTATGATGGGTTGTAAATTCATTTTATGTGTCAAAATAAGAATGGGCCGGCCATTGAGGGGAATAAAGGTGAAATGTGGCATAAGTGCGGCCCTGGACCATGCAAGGTCAACTGAGGCGTCAAGATTGGGGATGGGTGCAAGTTATAAGCGAAAAAAGTATTGATCTGCAAATACATTGATCTACAATAGTATCTAATCTAAATCAAGCATCACAAAATTACCCTTTTCTGATTACGTCATGGTATTTGCAAATGATTTGAATAAAAAGTAAAAATTAAATACAAAAGTGTCACAACACAAAAAAAAATCATGAGTGACTGTCTTAGGCTGAGCTGCACCAACTTATTTTGACCGTAATTGTAACAATAACCGGTGTTTTTGTATAGAGTTTGACAGATTTTTGCCGTTTGTTAAAGTAAAAGTAAGATGGTGCAACTCAGCCTTAGTCACAAGCAAGTGAGAGGAACTTACTAGCCAGTAGCGCCAACTGATAAGCACAATTAAAGTTTTTAAGGTGTTTGTATTTGCATTAATTTATTTATTAGCATATTAGTGTGTACTTGTCCCACACGTGGAATATTTTACGAGTTACGAGGGCCGCCATTTAAGGAACAATGTGATATTAAACAAAAATCATTACTCCGCGGTTTACGTCGAACGTCGAACAATGAGATTTGGGAAGTACTCGTTCGATTCCCGGTAAAAAAAGCTTAAGAGAACTTTTGAAATGAGGAAATTACGGCCATTTGTGTTTATATTTTTATTTCTTTTTGCCATAATCATTATAGTAACGAGATTTACATTAAAGAGGCTTACAAAGATGACTTAACTACGTTAAATAATGATAGTTTTGTATAGATAATTTTGGTGCTATTTAATAGAAAAGCATTAAAATCCACTAAAATTTTCTCATCACTTATCGATTTCAGAAGTGCACATATTGTAGTAACTTGAAAAAGTAAGTATTACAAGTAAGCATACAGTATAGAAATCAATAAAATTGTCTTTAAAAGACAGCACACGAACGTAAACGTATTAAACCACGTAGGCAACAGATGTTAGAGTTCAGACTTCGTATGGAAAAGTTGTAGAAAATAAAGTAGAACTTTTCATTTTATTTTATTTTATTTTTTTATCAAAAACAATTTTGCAACTGTGGACTGCAGTTCAGAACGTGATGCTCGTCAATATTTATGTAAATTACAGCTAAGGACTACCGCAGACTTAAAATTAGTGGCTCGCGATCGTGAATCGTGTTTGGGGCAGTATACACGAACAAAATTTTTTCTCACTTACTCTGGTCTTAGATCACCTATCAAGAATTAAGCTTACGAACTACTCTACATACTTTCTTATTATATGATTCACTCTTACCTATTTGCTAACGAAAGAACTAAAGTTATTTCAGCTAGTTGTATTTTTTGTGTAGTCGCTTTTGTTACGGTAATAAGATAAGAAACTCATTCGCTCTGGAGTCGATTCCGTTTAGTAGTGTTTAAGGATTATCTTCACTCGATCGCAACAGTAAAATCGCACGTTTTGGCGAATTGATTGGAACGACTGTAGTTTGTAGGCATAATGATGACATGAGTTTAATAGAGTGCACTCTATTATCACTCGAGTGACATCAAGCTACTTATACCAATGTTTGCCGATACATACTAAAAGGTTTTTTTTTCGCAAAATTACTTTTTTAATTTTATGAGATGCTACACTATTGATCTTGATATACTAAATTCAATACTTCGTCTGCTGAGGCCCTAATTAATTCAGAACCTAACTCCAAAATTGTATAAAAAATACAAATTACAGTGCCGACCAAAATTAGTGTTCAAACGATAAAAGACTTTATAATCATACCAAGATTATGCAGTACGGTCGAATTGGGATCCTTTTGGAGTACCTTCGCCAACAAAGGGTGATGATAATTCAAAGAAACCGAAAATTCTGTTGTAACGTTTAGCGAGAAAAGTCGCTCAAGTGTGTTAGCCGCGTAGTTTAGTAGAATTCCGTAGGTATTGAATGTATGAATAAATAATTTAAAGTATTACATAAACATTATAAATTACTGTATTAAACATAGTATGATATTAAGTAAACAACTTGAAAAAAATCGAACTGCTTACGGCGGGAATTGAAACCACGACCTTTCGCTTGCCGGTCTTGGCTGCTCTTCCACCTGAGCTATTTAGACACTGAATGAAACCGTCCAAATTTTCAAGTGTAAAAAGTACGCTGTTGCGTTGCGGCCGCGTTTAGTTTGAGTAGCGACTCTAATCTCTAAGAAAATTTTCATAACAATAGATTATGATGTAGTGATGTGGGCGTGCCTTTAGGCCGATCCACTATATCTAATTGTAATCTCAGTACCTAACAATATAAAAACACTAAAATCATAATGGCTTTTACATTTTCCCAAGGATCTCCCACCTAAAAAAGATGGCGGAACAAAACTCTTTAAGCTATAACCCGAGATTTACGGCCAGGTTTATTATCCTGGACGATTGGTTTCGTGCATTCTTTTGGCTGAAGTTCCACGGAACGTGTTTTACGACGTGGAGTAAGTAGACCGCATGTCAACGCGAGCGCAGAAATATGAGCGATTGTTGTTAATAGAAAATATGCCTTGGAAATGCTTCTTTAGTTCGTGAACGCGAAGCTAGTGTAGGTACATTGTTGTATTGCTAAAGAGATTCTTTAGTTTCAATCACATTTCGAGATACTCTTGAAGTATTAATTTAAGCCTGTCTTTAGTAAGTACTGTTGAAATTATTGCCTATTACAATTAACTTATGTTGTTCTCACAAAAAAGTAATTTTGTTTGTGAGCTGAACAAAACTGGTAACACATAGATATTTCCATTCAAACAAACATTCGCTATTTTACCTACTCCTTTATGATTTATGTATAATTATAATCAGATAAACATATTGATCAAGACTGCATAACTGCATATAAAGTAAATTAATTGCAATAAGTCATTGAACAAGAAACAATTTTTATATTTTTGCATGCAGAAGTTTTAACTCTTTTTTAAGTCTTTTAAAGACGCTTTACTATAATGGAAAACAGTCACAACCAAAAACTTTTTAGTACAATACACAAAAGTATTGTAATAAAACAACACAACTAAGTCGCGACATAATACGCCCTAAGGAATCCAAACAATATAGATGGAAACATACGTAGAGCAAACGTCGTTTTAACGTCACGCGAATGTAATGATTTATGGTGTCGCCCGCTCGTGTTTCAAACAAACATTTTTGCTTGATACAGATTTATTTTCTTCAATTCTAACCCGTAAGAAGTTGTGACATTTGCAGAAATACATATAACTAAAGTAATGTACAGTCACAGACTATGTTTTTCTTGCAAATGACCACCTATCACCGTTAAAAAGATGCCACAGTGATCCGTAGAATTTGCTGTCGTTTGTACTACTATTTTCTGAGGTTTTGACAGCTTGGTGTTTCTAATAAACATTAATAAAATCGAGACAAAAATAAAATTTAATGATCAAGCTTGAAAGGTTGCCCTTATTACATTACTGACTATTAGGTACGTAAGTGTTAATAATATTAGATAAAATACACAGAGATGCAAAAAGTGCTTGAAATGTTTATAGCCAGTCTGTAGCTTGGCCACAAAATTATCTTAGTTTTTATAAATACAGATTAGAAACCACTTATCATTAAATGTGAGCGACAAAACAAGGATATAAGTATAAAATACCAATTATACCCAAGCTCAACATCGATTGAACCTCCAAAAATCTTTCCAATAAACATCTTTCAACCAAAAAAAATGCTTTCCCAAACGTCCAAGATCGGGCATTCCTTAGCAAAAACGGAAAAAACATTCCCCATACAGAACTATAGCAATATGTGCGGCAAAAAGTAGAAGTTGGCCGACTAACGACGTCCGAAAAAGCCAACGATGCTAAACTGTGCGGCGGACGGCATCGAAATGAGTGCGAGTCGCCTTACAAAGGGGGACCGAGAAATGCTTCTGGGAAACGGGGATGCGTCACAGGGGGAGCGATACTATAGATATTTGCAGACAACAGTATACAGGGTGTTAGGTAAATGGGTATATAAGCCGACACTAGCCCATGTTAACATGGACATATAAATGGTATGGTGAAGTCAGAAATCAGAAATCCGAAGATTGCAGGTTCGCGTCCTGTCACGGTTTTGTTCAGGGAATTTAGTCGAACAATAAAAGATTTGGATTTTAGGTTTATAGATTTACCAAGTTTGAATATAAATACAATGCAATCAAGTTAATAGTTCGGGAGGCGAAAGAGGTCTGTCGTTGGAGTGTGAATTTGACAGCTCGTCGCGGGAGCGCCCACGTTACGCGCTGTGATTGGTCCATAGATCAGCAGCGACATTATGGCGTAGACAGATATCATCATTTAATTTTTTATATTTTCATACAAAATAAATTTTATAACATCCGATTTGTACGAAAATTAAAATAATTAAAATGAAGATATCAATTTTCTGACTTCACTGTACCATTTATATGACCATGTTAACATGGGCTAGTGTCGGCTCATATACCCATTTACCTAACACCCTGTAGATCCTATCATCCACGAAGACGCGCCCCACTATTCTTCCGCTAATGTTTGAGTGTTATCGGTACACGCTAAATCATCCATGAGTGCACACACTACAATAATGACGCTCGGATTTCTCGGATCAAACTCCCCGCACCCCGGGCTTCCCTTGACCAAAAGGTAATTGGTAAGGCGCGTCTTCGTGGATGATACGATCCATAGGTACCTACATCAAATTACTAATGAGCAGCTCTGCTTGCAATTGTCAGTCGCTAGCTTTTTTTAACACAGAATTAAGCAGGTATGTGACTACAATCACACATTCACACCTGATGTTAAATGAGATGCAGTTTAGGATGGTGCATGCCCTGTAATTCAATTTCGCCTTGAAGAGGCCCGTATTATAGTGTTCGGGAAAGATAGCAGCAGACAGCGATTTTTAGTCACCAATTGTTCGCATTATAAAAGAGCGAAACTTTCTTCCAAAACAGCACCAGTTACCACAGTTGCTGAATTAGAAATTGATAAAATCAGTCTACTCAAGACCACTGACACATTTTGAAGCATCAAAATGTCTCGACGTAAAAAACGTGACTCTTGACAGTACGACAGTTACATATCCCAATTCGCTGATGCCAACACCGCCCTTACAAATAGCAGCAACAGCAAATAAAATGGATAGCAGAACTGTTTTTGTTTTTCAAACATAATAGTTCAACTTTGAACATTCGCAAATATACTCGTAAAAATCCATGTTCAAATAATCTCTTTCAACTTTAATTAATTTTTAGTCTGCACTCTGTATTAATGTTAACTGTGGAAATTTTGCTGATTTCTGTCCTATTTTTTGTGTGATTATTTGTCTGTATATCAAAATTGTTTGTTTCCCTAATATAAATAAATAAATAAATAAACAGATTTTCAGTTCGCAATTTACTTTGTTGTGTAAATATTAACTCGAAAATAAGCATCAATCATTTTTCAGTGAAAATAAAATAAATAGAAAATACGCGAGGATAATTATTTTCGAAGCAGATTATCGAGAATTCGTTTACCAAGAGTTCGGCAGTTGGCATAATAAAAAGCTTAAAATCTAATTTCAAAGCTTTAGTTTGAACATAGTATTTGAACCGGACGTGTAATAGTGTCCTGATAAGGGTCTGCATACAAAATTGAACAATTTAAATTTGAATTTGAGCAGTAAAAAACATATCTTTACTGTCAGTGTACCGCAAGCTTCTGAAAGAATCAAGGTCCGCTAATTTCATTGCACCTTAAATGCAGTACCAGCCGCAATCAACTCCAAATTGGAGTTCCAATCCCGTCAACTGGTCGGTAAAAACGGACTCTGCACAGTCACCCAAATAAATCCAATCCTTAAACCAAAACAGGAAGGACTGTAATTGGCTACCGCCAGCGGTGTACTGTACTATCGTTGGGAGACAAATTAATCGAATTGTAAGTCGACCGAGCGCCGAATGCCATCGGTAATTTAATCGTACTTTTGACTGCGATATGGCTCTTTGATACGATTGAGGTCCGCTATTTTTGCGCTGGGAACACCTCTGTAGGCATTCGAGGGATAAAACATCGAGACATTTATTGCAGTGTAGATAGTGTTACGTTTTAGAAATCGATTCGACAAAAACGCGTACATTGTCTTAGCTACACGCCTTATGATCGACGTCACAAAGTGTAATCTACATAATAACGAATGGCACATTACCTATTGATACCTACATAATAAGGAAAATGAGTTGGATCTATGCTAGAAGTTGTTGTTGGAAAATATTATACGCTCAATTCTTCGAAATGGATTAAAAACACAAAAGGCTTGTAGTATTAATTATCAATTAAGAGGGAATTCACAAACACATGTACGGCTACTTCAATCAGATCAGATCACTGCAATTACATGGAACCACGTATATTCCCTCCACTTTCCAATAACGAATGCCAAGCCTGCTGGATTAAATCAAATTAATTGATCATCAAACGAGTAACTCGGCTCGGATTCCCGCCAAAAAGATCCGCCATTTTGCCCGCCTAAAAAAAAGATGGCGACCGTTTCAAAGAAGTTTTGCGGTCCCCATCCTTTTGTTCTTGGTTTAGAAAACGAAAAAAGGCAATGGAGACAAGTTGACCCTTTTCAAATCCGCGACATTGCGTCGATCTCGATTTATATGGCGATATCGATATTGCTATAAAAAGTTACATTTGTATATTGCCGTTGGATTTCTTCCTTACATAATTCATATTTAAAGAACATTATGTTTGAGATCATTTAAAAGATACATATTGAGACATTATGTATCATAATTGAGTTTCTTGCGCTGCTTCTTCTCAGCACTGGCCCATTTATTGTCCCGAAGCAGTGGTAGGGCTATTTTTAAAAGCCTATTTGCAAAAATAAATGAGTTTTATGAGAGAGTTTTTTATGAGTTTTAAATATTGTAGATTTCTACGATTAATAACATAAATTAAAAATTAAAAATACCTACTGTGTTACAGAGCCAGTACTCTTCTTTCTCGATGGAGATTACAAGACACATATTATAATAACAATAATCCTACAAAGTCATAAAAGACTTCCGAAGACGTTACGGAGATTATTTTTGTAGCAGTAGATTCCAATTTTCCCGAAAATTGCCCAAATCATAAATAAATTCCTCCAATTTGTGTAATTGAAATCTACTTTCCCCAAAACGCGTCTCCTGGGCAAGTAATTACATTAGGAATATTCCCAAAACGTGTAAAATATCCTAAAATATCAACCTCATCGCGTTCAATTTGGATTTGGCGTTCTTTTCGCGTTAAAAAGCCGAAAATATGATTCGAATTCACGTAACGAAACAAATTAGTTTCCCGCTAACAAAGTGAAATTTCCAATTGAACGGTAGATTGAACGTTCAAAGAAACGAAGTGGGATTCTGGGGGTTGCTGGAGTACTTCGAATTTATTTGGTTGGGGCTAGGGTTGCCACGTGTCCGGCTTTAGCCGGACATATTTGGCTTTTTACGGTCGTGTCCGGCCAAAAATTGTCTTGTCCGGCCTGTCCGGCTTTTGTTAGGCTTTTTATGTGGCTGCCGCGCCAGGCGTAAGTCGACCTACAGAATAATATCAAGCGCACGCATCAGAATGTTAGACAACCGATGATGATAGTACTCACTCGTGAGCTATGACACTAATTGCACCCCCCGCCCCCGTGACATGTCCGGCTTTTAGGGTAAAATGTCCGGCCAAATGAAGCACACAGTCCGGCTTTTCTGTTTTTGGACCTGGCAACCCTAGTTGGGGCTCTCAAGGCTAAACGTTAGACGGTTTCAAATGATGAGATGCCGTGAGTAATGGCGTAAATTATCTATTTACTATAGAAGATTATAGATAAGTAGTATCGAGGACGACCTTCGAGTAAATTGAAATATTGTACTGTGCCGTCACTACTAGATATATCCCGTTACGATATGTCACTGTCAAATACTAATTAGGTAATTTACGAGTATGTGTGAAAATCCAACCTGACCGCGACAGCGTGTATGACGGAGATTATTAAATCTCCCATATTTAGTACCTGTAACAAAACAAAATAAAATTTATTATTAGTATGGTGGTTTAAAAAGTAGTAAACATTCAAAGATAAATTCGCACTATAAATTGTTTATACGACATAAAACGCTAACAAACAAAATTGTAAATCAGAGTTGTAGTTTATCTGACAGATAAGTTTCTAACAGGCTATCTGGGACTTTATCGACCACTGATGGATTAAATCCTAAATGGTACATTATAAGATTTACCGTAATCTATCTTAGAAATATGTATACAGATGACATTTTATAAACCAAACAGGTTTAGATTAAGTACTTACTGCGCGTTGTTCTGAGATTTTTAAAGTTACTTTAAACTTTACTTTACCCACTTTTGACTTTACTTCAAATTCTACCACCCTTCTTTCCCCTAACCTTAGTGGATTATGAACCGCCGCGGTTCAAAAAACTTTTTCAAAGTGTTTATACTTAGTTACATCCATCACCAAGTAAATTATGTCGCAAACAAATCCGAAACTTTGACAGTTCTTAAATTTCTCGCCTGTCTTTCATTATTCATTTTCATTTATTACTAAACTTTTATTAGAATAAAAGATGATTCTATTTTATTATTTTGACATAATTTTTGTATGAATGACGAGACATAAACGTTTATGTAATAGGAATAGGTTTGCTAAAAACGTGTAACTATAGTGTAATATTATGCTTTGGCTGTACCTGCAATTAAAAAGGTATAACAACTCTCGGTACACAAAACAAAATACCTCAAAGTAAGCAGAGGTTTTGGGAAAGTCGATATTGAATATCTAAATATAAATACACTTATCGGATAATATATGCTCGCCCCTAGCAAGTTAAAACCCACAAGTCGTCGTAACTCTAAGCCCTAAGTAAGTGAATTTTCTATCCATAACCCTTCTATCCACTTAAACATAATATCTATCCACGTATTTTCGGATAATTTACGACCTATTTATTTAATTCGGGCTACTACGCACCTGTTCGTCATAGCCCGAAGTGTCGGACACACCTCCATTTCCCTAGGGTTGCGTCTCGCAAATTTATTAGCGGCTGTCAGATAATAAACCACCATTTTTTATTCCAGATCCTTGGCAGGGGACCATGAATTCGTTAGAAACGAGCTACTTGGGGATGCCCTCGTTATTATTATAATTTTATGATCTATGTTTATAGCGTTTTATGTTTCATTTGTTTATACACAAACATAGTCACTTAAATTATTTACGTTATTTAAATTGTTGTAAATTATACAAATTATTATTTGAGTAGCAGACAGGGAACAAGAGAGTCAAGGAACTAAAAATGTCTTTTCATTTCTATTTTATTCTCCAAATCAAAAATGTAGTAATCTACATGATGTGATTGATACTTATGATAGGTCTACATTTATTGAAATAACTCTAGATTTATTATTTTTACCCGACTGCGCCATAAGGAGGGCTATTAAGCATTGTTCACACCAATGTTTTTCAATATTATTAATGCATGTACCGACCACAGCACACCGATCTATTTTCCAACAAAATTTTCTGATGCCTTCGACTGTACGTACATGAACTGACACTTAAGACAAATAAGCTACAAAATAGATTTTCCTAAATCGACAGTCACTCCTTTGGTAATTAAGTGATTCACGAGTGAGATCCCGAGGGATGTGAATCCTCAATTTGTCCCTTTAAAGTTTTTGTCCCATTTAGAATGCAAAGTGGATATAAATTATTCCGGGACTATCATCGAATTAAGGGTTCTAAAGTGCCTATAATTAAATTATGTGCGTAACTGCGTGGTTTCACATAAGATCTTCGGCGTCCCTATGTATAATGAATATCTTATCTTTAAAGTACGTATGTGGCGGCGTGGTTTCACATAAGATATTTGGCGTCTCTACACATAATATAGACAATGAATAAACTTATCTTTAGTTTGTTAACAAATTCATCTCTTTGACGATTCCTTATAAAATTGAATAAATATGATAAAATTAAGGAAGTTTTTTTCCACCACGAACATCATTTTAACTTTGTAATGGATATGCACATAATTTCACTTCTATCTAAGTTAGGTAAGTATAAAATTTTGTTACCTCTACCATGATAATAAATGAAAAAAAAACTTACTGAATGCCGTTCTTGCCCCTGATTTTCGGACCGTGGTCAAAAATCTAAAAATTGGTAAAATTATAGGAACCTATAGCAAAGGTGAATTTATTTATTAATAGCTTTATTTACTCCACATTTGTAATATTTTTAAGTATCGAAAAAAATAACTCAAGTACAGTCAACTATCTAATTTTATGAGCGCGATAAGGAAAACGCCACCCGCTGGTTAAATGGTGACAGGTTTAAAATTTATTATGAACCAGGGCCCAGTATTTAGACGCCTCCATTGGTAAACACTCAGCGTATCGTATGAATCAAGCAGCACCTTTGAAACCCTTTGGTTGTAAAACACCATCTGAAATACGACCGACGCTACATAAAATCTGCATTTCAAAACTGACATAGTGGGGAAAGGTCCAGTTACTTTGCTTTTTAATAAATTAATAATTCTAGTAAAATCTAAGAACAGTCAGCTACAGAAAGAAAGCTCAACGCTTTTCGTACGAAGTGAAATGGCTTTCAAAAGAAGTTTGAGCATTTCTACGAGGTTATTGGCTAGGTAGGTCTTAAAGACTGGCTGGAAGACGTAGCGTAGGGCAGGCCTCCTACTAGGTGGACCGACGATCTGGTAAAGGTCGCGGGAAGAGCCTGGATGCGGGCAGCGCAGGACCGTGCATTGTGGAAAACCTTGGAGGAGGCCTTTGTCTAGCAGTGGACGTCATTTGGCTGAAACGTACGAATGAACGATTGGCTAGGTGTTTTCTTGTCATTTATATCGGTTAAATATCATTGAAAATCTGGTACATTGTCATACCTTCCTTATAATCGATGTTTTTAGATCGCCCCTATCCTTTACGAAAAGAGATTGATTCTTGTAGAGCAACGATTTTACAATACACTATTTTTAATATATCGACTGACTGTGACGAGTCTAGCTGTCAGACTGTCCCCTTGCCCTATATTCTATGAGTAATAAGTTTGAGTATTTTACAATTTTTCAGAAACTTTGTACCTATTAACTATGGCCTCTATCAACAAGACGAATGAACATTTATTAATCAGTTGCTTGATTCTAATAGTTAAATTCGTCTTGTTTCTTCCGTATCAGCAAAGTCATCTTCAATCAGAAACTGTAATGCTGCTGTCCCTTTTTATACTACCAAAGTCCTCAACGTTTGAAATGCAGATAATTTAAATTTTATTATAAATAAGAACACACAATCGCGGCCGCGGTACAAGTTGTTGTGAGGGCGCCACTCACATTTCAATATGAAAAGAACCGGAAATTGGTTTCCAAGTACCGCGTTCGAATTGCCATATTGAAAATCTAAACAGGGTTATTCAATTTTGAACCTAATTGCGACTATTCAAGAGTGATTGAAATGTTGTGGGGAATTTTTCTGTGTGTGGTCGATGGTCGATTAGAGGTAGGTATAATGCAACTAATTATGGGAGTATTGCAGCGGATATTGATTGATTTGTTGTAAACATATCTTTTTAACTGAGAAATAGCTAAACAGCTGTCTATCTGAAACTACTTTTATTATCATCATCACCATAATCATGACTAGAATGCGCGCCACAATTAGCCTTTTTCGCCATTTTGTCGATTCGCGATAAACCCATACGTTTCTAAAATCATCGATAAGTTTTTATCATTTTCAGTCTATCAATCAACGCTGAAGGAGAACGACCGTCTCTAATTTACCAGAAGCAAGTGGAGGTTTTGGCATACAATCCCAGCCACAAGCCGAAAAGTACTGGTGATCGTAGGCCTCTTACGTCATCCACGGGACGACTGACGCGTCATATTATTTATTATTACCATTATTAAAATGCTGGCAGTTGTATGTAAATCAAGTAAATATTTCAGTACAAAGTTTAAATTAATGCAGCACCCGATTATAATGCGTTAATCGATTGAATCGAATTGCGCAGGAGTAATCGATAATTGGCAATTTCGCCATGATCCCCAATTTGCGATGTGCCGCGGCTACGCGTTCACATGTGTGTAAAGCTGTGAAATTAACATTAGCTATGGCTAGAGACTGATTCACACTGAAGTTTGTGCAAATATTTGGCAATATTATTCAAGATATTTTTATGTTTACTAAAAAAGGTATTTTATTAGATTTAAAAGTTTTATTACAATATACTAATGCTATAGAGCAGGGGTGGCCAACTTGATTAGACATAAGATCTACTGTTTACTAACGAAACCCTGGGCGACCTGCCATTTACATACTTCTTGAAATCTTAAATGAAACAGCATAGTTTAGTACACAATCATGTAGTATTTTTTGTCTTGCCACGATCGACTGGACTAATAGTCGCGATCCACCCCTGCTATAGAGCGTATTCGGAAATCTTTCAATGCAGTTAGTTATCTTTCTTTTCAAAAATAAAGTAATGATTTCTTTGAGTAAAACTTTCTATCTACAGTATTAAGAGTACTTTCTTTCAGGTGGCATTACAAAATTCCACCCTATATTTAAAGAAATATGAATTTTAAACTTGATCCTGGCCATTCATGTACCCAATAAAAAGAAAAAAATTCAACCCTTTGAAAATTTTCTTACTAAATCAACAGTCACTATACCTCGAGTTCCGCATAGATTCAATATTTCAATAGGGAGACTGGGGCTGGTTTTAACAGGGGTAAATACTAACAGCGTAATTACATAGAACCTATTCGACTTACCACGCTAATTCCAACGCACTTTGTGCCTACGAATAAGCGCGAACGTGTCTCGACCTGTCAGTTGCCGGCCAAGCGTCACGGGAGCAGGTTGCGTCAGACGCCTCCAATTTCACAGGAAAATGAACTTTTTTACGTGTTTAATTTTTTGCATTACTCTTTAAATATGTATCGTAGAAAATTGGCTTTGGTATTGCATAAATCCGAATTTATTGTATTTTTCATTAATTTCAAAGTTTTAATCGAAAATATAACCGGTAAAAGAAAAACAATAATTTTGTGCAAAATGAGGTCGTGGGGTTGGTTTTAACAAAATGCACGGGGTAGGTTCTAACGCGTTAATATTTGCCTCGAACATTGAGTAAGACTGACTTTTATAACCAAAGTTGTATGTTGATTTATTAGAGGAGTATTTTTTTTGTTATTTTATTTGATAAAGATAGATTTAGTAAGTTTTAAGTTTATTACACATGTTTAAACGGTAAGGAGCCGAATTTCAATGATCATTTGATGATCAAAAATTATTTTTTGTTCTTTGATTTGAGTAATGCTGATTGAGTGAGTCAGTTTATTTAACTAATAAAATTTAAGTTTTCTGTTTATTTTATGAACGGTAAGGAACCGCATTTAATTTTATTAGTGTTTCTAATAAACATTGATTATTATTTTGTTGTTTATCTTAGCCAAAATCCCATTCCCAACTATAAATCATTTCTTACCCCCCCTGTTAAAACTTTCCCCAGCGATGTTAAAACCAACCCCAAACCGGGGGTAAGATCTAACAAGTGACTTGTTTGGCAAAACTCGATTTTTCTCAGATATGGTAATTATTATATACATTTTGTTGTACTTTACGTAAAGCTCATTAAATTTGACATCACGTACCAAAAAACCATGTTTCTTGCTAAAGCAGTTTAGAAAATATTACGCTCAAATCAAAATTTGTTAGAACCAGCCCCAGTCTCCCTATTCGCATAGAAACTAGATATATCCGAGTGAAATTTTCACGCTAGGTGTCCTCAACCTTCGCACCTTATTATTATCGAGTGTTTCAGTCCCTTCTCGAGGACTATTTGTCACTCGAAACGCCTTTTGGAGTGCATACCTTTCGGAGTTTTGCGTACCTTCTCTTAAGGGGGTAGGCCCATTCAGCTGAGCATTGTCGCATGTTATGTAGTATAATGGGTTATATTTTACAACTAGCGGCCGCCCGCGACTTCGTACGCGTGGATCCCGTTTTACCCCCTTAGGGGTGAAGTTTCGTAAAATCCTTTCTTAGAGGATGCCTACGTCATAACATCTACCTGCATGCCGAATTGCAGCCTGATCCGTCCAGTGGTTTGGGCTGTGCGTTGATAGTCTCTATTGTCAGTCAGTCAGTCAGTCAGTCAGTCAGTCAGTCAGTCAGTCAGTCAGTCAGTCAGTCAGTCAGTCAGTCAGTCAGTCAGTCACCTTTGAGTTATACATATTTAGATTGAAATAGTATTACAAGGTAGAGTCGCCCGTTCCTTCCACTGTATGCTAATAAATTACCGGCCAATGTTCTTGACGTACGAGGCATTTAGTTACGCCCCCAGCTTTCGTTGCCTTAATTCCATTATAATTGTACCCGTGGGATTTCTGGAGCCATTTAATATATGGACGGCATATCAAGGTAAAGGCAGTGGAATCTTTTGTAGTCGTAATAAGGTGTTAAATTAAACGAAAAATGTACAGGCTGATGTGCCGGGAACCTGTGAATGAGTCAATTTTAAAATTATTGTGAGTGAGAATTTAATTTTATTCTGTAGTAGGTATGTGTTATCTACATTTATTTATAAAAGGAAAGATTTGATTGTTTGAATTGAATATGTTCCGAAACTACTGGAGCGATTTGAGAAATACTATCACCATAAAAATCCTACAGTAGTCCTTATAGATGGATAAAGACCAAAATTAACGCGGGCGAAGACGCGGTCAAAGCTAGTACTCGTAACAAGTAATCCTTATAAACTTCCTTGGTAGAAATAGTAGTTTCTTGCGCTGCTTCTTCTCAGCACTGGCCCATTTATTGTCCCGAAGCAGTGAAAGTTAATACTAGGACGTGTAAAAGCACTTTTTAAAAGCCTACATACAAAAATAAATGAGTTTTATTTGTTTTAACCTGTTTGTTCGAAATGAAATTTGAATAATATGTTTAATATATTAAAACATTTCGAACAAACAGGTAGAACCCTAAAAAAACAAAACAACGAACACAAATAACTGAAGACCAACCCCCCCAATGCGATCGTGCAAAAAGTAAATAAATATTGCGAGCGTCTTGCGTCGCGGGCTAATTTGTATCGCGTGACGATATGTGGGTTAGATTCACTTTTTACTATAACCGGTTGGAACCGGTTTGTTGCACTCCGATTGCATAATCGCATTGTGCGGTCAACGGGGTGAGCCATTGAAACGTGTTGGGTTTTATTGCTTTATTTCCAGTCGTTTTTACTACTGCTAGTATATTTTTGCACGGTATTTTTATTGCAAATTTTAAATTATAGAACCATTTCCATTATTGATCGAAATTAATAAGGGAAAAACAAGCAATAATTAATTGATTCTTATTATCCAATTACAGATGTACATTTTAAATAACAATTCATCTAAGCAAGCCACATAACGCAACCTAAATAACATAAATATTAATATTGTGTTGTTATAACCAAAATTTGATTCAAAATCGTGTCGCTAATATTTTTTACGTAACGTAACATAAATTCATTTAAATTGGACGACTTCACCTTGATTTAATTTAATCTTCACGATAAAAGTACGAACGCAAAACGATATTACAATGTTACTGTCAACTTTTGACAGTGATGAATGCGAATTGCGACTATACACCGCTCGAATAATTTAACCCTGCCGCTGCAACGGTGGATCTGGCCGGCGTAAATAATATTATTGTCACTCAACTAGTCACATTATACGACGCGCATTTCCCAGGAGTTTAAAAATAGAATTCCCAGGATCGGAAAAAAAGGAGAATTTCAAACGTGCATCGAGGTATTTTTAAATGGCTATGAGCTTCTACGTCGTGTTAACTTAAAAAAAGTTGGAAATCAATGAAGCAATTAATAATCAGCACGCAAAGGCTCGCTCATAGACAACTTGCGATTAACATGCATGGCGTTCGCTGCAAAATATTTAAAAATGAGGCATAATTTTTTAGACTTCATCAAAAAAGAGGACGTGAACAGAAAATATTTTTTGTTTAGAAATTCTTTCTTTAGAGTCGGTTTAATTAAGTTAAACTCATACCGAAGGTTGGACTCATTAAAACTCTAGTATTATATTAGAGTTTTACATTCGACTATTAAATATTTTGATAAAAACAAAACAAAAAATGCGCATCAAACAATGTAAAGGCATTAAAGTAACACAACCGACGTCTGTTAAACTAAAATGTCGTGTTAAAAAGAAACGAAACGAGAGCGAGTCTTGTTGGTTTTATTTAAAATACTACACTGGTAGAAATGTAAAGAGATTGCGCTCGAGTCGACAGCTCTGTAATTTAGCAAGATAATCCGCCGTGCATATTACACGCTCCCTTGCGAATTGATTAAACTTGTAATTTAGTCAGAACTACTTAGAAGTTAGATGCACTTTATCCAGTGATAACATAATGTGAGCATTTCACAAGATGTTAATACCGTGTACAGAAATAGGTACTTTACAAATAACTTTCAATTGTAGAGGTGTAGATAAGTTACTTTACATTTTTTCAGTTTGTATTTTTGTAAAAATGTAAAGTCCGTTAATTATGTAGTAATTTCCATATACCTAGCCATTATCGTATTTTACATTAATCACATTAAAAGCTCAAAATGTACGCCGTGTCTTAAAGCGAAGAAAAAAAAACAACAAATCGTAACAAGCTATGATCAATCAAGAGATAAGTGTCCATGTACATACAACAACCTTAGCACTATGGTATTTAATGTGAGTAGCAATAAGTACGATTTTGCAATAACAATGTACATCTGATTTGCTGCCAACTGTACATGGCATTCACGAACCAACAAAACGAATGACGCATAATTTATACCAAATTACAGTATTCGAGATTAATTAAAAAGCAATTACTTATCAATTCATTACAATTATTCATTCCCACAAACTCGTACATCAACAAAACACGCAGTAATATATGGCCTTGGTGCGGCTCAAGGAATTTTAGATTCTACGCAGAAGAAGATAAGATGTTAAATTGATCGTAAACGAGCTTCCTGGCGCTAATTACGATTTTAAAATCGTGTAACTCATTAACTACCTTCAAGGGTTTTGTTTTTCGATCTTGTAGTTATTTTTATTTAGTACCTTAGCTTTACGTGTAGAGCACTTAATTTTTTAAACGTGAAGCAAGAAACAAGTGGTTATTTAATTAATTATTTTAAAGTTTCTGCGTTAAAAAATATATCTTTACTCAACTTTACTTAAACCTATACGAGTAAATCAGACAAAATAAATATATCCCCCAAAAAACTAAGAAAAAGACAAAATAAATCTCGAAAATTTTATAAAATAATATCAGAACAGGAATCCAAAAAACTCTACTCTACACCAGATAATTGCGCGTACACTAAATCCTGGCTCCCTTCGTATGAAAATCTTATCGAGTTCATATCACATATCAAACCCTCCTTTTCTATTACTCAGTTACTCACAAACCACGGATACCATAAAGAATACCTCCACAGATTCAAGATTACTGACAATGACACATGTCCCTGTGATAATATAACCACCCAATCAATGTTGCATCTCGTTCAGGACTGCCCAAGATTTCAATCAACAAGACTTAGCCATAATATAGTTTGCCAAATTTACAACATCGACCCATTCAATTTCCAACAAATTATAACCAAGCAAGATTCCATAACAACATTTACCACCCACATTGAAAACATAGTTAGCAACCTAAAATCTTTCAACAATTAAAATTCTAAATCACGTAGGAGAGAGCAACGCGTAAACCGATAGCACCGCGCTCTCTCTGAAATTAAAAATGCCCAAATTAAAAAAAAAAAGCCTTCCAACCTTACTCGAAAGCCGTCTTAACCCTTTGACTGATTTCGAGAAATTAACGCTCGCTTTGCTCCCGATCTAACCCGGATTAACAGGCGCGTTATATTTAGACGCGGGTCCGTCTGACCCACCGCGGCGAATGGGGGTTAATGGCGTTGTTAATTGCCGCGAAATATGTATGCGGTAGAAATAAATATGTGCTATACGTTGTTTATTTAACGATCCTCCAGGTGGTATGAGAATCAAGTGCAAAAAACCTAAGGGCAAAGGTTCGTTCCTAAATGAATGAGTAGGTTCTAGGAATTTTACTTGATGGTTCGTGTATTACCAGCGGGTGAAGAATTATTCCCATAAGAACATATGGGTTCTGAGAAACTCTAACTCGAACGAAAGTACGCGTTGTATCTCTATAAACATACTGAGGGTAAATTAAATAAATATCTGTATTTAATGATTCGAATTTTGCGTCTGGGTATTTTCCACTGCAAAACATGATATTAGAGAAAAGAAGAAAAACACTCCAATAGCGGTATTAACCTTCTACCTCGATCGGTCAAAGGCGTCGCCATTTAAGCGAAAATACCCGAAATGACAGAAAAAAACGTCTCTTAGTTTACGATGACTTTTACGTCCAGATGTTAAACATTTTATTATTCGGACACACGCGAGCATCGAATACATTTGCGGTTTTAACGTATTACTTTTATGGCAAGCTAGAAAAAAGTTAGATATTTTACCTTAATAGGCACAATTTTATTCTGTGTAGTCATATACGATTTTTAAGCACTTACTTTTACTTTTTTTAATGTCAAAAAGCATCTAGCTCCTGTTAACGTAATTGTATTATCTGAGTTCAATTTATGACGACTTAAACGTAAAAAAGTTAATAAACTCTAGCTAGATTGATTTCAGAGAATTCATGAAGTAAACATCAATCGTAATAAAAATGCATTAAAGTCAAAACCAGTAATTAAGGGTTAATAAAATATCAGCCTATTTCCCTCGCGTGTACCCATTCCATTTTTAATTAAACAAATGAAATAAATTCAGATTGAAAGCTGGTCTAAGATATTTATTAATCCAGGTCATAAAAACCAGTCATATTTGATTCGAAATAGATAATATATACAGGGTGTCCCGTAATGTAACGTCAAGCCGGAACTGGGTGTTGAGGCAAGTTGTGCTGGTTATCAGAAAAATATAAAAAAAAATCTATGTGGCATATTTTAAAAATAATAGGCATTTTAAAAAAATCAAAAAATTCTACTCCAGGTGACGGTCCTTTTACTCGTGTTGCCACAAATCTTCACTTTTTCCAAATTTTTTTTTTGTTATGTAACCCTGAATAATGCTTCTCTAAATTGTTATCAAAATTACAAAACCAGCTGCTCCAAATTGGATGAAAAAAATACATTATTCCCAAAAAAAATATCAAAATAAAAATTTTGCCTAGTCTAAACTGACTGTACTGAAAAAAAATTGTACTACGCGAGTGTGGCAAGTGACGTCATAATTTGGCGCATTTAGTAAGGATTCCAAAATGGTATAACACTTAGTCAAAACCCACGGATGAGACATTATCAACAGCATGGGATTTTGCTGACAGAAAGGCAAGATCGGAGTTGATTTTGTCATTGGATCCGAGTGTTGTTCATCATGTGAAAAGATTGAAGACTGCACGAGAGGTTTGGCTGAAATTAGAGAGTCTGTTCGTATCACGTGGACCTGCGAAAAAAGCGACCCTGATGAAAAGGCTCATGCTACACAAGATGAGTGAGGATCAGAACGTATGCGAACATCTTGATTTATTTTTTGAAGCTGTCGATAAGTTAGAAGAAATGGACATCGTGATCCATGATGATCTTTTAGCGATTATGTTGCTGTATAGTTTACCAGCAAGCTATGAGAACTTCAGATGCGCCATTGAAAGTAGAGACGAGCTGCCAAAGCCTGAACAACTTAGGGTGAAAATTATCGAAGAATACAGTTCGAGAGGCAATACCCAAGTTGAGGGGATAGAAGGAGCTATGTATATAAATAAACATCAGAAGAAGAATGGGACTGGACCTGAAACAAAATTTAAGTATAAATGTTTCAAATGTACTAAAATGTTTCAAACGAACTAAACACAGAAGATACGGAAGTTGCTAGTACTACTGATAGAAATGAGACATTTGACTGGAATATCACTTCGAAAAGAGGCCCTGGAAGACCTAGGATTGAGAGAGGACACGTTGGGCGCCCCCGAAAAATCTTTAATATGGTTGAAGTTAGAGAAACAGAGAATAGTGACAGTGAGTCACAGGAAGAAGAATATGGTGACTGTGATGATTTTGCTGGAGCTATTGAGACAACTTTGAAGGAAGCTTTGGGAAGTGATGAAAAAGTCAAATGGGAAGAAGCAATTTTATCAGAGTTAAGAAGTTTAGTGAAGAATGATACATGGAAAATAGTAAAGAAACCACCTGATCGAAATGTCATTGGATGTCGATATGTGTTAACAACGAAGGTAAATGTTGATTTAACAGAAAAGAAGAAGGCCAGGCTTGTCGCGAAAGGATATAGTCAACAACATGGTCTGGATTACTTCAAGACATTCGCCCCAGTTGCTAGGATAGCAACGGTTCGTCTATTGATTGCTTTAGCAGCTGAAATGGGCATGGACATAGATCAGATAGATATAAATACTGCTTATTTAAATGGAGATCTTGATGAGAATATTTATATGAGAATTCCAGAACTGCTGAAAGAAAGTTTAGAAAAGCTGATAAGCTTGGATGGCAGAAAAAGCGAAATAGGCAAAAGAGCTGTGAAAATGCTTGAGAATATGAAAGCAGGGGGTGACACCTGTCTTTTGAAGNCAGAAACTTGAATTTTGGGCACATTAGAATAAAAATTTTTAACCAAGGTAGATAAAGTTAAAAACGGGACTATTTCCAAAAAACCAAAAATTGTCGACAATTACAGCAAAAATTTACCAAGTGTTATACCATTTTGGAATTCTTACTAAATGCGCCAAATTATGACGTCACTTGCCACACTCGCGTAGTACATTTTTTTTTCAGTACAGTCAGTTTAAACTAGGCAAAATTTTTATTTTGAATTTTTTTTTGGGAATAATGTATTTTTTTCATCCAAGCTGGAGCAGCTGGTTTTGTAATTTTGTTAACAATTTAGAGAAGCATTATTCAGGGTAACATAACAAAAAAAAAATTTGGAAAAAGTGAAGATTTGTGGCAACACGAGCAAAAGGACCGTCACATGGAGTAGAATTTTTTGATTTTTTTAAATGCCTATTATTTTTAAAATATGCCACATAGATTTTTTCTTATATTTTTCTGATAACCAGCACAACTTGCCTCAACACCCAGTTCCGGCTTGACGTTACATTACGGGACACCCTGTATAACGTCTCGGGCTATAGGAATAGAAGCCATATCTACGGTAATTTTGATAGCCATGACCATAAAAACAGTAAAATATCGCATAAAGTGCATCAATAAAGGTGTAAATTAATAAACTAATGCATGATTTTATTGGTTTCGATAATTATTGAATCATAACTTAATATTTATAGTGCCTTCACTCGTACCTTCCTCTACATGAAGAGACTGATTCGGTCAATGAAATGCAACCGTATACTCGCAGTATGCCCGTTAAGAATCTGTTAGTTGACAGTTGTCAAAAAAATATTGACAGCTGTCAAAACGCATTTACTTAAACTTAGTTTAATCCACTTTAGAGAATAAAAAGTAGGTACGAATGTGAAAATGCTTGTATTGTAAATGTGTTCATTGAATAGACAAAAAAGGTCACTGAATTTATTGCAGTTTTATAACCTTTTGACTTTCATAAAGACGGCACTAAAACCACAACAGTGGAGTATTGAAAAGAAATGAAAACGGCATAAAACACCTTTTTAATACGTGACCAAACTCACAAGCAGTCATCGGATGTAACTGAATCCCCTCATATTGTATATCCTACCAAAAACATTTTCATGTAAAAATGTTGCCAAGATGAGGCCATAAGGCTTGCACTATCAAAAAGTTATCAGATCTTATGTAGAGATAAGCTTCTCATTCTTAAGGTTAAAATGTTAATGATTACTAGTTTCCTATATTGTTTTTCTATCAGTTTTGATACTGCAATTTTTCCTTACAAAATAAAATAAAATAAAAATAACTCTACAAGCTTCACTTCACAAACTCCTAAATCAAAATATCTGGCTTGGTCGTTCCGTTACTAAAATAACTATAGTATAACAGAAAATGCCGACAGTAGCGAATCAAACTCGAGTTAAAAGCTTGAGAAAGATTTCTCATTTTTTTTAAACACCTATCTACCATTGCATTTCACTTGGTTCAGCTTGCCGTGAGCACTACCGTGCCTCCAAGATAGTATTACAACACCAACATTCGATATATCAGATCGTGAAGTTCACCGGCTCTATTAATCGGGCTCGTATTGTTGATGTATCGATACACAGATGGCGTATCAATAAGTGGTCAATCGGACTCGTACACTATTAATAATGGGACGCGGTAACGAGGACGATTTGTTTCAAGCAGTTACGATATCGTAGTACGGAGGTTATCATGGTTTCTTGGAAACTTGTTATGAGGGGTGTAGCGCGTGTTGATTCCATAGTGAGTCATTTTCTCGGACGAAAGATTCTTTTGATGTGGTAAGTATAACTTCAGAATAATAATAAGTACTAACTAACTTGTTACCCTCGAAAAACATAACTTGATTCATACTCAAAAATAGATTTAAAATTTAAAATTCAAGCATTTTAAAAAATTACCTAATTGAATCGAATTTTAAGCCTTCATTTTGGATTTCCCTATTTATTCAAATAGGTGCAAGCTTGCTAATTTGTAGAAAGGTTTCTACAAATCCCCAAAAATCTAAGAAGAAAAACTGTCGACTATTTCATCATCTTTACATACCTATTATAAAACATAGTTGCTCCCACTGCCTATGCGCTTAGATCTTTTTTAAACTACGCGACGGATTTTAATGCAGTTTTCAGCAATAGATAGAGTGAGATTCAAGAAGAAGATTTATGCCCGTTTTCACCATCAATCTCTAATTTATAAGCGACCCCTACGGTAACACATACCTAACAGGAATTTTGTTTTCAAAAGGGTCACTTAAAAATTAGAGATTGATGGTGAAAACGTACATTATACTCGTATCATACAAAGCACTTGTGTAAATCCCCAGCTTCGGGTCGCTATTTTTTATAAAAAAAAACTGATAGATCATCTGAACTATTATCAACATTGTAATACCCTAAACTTTTCGCCAGACAGAGTGTGGACGTGGAAATCACGTCGCGTGCTACTTGCGTGCTCTTGGCGTGAGAATTGCCACATCAATGTGTGGAACACGTCACATATGTCGTGAAGTGCGTGTGGCCGTTTTGACTAGACGGTCTGTCTGGTCTGGGGCATTAAAGCCTGTTTTCACAAATGATGCTTGCTTAAGTGAAGCAGCAAATAGAACGCATAGCGTTGGATAGAGCTCTGTGATTGGCTTATATTGTCGTATGTCACCCTGTGCGTTCACGCGCACTGTGAGACCTCATAGTAATGTTTGTGAATACGGGCGTAACGCTATTTGGACTGGTTGCCTTGCAACATTCTGATATTACTGACTGATCTATCAACATACAGCTCAAACTTATGAACATAATGTATTGTGCTGGAATTTGGCACGCAGATTATTTATTATAACGTAGGTATTTTGCTAAGAAGGGTTTTCCAAAATTTACCCCATAAGTGGATGGTATGGCGAAAAGCTTAACGCAAGCGAAGCTGCAGGCAAAAAAGCTAGTGATTTGATATGAATGATAGTAGTAGACTTTTTTGCACGGGAGTGGGGATCCATATGAAGAGAGGTAAGAGCTATTAAACCCTATCAAAGCAAGATTTCGCTACTCTTAGCACGACTACATAAAACGCCTTTGCCATAAATGAGAGAGGTTACCCCAAAGGCAAAAGAATGTAACCCAAAAACCAGCTAAAATTGTTTGCGAAAAAACTGGCAATTTCTTAACAACTTTATTATCCCTTACAAACGGACGGCTTCAGGTCGATTGTAGCAATTAGAGCTTGATTTATGTGAAAAAAGCCGTTATTAGAGCTTCACCTGTTACATGATAATAATCTTTGGGGGATTAAGACAAATCCGTATAATCCAGGGAAGGCGTATCGCATTTTACGAATAAAACGCAACTTCCAATAATTTAGCTCAAAAATATGGAATTTGGCGCGATAAAATTGGCCATTTTTAAGTCTCTGAAGGATAAAAAAATACCACTTCCTACCGTACTAGTTAAATTAGTGACTTCTCAGGCAGTAGCTTAGTTCATTACAATTACTATTTACAGTGAAATCCATGACCATAAAATGCAAAGCGAAAAAGAGCTTAAGTAAAAAAACATCAAAACGCGGCAATCGACCGATGCACGCAAATGACCCGGCTGCCATCACGGCAATCACGGGCTGATTTATGTTTGACTGTCTTTATTAAGTTATCCAGTTGTTTTGACTGAAAGTGTACGATTTTTAAACGTTGTAAGCATCGGACAGATATTTTAAGAGGGTTGTGATTGTGATATCTTACTTCTTATGAAGGTTTTATGAATAAATAAGTACAAAATATACTTGTGACAAGCTACATCAACGTCTTTGAATTTCTAAAAATAGTCGCTTTTGTTTAAAATCACGTTCACTTCTACTACAAAATGCATAAGATGCCACTGTTTTAATGCTGAAGTCTGTACAAAATACAAATACTGAAAAACTTCTTGTTAAATCCCCAGAAAAGATGCAGCTATATTTTTTCTTTTTTACAGCGTTTTGTTAAACGTTTCAACGTAATTTATTCTTCAAATTGCTGAGGATTGTTAATATTGGCGTTCGAGGTCCGAATTACATTGAAATACGGCCCGGACGATGTAGTTTAATCAATTTACGGTGAGCACGGTGAGCAGTGATGTTATTTTCGGGTCGGTCGAAATATCCATCGGATTAGCGCTTTTTGATCATTTTATTACTTTGCATGTTTTGCAACTTGGCTCGCGGATTTAGGGTAAACTTTCTTTCGTTTTCGTATTGGTTTTAGCGGTTTTAAATCGTTTTAAAAATATTTTCGGTGACCATCTACTTGTGCAAGATAGTATCGTAAAATTTTTGTTTAAAATTCTCTTCGTCTAGAAAATTATTATCTTTCGATATCGTTAAAGTAAACGGTTAGAGTGTTGAGAAGGATAGAAGGCTTGTTTTCATAACGTGAAGAGGTTAAGAACTGTGTTAAAACTGAAGTATAGCTGTTAACTTTATATTAAGTACAAGCTAGAACTAATAACAGCTAGTTAACTTAAACTTAAAACTACATAACTACAACTAATAGCTGGTTATGTGGTGTAAAACTACATAACTACATCTAATGTTCAATTTATCGTTCATATATTGGTACCTTACGATTGGGAATTATGAGTCCCACTCACGTTTCTCTATCGATAAAGTTTCTAACTTATAAGATTACTTGATGTCATTAACTGGTATGGTATAGGTACTTATTTTCTTTACTTATGGATGTTACTTATTATGAAACTGTGATAAGTGCTTTTTATAAGTTCACAACTTAATGAACGTTCTTTAAGCACTTATTAAATGTTGTTTTATTAAATTTCTGTACGGCAAAATGATTTGTTGTTTTAAAATCAATATCTAACGCCCGTATTCACAAACATTACTATGACGTCTCACAGTGCGCGTGGACGCACAGGGTGAAACACGAACCAATGACAGAGCTCTATTCAACGCTGTGCGTTCGATTTGCTGCTTCACTTGAGCAAATATCGTTTGTGAATACGGGAGTAAGTGACTAACTAGGCAGTTAAAAGGTCAGTCATTATTAACTAAAGAACCTTTTTAGAGCATGCAGTGAATTGCAGTGTAATTACGATACATAAGTTGCCTGTTATTATTTTCTGATATCAATATGTTATTTTCAGATATGAAATAAATAATAGAGACGATTTTCAACATCACAATGGACTCTGTTAAGTTTTTTGATTTTGCAGGCTTTAGAAGTTATTGCACGTGTATAAAATATTAAAAAAACCAAGGATATAAAAATATGGCCCGTGTAAACCAAATAGTGGAAGGCATTTCGTGTAAAATAATTGAAGTTGTTTTTACAGCCACGTATGTTTATTGCATTTCGTTTTATACGACCGGCTGGTTTGATTTAAAACAAAAATTCTGCAGCTTGTAGAGCAATAAATAAATAAAATAATATTCATATTGTTTTGCATTTTATTTATTAAACTAGCCTTTGTCCATGGTTATACTCGCTTTTTGATCTTTGAGTTCTGATTTTAATCTGCAACCATTAACAAACGGTATAATAATTATCCTGTGTTTTCCCTGGGTCTCAAACTATACTATACACATTTCATCTAAATCGGTTCAGTTTTTTAAGCCTGAAAAAGTAACAGACAGATAGACTTCTGCCCGATTTCACCATCAATTCCTAATTTTTAAATGAACCCTATGAAAACAAAATTCCTATTGTGTCACCATAGGGGTTACTTAAAAATTAGGGATTGATGGTGAAAACGGGCATTACTCTCGTATAATATGAATATGAATACCAAATCGCAGCAGACTATATCCATTTAGGCGAGTAATTTTGGAGAATTAAAGTCGGATTTGGTGAAAACAATTAATAATGGACTACAAAGCCGTGACAGGTTCGAATCCCGTGAGGGACAAATGATTGTGTGAGCCTTTATGTTGGGGTCGTGACCGTTTATTTCTTAAGACCGTATCTAGCTAGACTTATACAGTTGTGTCTAGACACCATATTGGCTACGTTTAATAAGAAATGAGTGAAGTGGTTCATTCATAATTCATATACAACAGCACATCACATTTTGTTGCAAAATAACACGTATTGTAACTACATAAGATACAGTTCTTGCAACTCACGAAGGCGAGTGAGCTTTACTTGTGTGTGTACTTGTACATGCACATAACGATAGTGTAATGTCTATCAAAACTTGTATGACAAATTGTATGCTCTTTGAGCGGAACATAGTGATACTTACTACCTAATGTAACATGTCACCATTTTACCTATGATTCACAATAAATGATTTTGATTTTTGTAACTTTTGAATAACGAACAGTAGCGAGCCACCACACATGCAAATCTCACTCGTCTTCGTGAATTTCAAGAACTATACATAACTAGCTTTTGCCCGCGGCTTCACCCGCGTGAAATATAGTTTGTCACAGATCGTCATAAATTACAGCCTATATGTTAATCAGGGTTATAATCAATAATACTGTAAAGTTTCATTAAAATCCGTTCCGTAGTTTTTGCGTGAAAGAGTAACAAAAATCCAGACATCCAAACTTTCGCATATAATATTAGTAGGATTAGTAGGATAGTAGGATTAAATCGTTTCTCAATACAAAAGGTGATTTTACAAAAAATAATAAGAAACTTACTAGAATAATACTGACGTTTAGTTTAGAAGACGATGTAATAATAGCAAAACACTACACATTGCGATAGGTTGCTATCTAAATAATAATCTACATTAAAATTAAACGCATCCCAAACGTTATTACCTACTCGTACATGAATATTATAACAATATTTTTATGGAACATTTGCCTAGACTATAACATTCGATTAAAGATCGAATCCTAACTACGTCATTACGAACTAGGGATGCCGAGTTATCGATAGATCGATCTTATAAATATTAAATTAGAATATTAATATCGAGGCTTTTATAGACTAAGTTGACTGTGGCATGCATGGTAATTATTTATCGATGCTTCACCTGTATAATAAACAGGATATCGTAGGATGCAAGCTCGAAACAGAAATAAAAAAGTGCTGTAAGCAAATGGGTAGGTGATACCATCAGTAAGTAGTACCATTACTAAAGCCTAATATTTCATTAAATGATCATATTTTTA
Organism: Ostrinia furnacalis; assembly: GCF_004193835.3. Lineage (NCBI taxonomy): Eukaryota > Metazoa > Arthropoda > Insecta > Lepidoptera > Crambidae > Ostrinia > Ostrinia furnacalis. The sequence continues at coordinate 1,480,877 of NW_021137693.1, forward strand.
AGCCACGTAAGTTCTCGAGTGGCGACCACAGGCTGGAAGACGTAGCGTGGGCAGGCCTCCTACTAGGTGGACCGACGAACTGGTGAACGTCGCGGGAAGAGCCTGGATGCGGGCAGCGCAGGACCTTTCATTGTGGAAAATCTTGGAGGAGGCCTTTGTCCAGTAGTGGACGTCATTTGGCTGAAACGAACGAACGAACGATTTTTAAGCCAATCATATTAAGTTTTCCTCTCCTTAATTGCGTAATTAATACCACTTATTTAATTTCTCTTCAATATCTTCAATTACTCCGACTTCAAATTGGCTCATCGGAGTATGATATCAGTTTTCCTAAATTCTTAATAACATTGAAACTTATTGCTTCAATGCAATTATCGATATTATTTTTCCAATACCAGTTATCGATGTACCAATCGAGCACCACTATAATGAACAACTCGAATAAGTGGTTAGTAGCAGATAAGTTTTTATTACCTAGCAATTTATAAGTATTAAACATCTTAGTTACCGAGCCGCCCTTTTCATAGTTCTAGTTTTAGTACAGGTTTGAGATGTGCTATTTTTACCTTTTTCTAGGTTGGAAGAAAAAACAGCTGTTAGTCGAGTTTGGAAACCAGATTTGTAACTGCTAGGGCAGACTCCAGGTTGTGCTCCAGGGCTCTGTACAAAAATATAAAAAAGTTGACTGACACCCGTATTCACAAACGTTACAATGAGGTCTCACAGTGCGCGTGGACGCACAGGGTGACACGCGAACCAATCACAGAGCTCTATTCAACTCTGTGCGTTCGTTTTGCTGCTTCACTTAAGCAAGCATCGTTTGTGTATACGGGCGTTTAAATGGAGATAAAATTTTAGAACTTTAAAAATGGCGGATAGAGTTTTTAGTACCTAGTTGGTAGGTTATTTTAGAGAATTTATCTTTGTACCTAATACGATAAAATTAATAAAGTAAGCAATACAAAAAATAAACTTGTTGCGTCCCATTTTCATAGTCAGGGATTTAAGGGAATTAACAATTTTATTGAACCTTTTTTAAATGAGTACATTTTAAAGCAAAATACATCTGTTTCACCCAACGACTACCAAAATAAGGAGGATAAAGACGTAGAAAATTAATTAGGCTTTCTAATGGTTTTAAAGTGCTCGTTCCCAATTAGATGACGTCATTAACTATTCCTATTGGACTTTTAGTAGTCAGCTTGAATAATTAAGGGTAAAAACATAGAGGCGTTAAATTTAAGCCTGGTTGAAGCTAAATACTGGAACTTAATTGGATAATATAAAATTACTGAATTCAAGAAATAATTTCTGCTTTCTCTTTTTTAGTTGGAATCATAATTTTATCATGAGAAAAGTGACTTTAGATTTTGTGCTCATTAAAAATAAATGTTATCAGAGTACCTTTGTACTACATGTAGTATGTATAGAGAAACATACCTTATGGGATGTATTAATTTCATAGGAACTATTTACCCTACTTTGTCACCCCTTTATTACACAGGCGTGAGACAAACTGTCACGTTTGTCAACAACATGGTAATATTTTGGAGACGCTTAATTACTCATTATCACCTGAAGTTAAGGTTGAATTTTGCTCAGCCTTTCCTTTAACTGATTGTTTACGAAGTTAGACAAACTCGGCTCATTTTGTCATTAATTTGTGGCAATTTTGACAGTTAGTAACAGCTAGCAACCTACCTATTTAATAATGACCTACTTTATAGGTAAAATTATATCATGAAGACAAACATAGTGCTGCGAACACTGGAACTATATTTATTTATATTTCGGTAATATTGGTTTTTGTAAAAAATATCAGAATGTATCTACATGTAGGTATTGTTGGCAACCCTAGCGCCTTCTGGAACATATGCAAGATCAAAACGATAGTAAACGCTGACATATTGCGTGTGTCTCTAGCCATACAGTTCTAAACCTAACACCCTATATAGCTAGTACAGAAACTGCACTCTTACTGCAATTAAAATAGGGTTTAATCTTATCAATGTCTCAAGATTTGCATTACCTGTTCGCCATTTTGTAACAGATTCTCTTCTATGTACAACTTTATGAGTGTCAACTTTAAGTACTTTGAACAATTGTTTACAGTAACCAAAGTCGCTGCCATTTTTTTACCGCACAAGAATAATAGTTATTTTCGCGTATATTTTTCATAGTTAAAGACAAATTGTGTGTTAAACCGTGACTTATGAATGTCGTTTGCGTTGTAAATTGAATTCAAGATGGCGGTGCGTTCTTTTTCACTCGTATTCGCAAACATTGAGGGCTCAGAGTGCGCGTATATAGACGCACAGGTTCACACACGAACAAAATCAAAATCAACCAATCACAGAGCTCTATTCAACGCTGTGCGTTCGATTTGCTGCTTCACTTAAGCAAGCATCGTTTGTGAATTCGGACGTTTAAATGGAGATAAAATGTTAGAACTTTAAAAATGGCGGATAGAGGTTTTTTACTCGAATAGTCCCCAAGAGACCGATCTTGGAAGCTGAATAATCTTTCTTTCCAACTTATTTTCTTAGTCCTCTTTTCATTGTTACCCAGTTTTAGGGATAAAATCCAACTTAGTATTGTTAAGTATCTAAGTGGAGTTTGCGAAGAGAAAATTAAATTAAAATAGTCGATTTTACTGTAAAAAGGTTTTAGTAATATTTTTCTGTTGAATACTGGCTATAATAATATTTACGGACAAAATAAGAATAAGAGCATTTAGATGCTTGAAGAAAAAATCTTACGACTCGATAATCAATATGGGCTGACCTATAAAGGGTTAAAAAGCAGCACTTTTCATGGGGGAAGGTGATCTTACCGTCAGCCAATTATGGGTGAAAAACTTGATAAATAAAAACCTAAAAAATATAGACAATGTTTAAGTACTCTCTACTTTAACAAATGTCTTTTCAGTCACTTTTATATGTATCTTAATTCGTCTCTATAAGTCAAAGTCTGAAGTAATATTGCTCTAAAGAAAGGGCCCGCCACCGCCAAATTACGTAGGGTAATAGATAGCCACACCCTCGTCAGGCCCTTTCGTATTCCACTCCATCAGCCCATTCCAGAATTGTTTCCAGATAACTCCAGGTGATATCTGGGATATTTCCCTGTAAGGCCCGGTTTTCTTTCAAGAAGAAAGCGTATCTTCACCTTAAAGGCCGGCAACGCACTTGTAACGCCCCTGAGAATGCGGGTGTCTATGGGCGACGGTAATCACTTACCACCTGATGGGGTGATCTGTCTGCTCGTTTGCCTCCTGTCACATAAGAGACTCCCCAACCCGTCTGGCCAGGGTGGGAAGTATAGCTTTTTTTTGAGACTATAAAAACCACTAGGCTTTATTCTTAAGAACCTAGAACAAATCCTCCATTTGCCGCTGGTAAATTAGAGAGGGTTATGCTCCTGTAGTGGAGACTTAGTGACCTGATGATGGATGGATGGACTCCGTTCCACTTCGGAAATGGATTGAGCGGAGAAGAGAGGAGAAGTGTTGGGTGGACTCATTTTTCTGGAGCATTTGACAGCGGCGCGGAGACGAGCAGTGCAGAGCGAAGATGTGTGGGGCGGTGCGGTGTTTCAAAAACAGCAATAGACTGACAGCTGACAGTTACGCACAGCTCACACATCTCGTCTCGTCTCCGCTCTTCTCCGCTCCGCTTTGGTGGAAATAATATAATTTGGGAAGTCAAACATTAACTTCGAACTCCTCCTTGTGTTATGTTCTTCTGATTAATTTCGTTGCGGGTCCAATGACAGTTTAACTTTCCCCCGAGATAAACTTGACCTTCACTGGTTGGGATTTTAATGGCGGTCAAGCTGTAGATCCTGACTACACAAGAGTTGCAGCGGTGGGAACGACTGGTGGGAATAGTCCCGTTTGGTGGGAATAGTCCCGTTTGGTGGAAATAGCGAGCCAGCTTCGCCGCACATCTCTCATCTACGCTCGGCTCCACCTTAGTGGGAACGGGGCCCAACATCATCGAAATGTTTTCATAAGAACGTTTGAGAGGAAAGCTTTTACGGGAAACAAATGATTTTGGCAATGTTTTGACGAACGAAGAGCTCTAGAGTTAGTATGCATAGGACGTCTTGCAGTGGATTTGGGAAGAGAAATTTATTTGGGTCAATTTGATAGTCTGACGTTGGAAGTAGGGGCGTGCGGTACATATAAAAGCTATCTATAATACCTGGCATAGTTATGGTTATAAATAAAAATCTGTGTTTATCTAAAGGGCATCAGCAGAACCAGTCGTTGTGGAAATCCGCTGTCCAGTAGTGGACGTTATTTGGCTAAAACTAACGTACCTAAGAGAACGTATTCATACTTGTCACTAGCTAGACTATCCAATGTCTTGTATCTGACAGTGATAGCAAGGTTCAAGCCAAGTTCATATCTTTAACACGTCTTGTAAAATTAGTTTGAACTATCTACATCATTATAAAATCTGCTGAACGTTCATGAACGAAACTTCCAGACTATCTAAACCGATGGGAGAGTCATAGGTGTTTCAACGAAGAACGAAGGTGAAAGGCAGAAGTAGTTGAAGTAGCAGTGAATTGCAAAAAACATGTGCTGTTCAAACAAACCTTTCTGCCCGAAGAGAGAGTCTTTTAGATATTACAATGACCAACTGGACAGGTGTATCAGCCACATTTTGAATTACTGAATTAAAAACATGGGCATTTCGAACATACCTTTCTGCCCGGCTGCCCCTGATGCTGCAGTGGCGGCGGCGCAATCAGCCGCAGCGGCGGCGGCGCGGGCGGCAGTGCCGCTAACAGCGGCGGCACTAACGGCACAACGCCGCCCATTGGCAGTGCCACAGCGAACTTCTGCACGCCCATCGTCCACGGCACGAACCAGCCGCCGCCGGCCTGCATGCCGCCGCCGCCCCCGTACCACGCCAGCGCGATCAAATGTGGTACCACATTCGCTACACTACACCGTTATTGCTAGCGGTCGCATGAACACTTGTTACACTTCACAAACCTGTGGACAAAGAGAAGAATAGGTTAGGGTTGGATAAAAGTGAACTTATATTTTTAACGCGATGATTTGTTGAGATTTTAGTATTGAACAGTCTTTTTTAAATAGCTTAAAGGTATCAATGAGGCGAGGAGTTTACGTTACGATGCGGATAAGTGTGCGTTGCAGTACTACACACAGTAGAACACTGATCGCCTCGAGTTAATACGGTTACGATCCGTTTCCGGGTTGATAAGTTTCATCCTTTTAGCTGAACGGAAACATAAAATACCTTATGTTTTTAAACTTTAGACCGTTGGTAATAGATATTATGGAGTAAAAGGAGAGTCACAATTCACAATGACTCATACCACGGACATAGTAAAAATAGAATGTTTTACTTGGACGATTACAGTGTATTAAGTCAATTGATTTTAATATTTCAACAGATAGGTACAACAATATTTATTTATTTTATTGCATCAAGCGAAATGTTTTGATGGTATAAAATAACAAATATTCAAATGTTATTGCATAAATATTTCGAAAACAAGTGTAATGATTTTAGAATTAATATTGTATTTTATACGATTATTAGTTGCTTATAGATAGTTATTGTAATAATTTTGGTAGAATTTAAAAACCCATTATTAAAATTAAATACTTTACTTGATTACTTCCTGGACATTGTTGCAGATATTATAATGGTTTCAGAATTTATTCTGTATTATATTCAATTACATATTTCATGTTTATTATTTAATGTAATTATTTTAGAATTTTTATTGTATACAGTTTAGTAATTTAGAAATAAATTGTTATTTAAGTATTGATTTTGACTACTTCCGGGGCATGCTGTCGATAAGTCGTTTCGAGCCGGTTGACTTTGACGAATGGAAGGGGAAGTTGCCTTATCGCGGGCATGCCGCCGGACAGGCAGTTCGATTGGAGCATTCAAAGCAAGAAGTACTAACTTTAAGGTGTTATAATGTTGGAAATGTATAAATTAGTATCTTGAATAAATAAGTAATTGATCTAAAAGTAGTTTTTCCTCATACAAGTAACAAAAGTTAAAGTATTTTTAAAACGCATATTCTTTGTAAATAGCATAAAGAAACAACATGCGCGTATATTGCTATTTAGTACCTACCTCAATGACATTGAATTTTAGCCTAAGATCAACGTAATAACAATTTTATCACTAGTAAAATGCTTCTATAAGAGTAGCATGACATCATAGGATACACATCAACAAGTCTAATACAGGTTCAGTGTAAAACCTAATGCAGAAACCTAAGTAGGTAAACAGCAATAATAACAAAAATAATAAAAATAACTTGAAGTTTGAAAGGTGGTGACCGTCATGTTACTGAGAAATATTTTAAGAGTGAAAAAATATTTTCAAACTAAGAAGGCCGACTTTCATAAAGTTGTGAATTAAACAAAAGACTGTCTATCAGCTAATCTAAATATTATATAACTCAAAGGTGACTGACTGACTGACATAGTGATCTATCAACGCACGGCCCAAACCACTGGAACGGATCGGGCTGAAATTTGGCATGCAGGTAGATGTTATGACGTAGGCATCCACTAAGAAAGGATTTTACGAAACTCCACCCCTAAGGTGGTAAAACGGGATCCACGTCCAGTCGCGGGCGGTCGCTAGTTTGATATAGGACTCAAAACTAATTTCAAACTCAGAGTAAGGTTTATATTTGAATCTCATTTCTTGACATGGGTCTACAACTTTAAGCTTTATAATTAGGCCATACGTCACCCTTATACAGGCTGAAGTGTTATTACGCTCCACCAAATCCAAATTAATACAATGGCACGTCAATTACTTCATTCAAACGATTAAGATTCCACTTAGGGTCTGCGTTGAATTTGTAATGTCTAATATTATCCCGGCGCTTATTTAGAATACTAATTGGGGTCCATGGAATACGGGTCGGGCATTTGTCAGGTTGTCTGACTACCGTCAAATTGCGCTACGTAAATAACCTGCGAAAATAACGCGTTTATTTTGTTACTGCCAAGTTTGGTCGAGGTTTTATTGCACGGTTTTCGGAAAAAGCCTTTATCACGGTCAATATCATATTATATTTGTAACCAAAAGCATTAAAAATAGTTTTCATATCGCAAATACGACTACTCGTGTACCTACTAATGAGTTAATACATCATTCTAATGATAAACTCTATTTGATTTTTGATAGATATGAGAATAAGATAAGAATAAACAATAGATACGTCCTTATTTGAAGTCCTAACATCTTTGTAACGGTTACACCGAAATTCATTACAACAAGCCACAAGGACTTCTCATTCCAAAGTTCAAAACAATCTGCCCCTTATTGCTTTATTTAGAGCGGCGATAATCGAGTTACCACTCCGCAAACTGAATACGAGCTTCAATCCCGACCCTATTACCATCTATCCGCACCGTCGACTCCTAGACAGCAACGCTAGACGTCCGGCGACGTCCGCCGACGTCCGGACATGCCAGACACATCGCGTCCATTTTCCTTGACGCAGATCAAAGCGCGTCACTAGTTATTAGAGCGGAAAGCTGAAAGAAAACACTGATAGCATGAAATCGAACGCGGTTCTAATTAGGAACAGACGAAACCGAGTATTCGACACGTGTCCGTCTCGTGTCCGTTTCGACAGCTTGACGTTTGGAAAATAGGATGCGTGACGTCACACGTCACGCCGTTGATGGGTTAATTTGAAACTTTAGGGCCGCGACATGTTAATATCTTTGGAGATTCAACTGAAGTGATAGCTCGATGGCGCGTGACGGGGATGTGCTATTTTAACGTTTAAAATTGAAGGTAGAAACCATTTATAAATACCAAACAAACATAAATATACATACCAAATATAAAGGTGTACCTACTGTTAATTATGAAAAATCTAACACGTTAAAATAACGGTATCGTTGTGGCCAATGAGATGCTGTCATAGTGACATTGACGTAATGTCAATGTCATGCTAGAATCAAACGAGAGAATAGAGGGACTCGCGGGGACAACTCCCCGCGCTTTTGTGCTAAGTGATGAATTGTATTGAAAATAAAGCAATATAGTGTGAAAGTTGAGTATTCAGTGTTTTATTTATGAGAATAGATCTACCGGCCTCTAATACTACTTACTTACTAAAACACTGACATTATTATACTATTTAAAATGTTTTACTTAACAAAACTGCGAAAATGATAACAACAAACACATCAAAAATGCACCGGCTAAAACAAAATAAAAACATAAACAGTGCAACAACGAGAGCTGCCCAAATTAAATGGACCTCACACGGCATAAGCCATGATCTGCATGACCATTAAAACGGTGTGACTTTGTATTCATTATTAAAATTCACAGTGCCCGGGCTTTTTATCGTAAAGTCCAATATGCAGCCATACTAACTCTACAATAAAAACTTTTACGAACCGAACGTATGCAGTTTGCTACTCTGTAAGTAGTCAAACGTCAAAATGAGGAACCAAGCAGGTGGCAATTACAGCAGGGATGTTATGGATATCCGTAACCGTAACCGAAACTTTCGGATAACCGAAATAAAAAAATACCCAAAACCATAACCGATTCAAAAGTTCCGGATAGTTTCGGATGTAGGCAATTTAAATTGTTTTTCGTATAGCATTTATATGTAAAGGCATAACAGCCTGATTTACCTTTATAATGCCATCTAGTATAAATTTTTATTTTTTTATTACTTGTTATTCGATGTAGTGTGCGGTATGAATGAATGAACCGTGTTGGACAACTATTGAAAATTGCATTCCAAAGCACAAATATCCGTAAACGTAACCGAAACTTTGGGATATCCGAAATAAAAAAATATCCGTAACCGTATCCATAACCGAAACTACATATCCATAACATCCCTAAATTACAGCTTGCTCGCAAATTGTAAGCCTGGAGCAACATGTGCTTTACAGTGGTGCTAACTACACTGATTGTAAACCACAATGTTGCATGTATGAACATACAGTGATAACACACAGGTTTATAACCGTATTCATTCCGAAACGAAAAAAAAAACTAACTGACTAACATTACTAAATTATTTATACTTAAAGTTTACTGGTTTTTAGAACTAAGTGCTCTCTCTGAAAATGTACAACACTTTTCTAGGCAATCGAAATTCCGGTCATCTTTTGAAATATAACATTAATAGGTCTACCTAGTATACTAGGTACAGAATTTTCAGTCGGAGATGAAAATATTATTTGAGAAAGAAAAATAAATATAAGAAGAAACAAAGTTTAGACACTTTCATTTATCTGAAGACATGACTTTATAAAATAATGTTCGTCAAAAGTGCTGCGAGTTTAAATTACTAAAGAAGAATAAAGATTTTATTACTTTCATCATCTACTTCAAATCTATCTTTCCGTTTTGACACCAAAACGACCTTGTCCCAAACGAGGTCATGCTCGTCCTTGTCCAAAGTCGAAACTTTTAAGTCAGTCGCTTTGTACGCAGCCAATTATGTTCGAAGGAATAAGCACAGATCTGAGCCAAATTATAGAAACTTTGTACAATCAAACTATTCAATTTACTTCAAAACATATCCCGCATACTAAGTTATCGAATATACTTGTTGATTCATACAATAATCGGCCATCTGTAATGCAAATATTTTGAAAGAGTCGTCATAGTAAAAATATATTAGGAAATATATGACAACATAATGATAGTAACTGAGTTTCTTGCGCTACTTCTTCTCAGCACTGGCCCATTTATTGTCCTGAAGCAATAGCAGGGTTCAAGTAATGGTAGGACATGTAAAAGTTTTATGTGTTTTTTTTTCACAATCCACTAAGAAATACCAAATCTTCTACTCTCAGGTGTAGCTTCTAAAGAAAGTAACGTGGTCAGAATTAGTCAAGTCTAGAAATTAAAGAAAGATTTTTTTTTAGAGCGGAGAACAGTCTTATGTGCCTGACGGTGTGAACCTAATGATTTATGAGCCAATTTATGAGCAAATGAAAAAAAAATGCTTAGTAAAGCCAAATTAACTTGTTCCTGCGTTCGTAATCTTGCGTACAAACATTGTTGTTTTATATGTAAATGTTTATTCTACTCATAAGTTTTTACTGTGGTGTTGACCGTCGACGTTGGCGGTCCTTGCTTACAAATGTTAGGTGAATTCCGTAGAGCCTGTTCTGGGGTAATCAATGAAAATACCTAGATTATCACACCCTTATTACAACTGCTACAAAGTTGAATTTTGCGGAAAATTAACGCTAGTTTTAAATCGCTTGGCGGAACATTGTGAGACTTTTCAATGGTCTTATTCTCAGGGATGTAGAGTTCAAAATTGGCGGTTTTTTTTACAGTAATACGATGTTAGAACTTTAATTCGTATTTCTTATTAAGTAGAGCTATAATTGTCGTAGGATTAAGTATTTATTGTAATTAAGCTTCCCGTGGCGTTCACCTTTGGAAAATAAACATTTCATATGCTTTATAGTTTGGTTCTGGATTAAGACATTCATTTTATAGGTTTTCGCAACTGACACTGCCAATTATTTGGCGTGTTCAAATTTTAATTATTTGAAAACGCTTTATAAGTGGTCCATAAAGAAAACCTTTTTTTTATTTTGTCACTTTACAGTTTACACAAAAACATACTGACGTACAAATTAATAGTTAGTTTTCTTGTGGGAATAAAATAACTATAAAATCCATCACCACGACCAATTACCAAAATAACAACCTACAGTTTATTATTTCTAAATGACTCCATTTTATTTCAACCGCATTTAGCTTTACATTACTCTATTTATAAAAGTAGGACGAAGTCGCGAGACATCACTAATAATAATAGTTAGAAAAAAAAAAAACAAAAGTACACTCGTGGTGACATTTAATGAACCGTTTGAGATGCCACAGTTAAGACAGGGAAAGTAAGCTTACTTAGTACTTATAACTTAGCATGTGACAACATCATACTGACAAAATATCTGTTGACTCTTTAAACACAACATAATGGACTAAGACGCGTAAAACCACTTTTGCATTTTGTGGGTGCAATGGAATGGAAAAATAGTATAACTTTTTCACGTCTATATTGCAAAAACTGCTGGCAACAATTGGAAAATAATTACTGAGTATTCTCAGTCTGTCTGAGTTTTCCTGGCTAAGGCCTGTCTGAAGACTCAGCCCTTCAGAGCATACCACGTGTAGCAGTGGACTGGTTCACAGTGTATGATATGACTTACTTACGGGACTATTCCCACCTCTCGTTCCCACCACTGCAACTCCTGTGTAGCCAGGATCTACAGCTTGATCGCCACAAAAACCCAACCAATGAATGAACCATGATATGACTTACTTCCTCAGAGTGCACTGTGGTTTTACGTTTTACGCAACTGGATATTTTTAAATGCCATAGAAATTAGATTTGAATTTTGAATGTGTTCCAAGTTTTTAACAATGAAACCCGTTGTTACTGGCATAGATATTAACCTGTCGGCAATGCACATTTGGAAGATAAATGAACATTCGTGAACCTTATTACGATGGGCGTAAGGAAATAATGAGGGAATCGAATTTTCAAAGACAGGATGATCGGCTGAACCATTTAAGAACCTAGTAAGTGCAGCGGAGCAAATTTTACAGGAGAGCGAAAAAACGCATTTTCATTTGCCCTGCTAAGATGCTTAAAGATTTGGATAACTTCCGATGTTTATATTAAAGATTAGTTACTAAAGTATACTTTATGGAATAAAAGAATATTTTTAGTTAAAAATTGCAAGTTTTATGCTCTTTACTAACAATAAAAAATATTTTTTTGACAAAAGTGCCTCGTAAAAATCAAAATCAAAATCGAATATGAATCAGTACTCATGTAGTCCCCAGATTTTGATATGGTTATCGAGTGTCAGCCAACAGAACTCGAAATAATATTTAAATTACAGTAGCATTTTACCTCTAGTAAGTCACATTGACCATTTTGAAACCTAGTAAGTCCATGCACTTACTAGGTTTTAAATGGTCATTGTAACTTGCTAGGTTTTGATAATGGTTTTTGCAGATTTGAATTGGACTTACTAGGTTTTTAGCAACGCGTTTCTCCGGTGTTAAGTGTAATAGAGCGATTTCTGTCTTCACATCCTGTGGAGACCTTAATTCTAAGGTGATTTATGACAAAAAACGAAAATCTGCAAAAGTGTCCCTTACTAGGTTCTTAAATGGTTCAGCCGTGATGTATAACCTCAAGTGTCACTCTGGTCTGGCGTGGTAGACGCTTCCAGAACAAATGTCTGACATTTGGTAGTTAGAGTACGCCTAAATGACTCTGTACTATTTTCATTCTCATTGGTTTACTTTGTACGCCGCATTTACTAATTTTGAACTGGCGCAGTAAGTACATAGTATAATTATGTACAAGAATCCTGTTAGTAGATAACAGGATTCTTGTACATGTACATAATAAACTAAACTAAAAATACGCGACCAAAAATTTTTTAGCAGTAATAAAAATAAAAATATCAATAAAAAAAATAGTAGCTCACTTAGGGTCAAATGGGCGAACTCGTATTCTTAAAATGACCTTACCTATACACCCACGAAGTTTTCTAACCTAACACCCTGTATATTTAGAATTTTAGATGCTGGTGACGTTTGACTAGTTTTTTAGAGATTTGACAGACCACAGAAATGAAAGGTCAGCAATCGATTTTGAATTTTATACAAAAAAAAGTTTAAATTCAATTTAGGAAAACATTTTAGGGTGGGTTGACCTGTTGACCGTACTAGCTGACTTAAAAAACCTGAATAAACAAATGAGACGGTCATTCGAAATTCGAATACACAAAATCTATTTAAAAATCTACCTGAGGTACCGACCGAATGGCTGATTAAATTGGTCAATGATCCATAAAATCGTTCGGAGGGTACGCAAATGTTTTATGGAGATTGAGTTACGTCGTTAGTATCGTTTTGAACGAATTGATATAAATGAACAAAAAGAGGATAAAATTTAGGAACCCTAAAGAATGCTTAAAATTTGATTTTGATCGTCGCGTAGGGATGATATCAGCTGTGAAGTTGACAATATGCCTTCACCATTTATAACGTGATAAAGTTTTTTCAAAGTTTTAAGAGCAAGTTGACTTGTATTTTCGGAGAAAACATTCATGTTTTCTACTTGAAATTTTCTTCCACGTGTATCCTTTTTTAAATTCCTTCGAAATGAATGAGCCAACAAAATGCTTCATAGTATAAAACAAAGTCGCTTTACGCTGTCTGTCCCTGTGTATGCTTAGATCTTTGGAACTACGTTACGGATGCGGTTTTTTAATAGATACGAGTAGAATGACTCAAGAAGAACGTTTATAGTTTATACGTATTAAAACATGCATATAGTGCATGCATAGTAGTTTGTAGAAAGTAGAGTTGTGCCATGATAACGACTGAAGTTACCAACGACTTGACGTATTTCCCTCAAATTTTGTGTAATTAATGACTATGATAATATCACATCAAACTACATTTTATTGCAAAAATGAGCACCTATTATGAGACTACATAAAATGCCAATCTTTAGCTTGATGCGTCGTCGTGTACCTCTTTTATTTCGACCTGTATTGTGTCGCCCCAATCGGCTAATGCCTACAAAACTTCCACATCACCCTCGTCATTACGTTCAGGTCTTTTTTCCGGGGAACGATTTCCCGAATTAGATTACGCGGATATTTGAATAACACCGCCCGGATTGGGGGCCCGGACAATGGGACGAGCTCGGCAACCGCGCCACTCGCGTGTAGACCACTTGGGATAGTAGATGCTACATTTAAAAGGAAGGTTCAATCGTTATTTCGTTAGTTTCAGCCAAATGACGGCCACATCTGAAAAAAAAAACAACCCCCTAGATTTTCAAAATGATAAAAAAAATCTCATTCTTATTGTTTTAGCCAAAGAACATTACTGGATGCGCGGCCTGAATACAGGTACTTTCAGCGACCATCACAATCGTCGGGCCTCCTACCTGGTAGAAGAACTGCCTACACTACGTCTTCCGGTTCGTGGTCGCCACTTGAGAACTTTTCTACCTCAACGTTTATCAGTTTTACGACCTTTATGTCTTGTTTTCTGTCACTTAAGTCGCTAGCTTTGATTCTACGGATCTCCTCATTTCTCCCGGACACGTAAGCTCCCGGACATTCTAATAACTTGGTTGAGTCGGTGTTATATGCGGTTGTAAAACCTCGCACGAAAGAAGACCATTTCAATCTGTAGGGTTTAACTTTCACGATACCCATCTAACCCATCACAGCGTTTTTGTGCTTCTATCGTTATTTAAAATAATTTTATGGGGTTTCTATTAAACTCAGCATTCTCTTCTCAGAACCCAGAAATGGGCCACAGACACTCATCCAAAACCGCTTCTTTGTTTATTCCCGTTTTAAAACGAACAAAAATGGACAAGCCTCAAGATATTGTGTTTATGTTAATTTAATTCTGCGTACATTGTAAACTCTTTAGGTGCGCAAATATTGACGGTATAAAAGTTTATTTTATGCTAATTTCAAAGGCTTGAACTTACGTTTATGCCGTTTGATGTTTCATATTTTGAAAATTAAATGAATACCTACTTGAATTCAAGAAATATGAAATAGTAAGTAGTATTATTTGTCGAAACCTATAAATGTTTTTTAAAGGTGAGTATAGACTACAGAATTTACTTGTAACAGAACAACGAACCGCTCTAAGATGTTCCAGTGTTTACTTACCCTTTCGCAAACCAAACGTCGTACAAGAACTTTACCTTACATTGAAATGCTTGAGAAAATGCTTTAGTCCATACTCACCTTTAAGTATAAAAGGGCTTATTGCTTTAATTCAAATACATAATGTAACGAGGACTATTTTTTAATTTTTATTCGCTTCTCTTCCCTAAGTCTGGCTAGAATGGGGAGTGTAGAACAAATCCTCCACTTGCCTCTGGTAAGCTAGAGAGGCGACTGTACCTCCTGCAATGGAGACTAAATGACCGAATGATGATGACGTGTTTATGTTCTTTATTATAACCGTCACACTCGCTTAAAGAAATCATTAAGCACATGTAAACAATAGAACACATTATCATTGCGTTATCAAGATAGTACCCTGTCTATAAGAGGCTTCCGGCGACTGGGACCGCAATTAACTAGGACCGCGGTCCCAGTCACCGGATCCATAAAAAAGTAATAATTTTCTTCCGGCGACTGGGACCACTCATAGATAACTTAAAAGAAAATATTATTCAATCCAAAATCGGTACAGTACTAAAATCCATGAGTGGTCCCAGTCGCCGCGGAAGAAAATTATTTAATTTTTACGCATCCGGCGACTGGGACCGCGGTCCCAGATAATTGCGGTCCCAGTTGACGGAATCCTGTCTATAACTTGCCCTTATCGGCTTGCATCATCTGGCTGCACCTTCAAACATAATGATGCACTAATGACTCATAAAACACAATGCCCAATAAAATTTTGTGCCTTTTGTGGTACACACAAAACGTACCATTAAAAACGATAAAAAACGCACACGATTGTCATAGTTCACCAAATCGATCGACAATTATCGCTACAATAGTAGTCCAGTCATTTCGTCCGAAAAAAAGGCAAATAAAAGAAAATGAATTTGCGCTTCTAATTTTTTAATATGTTGTAGGGGATACCTAGAAAAGCTTAACTTGAGATTGTCGACCAAGCTTTCCTAGGAGCTTTCGCCGCCATCTTGGAAAACGCTTAAAATTTGTTTTTCGGCAATAACTCGGCTATCCGATGAGATTCGAAAATTTTTGTAGGACACTTTTTGTAGCTTTCTTTGTGCTCTACAATAACGCCCGAACCATTTTTAGCGTATCATGCATCGTTATCGAGATATCGATCGATAAAGTCAAAAATTTTGGACACAATTTTTGTTTTTTTCTTTTTTTTTCTTTGGGTCTTAATAAATATGAAAAATTCCGAAATAATTAAATAATTAATTAAAAAGTAAAAAGTAAAATTTAATTACTTTTAATTACTTTTTAATTACTTTTTTTTAAGTAACGGCAAAGCATTTGTATTAGTTGGTTCTTGTTTTGATCCCTTGTGAGAAACTTCTCCTGGCTAACTTTTGGAGTAGTTGTCTCATCGAATGTGAACTCCGGCGATTGGTTTTTTCTCGAACGTCGTACTCTTTCCGAAGTTTTCGTTCCAGCGAGTGTCATATCAGTCGGATAACCGTCGAATATGATTGCAACCTTTCCTTCGAAGTTATGTTGTACGTATCTGACGTTAATTATTTAATTATTCCGAAATAATTTGTGTCCAAAATTTTTGACTTTATCGATCGATATCTCGATAACGATGCATGATACGCTGAAAATGGTTCGGGCGTTATTGTAGAGCACAAAGAAAGCTACAAAAAGTGTCCTACAAAAATTTTCGAGTCTCATCGGATAGCCGAGTTATTGCCGAAAAACAAATTTTACCCCTTTTTTCAACATGGCGGCGAAAGCTCCTAGGAAAGTTTGGTCGACAATCTCAAGTTAAGCTTTTCTAGGTATCCCCTACAACATATTAAAAAATTAGAAGCGCAAATTCATTTTCTTTTTTGAATGTACGTAATGACTGGACTATAGGGGATTTATACGGTCAGTGGTCAACCCGACCGTTTAGTGATGGGAAAACGAACGAACGAACGATTTACGATTCGAATTTTAAAATGCCACAGGTGTGTTGTCGGTTGTCGGGCTGCATACGAAACGAAATTTTGCTGGAGTGTATTAAGATCGCATTTAGATTTTTATGTTATTTTGAGGTAGCATTTTGCTATTGCACTAGCGATTTCGTTATTGGAACAATTTTTTTTTGAACTAGATTATTGTATCTAGTGATTACCTATGCTTGCGTTAAATGTTTTCTCTTTCTGATTTTTGTCAGAGATCTTAAAATTAATTTAAAATTTAGATACGTATGTACTTCCTTATGCCAATTCTTTTTATTTCGTCACAACTTCGATGCAAAAGTACGCACAGATGATTTTCAGATAAAAAACAACATTTTATTGATTCTCGCTTAGTTATTGTTATGTTAGATTCATCGTTAATCGCCGTCGTAAAATATCCGCTCGTTATTTTTGTGTTCAACGATCCGCAAGTACGCATTTGATTTTTATAGTTTTTATGGGTTTGTTAATGTTACACGGCGTAAAGTTAATGCCTCTTCCAATCGCAGTTTAACGTAACGAGGGAATTCATCATAATATTGTTTATAAACTAATCAACATTCCTTCTTATGTCAAGAAACTCGTCTAACAATAGGTTTAATTATTAGTCGAAGTTTTAGTAAAGATAGTAAAAAGTTTAGTACTTACTATTATTAATTTTTATTGCACGATGTTCCCTTAATAAGGCGACGTGTTACTTCAGATAATAAAAAAAACACCGATGTTTATCGATTCAGTGTGAATTTTTCCCATCCCTATTCCATTGTCAGTTTGACATCACTGTCTTCGGGATCAAAAACGTAATTTGATATTGTATAGATCGTAAATCATTAAACAGGGTATTGTGTATAGAAATTTAAATATAATAATGAATAGGTCTCATTGATAGTTTGTGATGTCGAGGCTTGATAACATATGAATTTGAATAACCTTTCTTTTCAACCTCTAGTTGATCCCAGATGTTTAAAATCTAAGATAAATAGGTCGTTGACGTAGTATATGGTTCAAATGTCAAATTAAGAGTAACTATTGCAGAGCCTACGAGTTTTCAATGTCCTATTTTTTGCGACAAAAAAAACAGTATATCACCAACAACAAATTATTTTATTGATAGTTTTAAACCGCCTCTGTGGTCTAGTTGTAAGAGTAAGACCACCTGCTTCAGACGCAGAGGTCCCGGGTTCGATTCCCAGTGGGGGCAGATTTTCCTGTTCGGTTTGGTTGATGGTAGGGCTTTTTCTAAGTCCGTCTGGCTAGCTACCACCATCTTATCTAAGTCTGTGGCCCAACAATGTTAACAGCATTGTTTTGTTCCGGCAGTTAGAGGTAAGATAGCCAGTTCCTCCGTGGTTGAGGATTCCGGGTGATGTTCGCTTCCACCTTCGGCCTGATCATCACTTACCATCAGGTGAGATACAGGCCAAGAGCTTCCTCGTTTTGGATAAAAAAAAGTTAATTAAAATTTACACTTGTATACCTAGTTAGTAGTGGGTAAAGGGCTGTGATTTAAAAGGTTATTTAAAAGACTCTCTCGATATCGATTGGGTCCTATTCCCAAGTGCTACAAAAAAGTGTAAAATTAATTGGTACATTTCTCATCATTTCAGTTTGATGTTCAAAAAGAAAATACATTTTCGGTTTTCGGAGTGATGTGGTGCTGGTCTAATTACATAAATGGAACTCTTTAGATTTCTTCTAAATAAATTAATCAAAAAATATATCTACAGTAAGTATTGAAAGCCAATAAAAGATTATGGCATTACATCGTAACGTCTTTTTAATTATTAGACGCACGACTTAAAATATTACGTAGCAAATGAGCCGAGATGCCTCATAGTAATTATTTCCATTTCAAAACGATTGCATTAGAACAAGCCGTCAATTATTTAAAACTTAGTTATGGTTAAACTCTCTGTTTATAATGTTTAGGGGCAACGCATACGGCAGTATTAGTTATTAGTAACTTTTCTGAGAGATATAAGATTTTAAACTTTCGCGTTCCATTTCAACTAAAATAGTAAGACACGGGTCTTAACGCGACGTTTATTAATGAGTTACATTATTTACTCACGGCTTGACGTTTCGGCTGCGATTTCAGTCTGCTTGTGACTACGGCTGCAGCATTGCAGCCGAAACGTCAAGCCGTGAGTACATAATGTAAACGTCGCGTTAAGACCCGTGTCTTACTATTTTTTGAATTTTCAGTGTCAGGATTTTTACGTTAGGTATGAGTAGTGTTTTTCATCCGGAGCTAGGGTTGCCAGGTCCAAAATCACAAAAGCCGGACTTTGTGTTTCATTTGGCCGGACATTTTACCCTAAAAGACGGACATGTGCAATTAATGTCAGCTCATGAGAGAGTACTATCATCATCGGTTGCTAACCAACATCCTGATGCGTGCGCTTCAGTATGATTTTGTAGCTCGACTTTCGCCTGGCGCGGTAACCAAATAAAAAGCCTAACAAAAGCCGGACAGGCCGGACAAGGCAATATTTGGCCGGACAAGACCCTAAAAAGCCAAACATGTCCGGCTAAAGCCGGACGCCTGGCAACCCTATCCGGAGCAGTAGCAATAACACCTTCTGCAGTCATCTCTGTAGACAAATTACACACATGACATGGCATATCAAGCTAAAACTATGACCCCTTTTGAAACTGTAAACGGTTAGTAACAAGTCATATTTAAAAAACATAACCCTCCTTCTGGCGCAATCGGGTAAAAAGGAAAAAAAGCCTACAGTGTAAAGCACAAACCGGCTTTTAATTTAAAGTTGCAAAATGACACATAGATGGGTACTTTAAACAAAAAATCTTATCCGCCATTTTTCCGCAGGTGAAAATTCAAATACGCCAATTTTCATCGCACCGATTACATTAACTGTCGCGTACAATAGCCCTAACCACTGCATTTGAACATAATGGCTCGGGTTCCCACAATTTTAATTATAAAAGGTACCTTTCAATAGCATTGTCGGAACGATGGGAAGTCGTAAATTCCGGATCGGTAATCGATACGGGGTATCGACTTTGTATCGATTTGGGCTGACCCGATTGCGTGGAACACTGATGCGTGTCCGAATTTTTTAATTTTTGTATTGCAAGGTTTAGTATGGGACGTAAAAGGTATCATCTTTAAACTTTTATGAGAATAGTAAAAGCGCCCACAAAATGCAGTACAACTCGTGACATGATCAGTGGCGTATTTTCTACAAAACATTTAAGTAATAACGTTTTTAGAACTCTGACTCTAATTGGTCCGTTAATAGGTGAGTTGACCCTTTTAAAACACCATCCATTGTCATCAGGTTATTTTTATTGAAATTACGTTCCTATTTTATTTTTTTACTATTAATGTTGCCAATTTTGTCTCGGATTGTATTTTTCCCAACATTTTAGATGCAGTCACAGGTCTTCGACCTTCTTGGCCGGTTCGGGCGTCGAGCTTGTGCTCATGGCCCGTGCAGCATCTCGACTGGCTACTGCCAGTCGGTGGTTTGACGTCGCTTGGCGACGGACTGCCTGGGCTTCTACCTGGCACCACTGTCCCGCCCTCGGCGCGGTACCAGCCCACCGGGTGAGTCGACGTTGGTCGAGGCCCAGTGAACGACCAGCGAGCGGGCGGTTCCTGGATGCCAGGGAGCTTTCAGGCAGTCATTTAAAGTTCGGTTGTTGGTGTTGTTTTTTTTTCTTTAGTGCGGGCGTTGGGCCGTCACTATTTTGAAGCGGGGCTTCGGTGCTGCGACAGCTGGTGCTGTGACTGCTGGTGCTGTGGCGGCTGGTGCGGAGACGGGTCTCGCAGGCGCCGCAGGCTGGGTGGTGTCGGCGTCCTCTGCTTCTGGCAGCAGGAGGTCCCGGGGGAGGGGGCGGTTGCCAGGGGGGCGGGCTGGTGTAGGCGCGATGTTGTGGAGATGGCAGTGGGGGCCGTTGTCCGAGGCAGTCATTTAAAGTTCGGTTGTTGGTGTTGTTTTTTTTTCTTTAGTGCGGGCGTTGGGCCGTCACTATTTTGAAGCGGGGCTTCGGTGCTGCGACAGCTGGTGCTGTGACTGCTGGTGCTGTGGCGGCTGGTGCGGAGACGGGTCTCGCAGGCGCCGCAGGCTGGGTGGTGTCGGCGTCCTCTGCTTCTGGCAGCAGGAGGTCCCGGGGGAGGGGGCGGTTGCCAGGGGGGCGGGCTGGTGTAGGCGCGATGTTGTGGAGATGGCAGTGGGGGCCGTTGTCCGATTTTAGATGCAATTTCAAATAGAAGAGTAGGTATTTTTAACTTCAATACCTAAACAAGGTGCCTTTAAAATATGTATTGTGCAGCTTTTACCAACAAAAAAAACAAATCCGCTCTTCCAAAGGTGGCCAACCTTTCCCTGACTCTTATTAGCAGTACAATACCTAAAAAACGTCAGCCAAATAAAAAACATCTCAAACCGAAGCATAATGCTCGCAATTTTCGACCCAGCCCGCGGGTCGAAAACTTATTTCGCGTACGATATATTACAATAACTTACATCACATCAGACTATACAATTTGTTGCAAAATGAACTGTATTACAAGGAGATAAGACGCTACTCTGTTAGGCTTGATGTGCTCGTGCTGGGATCGACAGAAATAAATTTCTGGTTTGACATTTACTTTTTGGTTAAGGAGACGTTAACAGGGTTCGTTAGTCGGCCTCACATGCTGGTAGCAATATTTTAAAGGATAAAGCTTGTTGGAAAAAGAATGGATTTACAATGACATCTGAGGTCGAAGTTCACCTCTCTCAAAGATCTCTATCTAAACAGTTTTTATTTTGGATATTTTAATTTTTAGTCATCATCATCTCAGCCATAGGACGTCCACTGCTGAAAATAGGCCTCCCCCAATGCTTTCCATGTTGCCCGGTTGGTAGCGGCCTGCGTCCAGCGCCTTCTTGCTACCTTTATGATGTCGTCGCACGG